>NC_057798.1:781734345-782052480 GCF_018294505.1 Triticum aestivum
GCGTGCATGGCGGGAAGATCGCGGGCGCGAGGGGGGAGGGAGCGTGGGTGCGTGCCCGGTCGCTGGCTCCGGGTATAAAGCCGTGACGGTGATCGTTGTAACGGTGTGGGGTTGCGAGTTCGTGCTCGGAAAGTGGCGTTCGTGTGCCGGGAAAATCCTCACCGTGTCACTCCTCGTCCTCCCTCTCTCATCTTCTTCTTCCTCTGTCGTGTGAGCGACGGCGTCGAGCGAGAGAGAGAGAAGAGCTAGGGATAGGGCTAGCCGGTTCCAACAATTGGCATCAGAGCCACGTGAAGATCGAGGCGCGCCGGCGATGTCGATCGTTTCGTACGCCGGTGGAGTGGGCGGCTTGGTGTCGCATCCGGCGCCAGTGCTCACGGGGGACAACTACACCACCTGGGCCATCATGGTGGAGGCTGACCTGGACGCCGCCGGGCTGTGGGAGGCGTTGGTGCCGCCGGAGGACGCGGCGTCGGCGGTGATCGCCAAGAAGGATAAGCCGACGCGGGCTTATCTGCTGCGGGCGCTCGTTGACGACCTGCTGTTGCAGGTGGCCGTGAAGAAGACGGCGGCGGAGATATGGGCCAGCCTCAAGGCACGCTTCATCGGAGACGATCGCATGCGGGCGGCGCGGCTGGGCACTTTGCGCGGAGAGTTTGAGCTCCTACGCATGGCAAGCGGCGACACGCTGGACGAGTTCGCCGGCAAGCTTGGGGCCATGGCGGCACGTTTTGCAGGTCTTGGATCGACGCTGGAAGACGCAGCGATGGTCAAGAAGCTGCTGGACTATGTCCCCGATTGCCTGTACGCAGCGGTCACAGGGATGGAGCAGTTATGCGACCTGAACACGCTGTTGTTCGACGACGCTCTGGGGCGCCTGAAGGCCTTCGACGAGCGCCTGTGGCGTTGTGGGCAGGCAGACGGCGAGCGAGCGGACGGCGCGCTCATGTTCACGGCGGCGCAGTGGAGGGCGTGCGAGCTGCAGCAGGGAGGTGCACGAGAGGACGACGACGCACGAAGCGACGCGTCGGGCTTCGGCAACAACCGGCGCGGGCGCTGCTATAAGTGCGGCAAGCGCGGCCATTTCAAGCGGGAGTGCCCGCAGTTGAGAAAGGCGATGGCGGCGGAGCGTGCGATGGTGGTGGATGCCGGTGTCGAGGACGGTGGCCTGCTCTGAGCTGCGGCTTAGGGAGGTGAAATGTAGGGCGAATAAGCCGCAGGTGGCGCGTCGGGCGTGACCAGCTCGTTTATGGGCGCGAGCGGGACGCGTCGGGCGCGCCGGGTCCGCGGCGAGTAGCGCGTGTGTGCGTGTGTGTGCAGCACGGGCGTGTCCGTGCGGGTGCGCGCAGTGTGTGTGTGTGTGACCGCGAGCCGTTGGCGAGCCGCGCGGGGTGATCGTGTGCGAGCTGTTGGAGTCCTGCCGTGGCCCGTGCGCGTAGAGCGCGTCGTGGGCGCGTGCATGGCGGGCAGTTCGCGGGCGCGAGGGGGGAGGGAGCGTGGGTGCATGCCCGGTCGCTGGCTCCGGGTATAAAGCTGCGACGGTGATCGTTGTAACGGTGTGGGGTTGCGAGTTCGTGCTCGGGAAGTGGCGTTTGTGCGCCGGGAAAATTCTCACCATGTCACTCCTCTTCCTCCCTCTCTGATCTTCTTCTTCCAATGTCGTGTGAGCGACGGCGTCGAGCGAGAGAGAACCAAGCGAGAGAGAGAGAGAAGAGCTAGGGCTAGGGCTAGCCGGTTCCAACATTGGACCCTATCTATATTTAGTTAGATGTGGTATTAAGCATTTGGACCTTATTTATGTTAAGTTTGTATTTGTATTTCAGTTTGGCAGTTTAGAAATGATGGGTTTTAAATGTTGTTAAATTGTGTGATGTCAAAACATAGTCGTGTGAAATTGGAGATGAAACGGAGTCCATATATCCATACGAGAAACAGGAGTGGAAAATTGTACTAAAGGGTGCAGTTTTTAGGGAATCTGGAAAAGGGGGCTCCAACACCTTTAAAATGGTTTTAATGGTCCCTTTAAAACTGCATTTAATAGAGTTGCTCATTGTGCTCTCCTTTCCTTAATTTCAGTCAAATAGTGTTTATTCTGTAACTTCGTTGATGGATATATCCATGTCAGTTGAGATGTTCTGTTCTACTCTTTTTGCTATTGTAGCCGCTCAAATGGGGAGGTTCGGTCCTGTTGAGAACGTGCTCCGTGCTACTATAAACCTCGGTATGATCAAAGTCATGTTGAACTGCGATGCTTCTCTATATTTTGGTTATCATTGTCAAGCATTTTTTTCCAGTGCTTCTGAAAATGTGGCTAGACACCGGCCTCTTTTATCAATTGATGCTCGCAACCTACACTCTCAAGTCAAATGTATGGTGATAAAAGCCAGGACGTGCAAAAAATTGTTCATAGTGTATTTAAAAGATCAACTATTTAAAATGGCCATAATGTTTTCAAAAAAGTTCGTCGCTCATTCAAAACTATTGACCACATATTTAAAATGTCCATGAATTCTGAAAATGGTAATCATGTTTTATTAAAATTCAATGTATTTAGAAAATGTTTAACATACATAAGAATCGTTCATCATGTTTTTTAGAAAATGCTCGGTAAATATGCTGTTGCACCCGACCAACGGACATGCAGTTGCGAGCGGTGTGCAGGCGTGCGAGTGCAGTTGGGCCCGACCGACGGGCATGCAACTACTCCCTCCGTTCTGAATTACTTGTCATAGGTATGGATGTATCTAGATGTATTTTAGTTCTAAATACATTCATTTCTGCGACAAGTAATTTGAAACGGAGGGAGTATAGTTGTGTGTTATTGGTGTGCATGCAACTGTAGTTGCGCATCCGTGCAACTCAAGTTGCTGTGACCGCCTGACATGCAAATGTAGTGTCATGGAAAAAGTCAAAGCTAAAACCTGCAAAACATATAAATGGAGGGAGTACTCCATAGTGGCCTTGTATACATGCAAAATATATTTTTTATAGTGGCATTGTATAAGTAAATAGAGGGAGTACTAACTCGTAAGCTGCTGTGTCTATACAAAGAGTTGCATGGAATGTAAGCGTATGAAAGCAACGAGGTTGATTATAAAACTTCCATTTTTCATAGAAACTGACTCTACATCTAGCAGTATCTACAGTTAATAAACTTTGGCTGCAAGTGCTATTCATCTTGGTGGCGTCGATGATAGCTAGACCGAGTAAGGTTGATGCATCAGTACAGTTCTGAAGATGGAGCGGTGGCAGTTGGCGGCGGCGGCCTCTGAGAGCACGCCGGACCAGTGTGTGCCCCAGACCCGGCAAGTGACTAGGTTGGGGTCTCATGTCTTAGATGTTAGGCTTGGCTGCGACGTCTGTTTGGTATTAGGCCCATGCTATCTATGCCCCTTCATTAACTGGATAGGTGTAGCGACAGTTTGTTGCTTAGACGGCGGCTTTAGTCTTACTGTTGTATGACTTTGTAAGGTCTTGTGAGAATAATTAATAAAGTGGCCGTATGCACCGCCCAAATGCAGAGGCCGAGGGTCCAGTGGCGGTGCCAGGGGTTAGTTGTGTAGTCAACTGACTACACAACATTTTGGCATGTACTTGTAGACATCAAACAAAACTCAGTACAAATTTCATACAAGCATATGTATTTGACATCATAACTTTAAATTGACATCACAACTTTAAACTCCTGGCTTCGCCACTGCGAGGGTCATCCTCCTTTTATAAAAAAAAGTGCTATTCATCTGGTAAAAATATTAGAGGTCTCTTGAGAATGCATGCAAGATTAATATTTCGTTGTCGCACTGACTATTGGAACTTTAATTGCATGCAGGTGCCCAAGTCAAGACAGGAAACAGTACTATGGAACCAACGAAAACGCCAAGCTTGTGGACAAAGATATGGAATGAGCGGGACGTTCAGATAATGGTACTCATCAGCATCTTGCTGCAACTCTTCTTGCTATCGGCCGGTTTCTTCCGACGGCACTGCAGAGTCAGCTGCCTGAAGTTCTTGTTGGTGTGGTTGGTTTATTTGGCGTCATACGCTGTTGCCGTCTCTGCTATTGGCCTGTTCTCCCAGTACGAGGACAAGTACAAACTAAGAAACCTCGAGTCAGTTGAGCATCTTCACGCCCTGACGTTGCCCTTCCTCTGGCCACCTTTTCTCCTTCTTCACCTCGGAGGCCCAGACAATATCACCGCGTTATCCATCGAGGACAACAATTTATGGACCAGGCAGTTCATCAACCTCACATTCCAACTCGGTCTAGCTCTGTACGTGTTTTGGAAATCATTCGACTTGCTTGACTCGCAGTTGCTAGAAGTAGCCGTACCCCTGTTTGTTGCTGGGATAATCAAGTACTGGGAGAGGATATGGGCGCTCAAGAGAGGAAGCCGGGACAGCCTCGATTGCCGCATGAAGAATGAAGATCCAAATTCCCCAGCACCAGCTCAAGCTCAATCTGGTGATGTCGTGGCATCTTGTGCTCTTAACTTGGGGCTTAGCGGCAGAGGACTGCTTGTTGGACGGACACTGTTACAGCTGGGAAGTAGGGCTGAGATTGAGGTGCTGAGTATTTTTCCAGCCACCGAGTCAACAAAAAGGAAGCTCAAGATCATACTGACGGAGCTCGGCATGATATACGATATGCTATACACCAAAACCATGGTACTGCATAGCCGCACCGGCATCATGCTCCGGTGCATTGCCCTGGTAGCCATAGTGGTGGCGTATGTGCTATTAGTGGGAAATCAACATATGAATGACCAAAAAGGAAGAAATCTTGCCCTCACCTATCAGTTGTTCTTAGTGTCCATCTATATGGAAGTTCTTTCTATCTTGATGGTGATAGCATCTCCCTGGACAAGGGCACGCTTCAACCTGGGAACATTTTTCAGTTGGCTGTCCCACATATTATGTTGTCATACTCAACTCATATTATGGTGTCTTACTCAATCAATGTCAAATACGTACATGGGTCAATTCAACCTTGCAGACTATTCCATGTCCAAGAAATCCATGTCAAAGTTCATCTCCGAGGTCTACGAAGCATTGGGTTTGGAGAAGCACTGGAGAAACTTTTGGCATATCAAGCACGTGGAGGACATGTCGATCATCATCTATACCTTGGGATTGCTCGGCACTGACCCAAATCATTCTGAGGGGAGATCCCGGCAGTTAAATCTTGGCCTGGAGCTGAAAGATTTGCTAAATCTACCCTTTGAGCATACTATTTTCCGTCTACATATATGGACAGAGTTGCATTTAAGCACATACTCATTGGGAGGGGATGGCGTTGTTGGCGAGATGTCATTACTTGTGGCAGAATGCAGGAAGCTATCAAATTACCTCATGTACCTTATGTCAGTTTGCCCTTCAATGTTGCCGGTAAGCAGTGTTGCTCGAGATTTTGAGCCCCTCTTCTCGGAATGGGTCAGAGACAATCATAACAACTTGACAAAGGCAGAAGTGTTAGACAAATATGCAAATACTGTACTGGTAGGCAGCTCTCCCTTCAGAGACACACCTGCTTCCGTGGAAACCCTCAAGGATTTGAAGGAGGTGTGGGCGAGGCTGCTCATCTATGCAGCCGGTAAGTGCCCCTTTGAGGAGCATGCGCGGCAACTCGGCAACGGAGGAGTGGAGCTTCTCACCGTGATTGGGTACCTCATGATGCACCAGCAGCTTGGCGATGTGGGAGAGAAGGTCGAGCTCTCACCGTCCGGTTTTCTTCCTGTACCACCACAACCAGCGTCCTTAACAGGTCATATGAGAGTCAGGCCGAGCGTCCACTTGCCAGTGCCAGCATCACTCCAGCTCCAGCCGCTCTACGCCTTTGAATTCGTCTACGATGATCACCGGTTGCCGACGTCCGTCAAGCCCCTCTCGTTGTCATTAGTTGGGCCGGGGGAGCCTGACAACCCTGAACCAAGTGCGGCAACCCAAGTTACCCCGGACCAGAGTACATCGCAACCGGTAACTACTTTACCACATACTGTACTACTTCCTTGTATAATGCTCCTATATAAATTTCCTTGTGCATAATGCATTGTTTACACCCTGTGGTGCAGAGTACCTCTGGTGGAACAAATGTGGCACTGGAGATAGAGGAATTAGCTGGTGGGCACCAATAGGCAGATGGCCAGTCCATCTCTCTCTTCCTGGGGTCCGAGTTCAACCATCACAGGAGGGACAAATCCCAATGGCTTCATCGTCATCCATATCCATATCAGAAGCAGCTGTGTCTCTTCACCCTCTCGGGCAGTTGATTACCACGGCGTGTATGCACAAACTTTTCTGCTTGATTACTTCAATTATTATTATTACATCTGCCTGTAATGCGCTATTCGATGAACTTTGTGTTTGTGTAAGCTGCGACTGTGTCAGCTCAGCTAGCGTGATTTGTATCTTCTTTTCTAAAACGAAAGCGTGGATGTATTTTATTGAGCAAACGACTATGTATGCATTGGCTTGTTTTGACTCAAAAATATACATGCCTGCATAGTGCTTGCTTTCCTGATAAATACTGCCCTCGTGAACACGCAGCTTCGGAATTCATTTAAGTAAGAGATCGCTGACACGACACCAAGACAGAGAACAAGAGAGGACAGATTGCTGATGTGTACGATTTTCTTTCTCTGTAAAAGAACCAACTTCAAAAAAAAAGAGCATCTAAAATCTAAATATTAGTGAAGCTGAACTTTCAAAAGCAAGTCTTCCTTCAGCACAAAGTAAAGCAATGAAAATGGGCGATTTCTTTCTGCCAACATCCAGTTCGAGCTACCGCGCTGACTGTGCATGAGTGAGTGGTGCTGTGCCGGTGCCCGAAGTAACGTGAAGCTGACCCTGGGGGAGTGCAGGGACCTGACCAAGAACTATTGTGTCATGGACCCGGCTGTACCTGGTACTACCGTGACGAAGAAAACCTCAAGGCAGACTAAACCGAAGAAGTTTCAGAACAAGCGCAGAGAAGATCAAAAAGGGAAAGGCGTGGAGTAACACGCTACACTGGCAACGATTGGGCCAATTGCTATATGTATGTCACCCTGGGTTTATTTACTGGGAAGTTACCTTTTGGTCACGGACGGTACGAACTGGACTGAATCTCCTTTACCCTGTTCTTCAGTCTGTTGTTCCTCTGTAGTTCATCCCTTGTTTCCCTCTTGTTCCTTTCTTGTCCTCAAGCCTGTAAATGAACACCATCAAACTCTAGTGCTTAAGTGAATTACTTGTGTGATATATAATCGTGGTTCAGACAAAAAATGTCACGGTTGTTTCTCAACACGCAAATTCGAGTCGCAGTGTCCTAGATGTTAAAATAGGTCTAGCGTGTCATGTACACGTATTATGTACGTATGTAACTTGTATATGTTGATCCTTATATATAGCGAGACGTGGAGAGGCTTTTGTAACGCCTCAAGACCGACGCTCCAGATGCCGCCCAATTATTTTGTTATCGCCGTGTGCTTTTTTTGTGCTTGCTTTTTTATTTTTGCATTGCATCATGTCATCATGCCAGCATGTCATTTAATTTTTTTAAAAACCTCAACTAAATAAATTGCATAGATCTTTTGATCTATTTAAATCGAGGGAATTCACATGATGATTTCACTTTATAATATATGCTCCTAATATTTATGGAGCTATTATAAATATTCCATTAGTTTGGTATTTACCACAACACACGTGCATGTTAAATCCCTTGGCCTTTTCTTCTTCATGTTTTGACTATCTACCCTTGTCTATAATTCTTTCTTTATCTATCAAAGCCCCACCAAAATTCTCAACATTTTTGGGCCTTCCCAACCCTCACTTCCTATTCAAACCATTTGAATTTAAATCAAATGAGTTTGAATTTAAACCAAATGAGTTTGAATTTAAACTTTCGGTCATGCCCACTTCTATTTTTCCTGGTTCCAGCTCATTTTTGTGAGTCCGGGAAAATTATCCGCATGCCAAAGTCCCTTCTCTAACCTTTTTCCTTTCTCTCTTTTCTTTCTTCCTATTCTTTTACTGTTTTGGAAAATATGAGAGAGGGAGAAGAGAGCCCAGCAACCGGGCCGGCCTCTAAGGCCCAGCCGCGCCTCTAACCCTAGTGCTCGCCTCCTCTCCTCCCGATCCCTCGCTCTCTCCCTCGTTCCCCTTGCTTGCGCCGCCAGGAAGAGCCTCGGCTCGATCCCCTTTTCCCTCCACTCGTCTCCCTCCTCGCGCACACAGGAGAGGGATCCCAATCCCCATGGCCACGCGCGCCTCGCACCCTCCTCCATCAGCCAGACACCACGCTCCCCTCGGTCCCTCGCCTCCCCGTCGTTTCTGCCTCGCCCGACCTCCTCAACCCCATCGCTAGCAGCAGCCGCGTCGTCCGTGGCATCGGCCGGACCTCCACAGCGCCGCCGCCTCAAGCTCCAGATCCGGTCGGCCCCATCGCCCAGTCCCAGCCGTCCTTCTCCTTCCCTCGCGACGTCGCGGGCATCGAGCTCGTCGCCCCGCCTCCAAGTTCTCCGTCGGCGTCGACCTCCTGCCCCGCCGGTCTACCTCCCCACGCCGGCAGCAAGCCTCGCCGCCACCGCTCTTCACCAAGTCACAGCTGCTCCCCTGCATCGCCCGGGCTCCTCCAACTGTTGCCCCGTATACCGCGTTGTTGCTGCCACTGGATCGCCGAGACCGATCCTCTGAGGAACCCCGTGTTCAACTACACAATGAGCGGCAAGTACCACTACGACCGGTGTTCGACTACGTGGATTCACAAGTACTTCTTCGGATACACCAAGTTTGACTACACTGCGAGACCCGTACCCGGACCGTCAATCTTCTCCGAGAATTTTGCCAAGTACCACGATGATGGGTCGAGTACCTCTACCCATGACCCGGGAACGTCTACGACCCGTGAAAAACTACCGTCGCCGAGACCGCAAGTACCACGACAACCCCGGAGACATCGGATGCGTCAAGTCCCTCTTCGAGACGTGTACCACTACTTCCACTACCGTCGCCCCGAAGATGTTGGACTCGTCAAGTGCCTCTTCGAAACGAACGTGTACAACTACTTCCACTACTACTGTCGCGAGAACGACTACTTCCACTACGGCCCGTGTACCACTACTTCCTTCGTCGAACTCAACCCGCTCCGAAATGCACGCTTTGAAGGTATAACACCGAGACGATGCCCGTGAACGAATGCATGTTGTCTAAGATGAACCGTATGTTTGCATCGTGCCCGTTTGTTTCGTGCACGTTCCTCCTCGTTTGCCATGCCGTCGTCCCGTGGGAACCCGGTAATCGGGAGCACCCCACCATCTTTTGCATGTTCCGCACATCCGCACACTTTCTTTTGCACCGACATCTCGACGAGTTGTCGGATTATCGGAATGTTGCTGTGGCACCATTTCCGTTGTCGTTGCCGTGGCACCCCTTTCGTTCCGCCATGGTGACCAAATGCTTCATAACATGCTTATGTCAACGTTTTCATAAAATTGCATATAACTTGCATATGTCATCCGCATCATGTTAACAACATTTAAATGGTTAAAATTGTTGTTGTTTTAAATTGCTAAATAACATGAGGATTTATCGGAATTGTTGTTTGATGTTTCCGGCCTCACTTAAACTTGCCTAGATAGGTAGTTTAATTATGTTTCACCTCTTGCCATGTTTAATAACATTTAATGTTGTTGGGTACATAACCAAGAGCGAACTAAATAACTTGACTGTGGTGTTTCGTCAATATGCAACTCGTTGCATATTGAGCTCCACTTAATCTGTAGTGTTGTTTGTTGCACTTTGCCATGCCATGAGTCTTTAAAACGGACATGCATCATTCTTGTCTGTGCATCATGCCATGTTCATGTGATGGTTGTTTACTATGTTGTTTGTTTCTTTCCGGGTTGCTTCTCTCGTTATCTTCGGTTTTGTTCTGGAGTTGTGAGGATTCGTTCGACTACTTCCGTTTGTCTTCTTCATGGACTCGTTCTTCTTCCTTGCGGGATCTCAGGCAAGATGACCATACCCTCGAAATCACTTCTATCTTTGCTTGCTAGTTGCTCGCTCTTTTGCTATGCCTATGCTGCGATACCTACCACTTGCTTATCTTGCCTCTCATATTGTTAAGCCAAGCCTCTAACCCACCTTGTCCTAGCAAACCGTTGTTTGGCTATGTTACCGCTTTCTTCAGCCCTCTTATAGCATTGTTAGTTGCAGGTGAAGATGAAGTTTGTTCCATGTTGGATCATGGATATGTTGGGATATCACAATACCTTTTATTTAAATAATGCATCTATATACTTGGTAAAGGGTGGAAGGCTCGGCCTTATGCCTGGTGTTTTGTTCCACTCTTGCCGCCCTAGTTTCCGTCATATCGGTATTATGTTCCTGAATTTTGCGTTCCTTACACGGTTGGGTGATTTATGGGACCCCCTTGACAGTTCGCTTTGAATAAGACTCCTCCAGCAAGGCCCAACCTTGGTTTTAACATTTGCCACCTAAGCTTTTTTCCCTTGGGTTCTGCAGACTCAAGGGTCATCTTTATTTTAAACCCCCGGGCTAGTGCTCCTTCGATTGCTGGCCCAAACCGAGCGATGTCCGGCGCCCCCTGGGCAACCAGGGTCTATGCCAACCCGACGTCTGGCTCATCCGGTGTGCCCTGAGAACGAGATACGTGCGACTCCTATCGGGATTTGTCGGCACATCGGGCGGCTTTGCTGGTCTTGTTTTACCTTTGTCGAAATGTCTTGTAGCCGGGATTCTGAGACTGATCGGGTCTTCCCGGTAGAAGGAATATCCTTCGTTGACCGTGAGAGCTTATAATGGGCTAAGTTGGGACACCCATGCAGGGTTTTATCTTTCGAAAGCCGTGCCCGCGGTTATGAGGCAGATGGGAATTTGTTAATGTCCGGTTATAGAAAACCCGAAGTTGATCTTAATTAAAATACATCAACCGCGTGTGTAATCGTGATTGTCTTTTCTCGGCGGAGTCCGGGAAGTGAACACGGTGTTGGAGTTATGCTTGACGTAGGTTGTTCTAGGATCACTTCTTGATCATAGTTGTTCGACCGTGCTTTTGCCTCCTCTTCTCGCTCTCATTTGCGTATGGTAGCCACCATATATGCTAGTCGCTTGCTGCCGCTCCACCTCATACCTTTACCCTTTCCATAAGCTTAAATAGTCTTGATCTCGCGGGTGTGAGATTGCTGAGTTCCCGTGACTCACAGATACTTCCAAAACCAGTTTGCAGGTGCCGATGAAACCGTGCAGGTGACGCACCCGAGCTCAAGGAGGAGCTCGATGAAGATCTTGTTCATTGTGTTGTTTCGTTTCAGTTGATCAGTAGTGGAGCCCAGTTGGGACGATCAGGGATCTGTGTAGCATTTGGGGTAGTCTTCTTTTATTTTGGTTCCGTAGTCGGACATTGATTGTATCTGTATGATGTAATGCTTTATTCATGTAATTGTGTGAAGTGGCGATTGTAAGCCAACTATGTATCTCTTTCCCTTATGTATTACATGGGTTGTGTGAAGATTACCTCTCTTGCGACATTGCTTTCAATGCAGTTATGCCTCTAAGTCGTGCTTCAACACGTGGAAGATATAGCCGCATCGAGGGCGTTACAGCTTTGCCCCACAAAAAACCCTAAACCTATTCTCAAACTTGGTATCAGAGCCTACCTAGCCGCCGCCGCCTCTCCTCCCTCCGCCGCCGCCGCCAGCCTCTCCTCGCGGCCGCCGCGATGTCCAAGTCTCCCGCCACCGATCAGTCCTCCTCCTCGGCCGCTGCGATGACCGCGTCCTCCGCCCTCGCCCTCACCATGTCCGTCCCCTTCATCGCTCCATCCTCGGCGCCGGCTCCCGCTCCCGTCCTTCCGCCCATCGCGGTCTCTCTCGACCGCAGTAATTTCATGTTGTGGAGGGCTCTCGCCCTTCCCAACTTCGCCGGCGTACGCCTCCACGGGTTCCTCGATGGCTCGGCCAAGGCGCCGGAGCTGACCGTGACGACAGGCACCGGTGATGCTGCTCGTACTATCACCAACCCCGAATACGAGCAGTGGTGGACTCTTGATCAAAAGGTCCTCGGGCATCCCCTCGGCTCCATGAGCGTGGAGATATTCGCGCAGCTGATCGGCTGCAGGACGGCGACTGCTGCATGGGCTGCCGTGCACACCATGTTCGCCGTCGAGAACAGCGCCGGCGTGCGCAACCTTCAGCGTCAGATTCAGGCGCTACGCAAAGAAGATAGACCCGCCGGCGAGTACATGCAGAAGGTTAAATCTCTCGCTGATTCGATGGCCGCCGCCGGCTCTCCTCTTTGCGATGACGAGATCATCGACTACATGCTGACCGGGCTCGGCTCGGTGTTCAACCCCATCGCTGCTTCGATGAACTTCACCGGCGTGCCGGTCACGTTTCCGGCGTTCTACTCCAGCGTCCTCCACTACGAGGCCCTACAGCAGCAGCAATCGGAAGTTGAGGACTGGCAGTCCTCCGCGAACGCCACCTCCCGGCCGGCCTACCACGATCACGCCGGTCGAGTGCCCGATTCCAGACGCCCAAGTGGCGGCCGCTCCTCCGCTGCCTCTCTTCCGCCTGGATAGGCAAGCTACGGTTCCGCCCAGGGTGGTGCCCCTGGCCGTCACAACGGCAACACCGGTGGCAACGGCCGCAATGGAGGAGGCAATGGGGGTGGCCGCCGTCGCTGGCGCCCTAGGTGCCAGATATGTAAGAACTGGGGACATGAGGCGTCGGACTGTCGCGGCCGCTATGACCGCGACCACCGGGCCGCCAACTCTGCCTCCAACTCCTCGTCCATGCGTGAACCGCCGCACTGGATCCTGGACACCGATGCGACGGATCACCTGACGAGTGATCTCGATCGTCTTCACTTCCATGAGTGCTATGGCGGGAAGGATCAAGTGCAAGTGGCGAATGGTGCAGGTTTTTCTATTTCGCATATTGGTCATTCCACTATACCCGGTTCATCCCTTCGCTTACGAAATATTCTTCGTCTTCCACATATACATCAACATCTATTGTCTGTTTATCGACTTGTTCTTGGTAATGATGTTTTTGTGGAATTTCACCGTTTCTTTTTCCTGTTAAGGACACAGCCACAAAGAAAATTCTTCTTCGCGGTAGAAGTCGTGGCGGCCTCTACCACATCCCGTTTGGTCGCGCATCGTCTTCCTCCACTCTCCAAGCGTCTCTCAGTGTCAAGACCACTCCGTCCCAGTGGCATCAGCGTCTCGGTCATCCCTCGAATAATATTGTTCAAAACATTGTTAAGAGCAATGATTTAGTATGTTCTTCTGAACGTCATCTTTCAGTGTGTGATGCTTGTCAGCGTGCTAAGAGTAGACAATTACCATATACTTTATCCACTCATGTTTCTACTATGCCTCTTGAGTTAATTCATTCTGATGTTTGGGGGCCTGCCCTTGCCTCTTCCGTAGGCTATAAGTATTATGTGAGCTTTGTCGATGATTATTCACGTTTCACTTGGATATATCTTCTTAAGCACAAGTCTGACGTTGAGCAAGTATTTTATCCTTTTCAGGCTCATGTTGAGCGTCTTCTTCGCACTAAAATCATATCCATTCAGTCAGACTGGGGTGGCGAGTACCAGAAATTACACCACTATTTCCAACGCACTGGGATCTCTCATCATGTGTCCTGCCCACACACCTCTCGGCAAAACGGGATTGCTGAATGCAAACACCGTCATCTTGTGGAAACAGGTCTGGCCTTACTGGCTCATTCGTCTCTCCCTTTACGGTATTGGAACGAAGCTTTCCTTGCTGCATGTTACCTGATTAATCGCATGCCTACACCTGTTCTCCAACAAGATACACCCTTGTACCGTCTCCTTAAGGTCAAACCCGATTACACCTTTCTCCGCACCTTTGGGTGCGCCTGCTGGCCTAGCTTGCGCAAATATAACCCCCACAAGCTTGCTTTCCGGTCCACTATGTGTGTGTTCTTAGGCTATAGCCAGCTGCATAAGGGGTACAAATGTCTCGAGCGTTCCACGGGCTGTATCTACATCTCCCGTGATGTTGTGTTTGATGAGTCTATGTTTCCATATGCCACCCCTGGGGTCACCGTCGATATCTCCTCCTTGGCTGATGTTCTCTCGCTCCTTCCAATGAGCTGGTTACGGGTGACCATATGCGTAAATATGACTTATCCTACATGTCTACTGATCCGCCTGTTCCAGGCCTTATTGCTTCTGTGCAGGCAACCCAGGACGCCGCTCCTTCCTCCTCGACGATCGACGTGCATGGCGCATGCACGTCGCCCGGCTCGTCGGCTGACTCGTCGCCCGGCCCATCATCCGCGACGTGCCCGCCCTCCGCGGGCCGCTCGGCTGGTCAGCCTGTTGTGGACGCGCCGACCTCCCCGGCCACGTCCCCCGGCCCGTCGGTTGCCCCGTCCCCTGGCCCATCATTAGCGACCGCACCGGCCACTTCACCGCCTGCTGTCACATCGTCCTCGGTGCAGGAGGCTGCTGCTCCCTCCTTGCCGTCCGACCAGCTCGCGTCGCTTTCTGTTGAGGGCAGCCCTGTCCCCTCGACCGCGAAGCCTCCAGCTGCTCTGGTTCACACCATGGTCACGCGCACCCGCGATCATACTCGTCGTGCGCTTGTCCCAACTAATGGAACTGTCCGCTATGACCCTCGTCACCGTGCTTTTCACGTTGTGCCTGTCTCTCACCGTGATGCCCTCCGTGAGCATGCTTGGCGCACAACAATGATGGATGAGCTCGATGCTCTTCGTCGCAACAGGACTTGGGTTCTTGTGCCTCGTCAGTGTGGTGTTAATGTCGTTGGGAGCAAGTGGATCTTCAAGACTAAGCATCGTTCGGATGGCTCCATTGATAAGTATAAAGCTCATTTGGTCGCGCGTGGTTTCACACAGCAGCTTGGCATTGACTATGGTGATACGTTCAGTCCGGTTGTCAAGCTGGCCACCGTTCGACTGGTTCTTGCTCTTGCTATGTCTCGCGGCTGGATCCTCCGACAGATTGATGTAAGCAACGCTTTCCTTCATGGTTACTTGTCTGAGGATGTCTACATGCAGCAGCCACCAGGTTTTGAGGACGCTCGGTATCCCTCTCATGTGTGCAAGTTGCAGCGGGCTCTCTATGGACTTAAACAGTCTCCTCGTGCATGATATGCTCGGCTCAGTTCTCGTCTTTCTCCAGTTGGGTTTTGTTCCCTCCCGAGCCGACGCCTCTCTGTTTTTCTTCCGCCATCGAGATGTTCAGATCTATATGCTTGTCTACGTGGATGATATCGTTATTGCTGGCTCTTCTCCACGTGCAGTTGACGATCTTGTTCATTCACTTGCGCCACCTTTCCTATTATGGATCTTGGGCCGTTGGAGTACTTTCTTGGCTTGAAAGCGTCGTACAATTCAGGGGGGGGGTGACCTTGACACAACGGAAGTATGCCATGGATCTTTTACACCGTGTGAACATGGAGAATTGTAAGCCCACTTCCACACCGTTGTCTACCTCCGACCAGCTTGGACGGGTGTCTGGACAGCCTCTTGGTGCTGATGATTCTTTCCGGTATCGCAATGTCGTTGGTGGATTGCAGTATTTGACTCTCACTCGCCCAGATATTTCATTAGCAGTGAACAAGGTATGCCAGTTTCTCTCACAGCCCACTGATGTTCATTGGGAAGCTGTTAAGCGCATCCTGTGCTATGTAAAGGGAACATTGCAAACTAGACTGAAGTTTTGGAAGGCTGTCTCCACCAGCATTAGTATTTTCACTGACGCAAACTGGGCTGGGTATCCTGATGATCGACGATCCATTGGAGGCTTTGCCATCTTTGTTGGCCCGAATCTCATCTCCTGGAGTTCTAAGAAGCAACCAACGGTGTCGAGATCTAGTACGGAGGCTGAGTACAAAGCTTTGGCAAATGGAGCTGCTGAAGCCATCTGGGTAGAATCACTACTCAAGGAGCTTGGTGTTTTCCAGCAGCATGTTCCTGTTCTCTGGTGTGATAATTTAGGAGCCACATATCTGACTGCCAACCCAGTTTTTCATGCACGCAGCAAGCACATTGAGATCGATTTCCACTTTGTGCGTGAGCGTGTTGCTTCTGGAGCTCTTGAGGTCAGGTTCATTTCTTCTAATGATCGGCTGGCTGACGTGTTTACCAAACCAGCCACTCGACAGATGCTAGACCGATTTAGTACCAACCTAAACCTTGTACAGAGTAGAAGTTCAGATTGAGGGGGTATGTTAAAATAGGTCTAGCGTGTCATGTACACGTATTATATACGTATGTAACTTGTATATGCTGATCATTATATGTAGAGAGACGTGAAGAGGCTTTGCCCCACAGAAAACCCTAAACCTATTCTCATGCCTCCTCTTAGGTTCATGCTTCTAGGCCTCGGCGTTCGGTAGAAACCAAAATTTCGGTTTCTGCTGTTCGGTTTTTTTGTGAATTCGGTTTGCGGAAGTGAAAACCGAATTTGACACTAAAATTCAGCTAACCGAAATTTCGGTTCGGTTTTCGGTTTAAACCGTATTATGTAGCATGTACAGAAAATGCACTTTCAGAACATATACAGTTTGTTAGGCATCCATCCTTCCTAGCACTGAATCTCTCATCTCTCATCCCTCTATACTAAAGAACAGTGCATCTAAGATCCAACTGCCATGTACATAGTCATACAGAATAGTGAACGAAGAATGAAACAAAAAAACGAGACAGAGAATGGGAGATGGGGATAACTTAATGCTCAGTTACATTGAGTGAATGTTCAGTTTCTTCCGTGGAGACTGGAGAAGACACCGCCGAGCGCTGAGGTGCCGCAACGGACCGACGGTCGCTGCTGAGTTGCTTGCCGATTTGGAGAGTTGGATGTTGTCGAAGAGTTGCAGCTCGAAGGTTAGTGGGCGCCGCCGCGCCGGACGGATGGTCGGGGGCCTGCTCCTCTGGTGATCTGGTCCTCTCTCCTTCCTTGCGTACAGCGAGACCAGCGACGGTGGTCTGTGAGAAGGCGAGGGCGGAGGGGCGGCTGGGTGGGGAAGAAGATGCGGTGGCGCTGGGCGCCGGCGGCGGCGGCTCAACCACTCATCAGATGAGAAGATGAGGCAGCAGCTGACTCGGGGTGGACTGGTGGTGCCGTGTGTGGTGGTAGAAAGGAAGGGGCGCAGCGGCAGTAGTGGAGTTCGTGGGTGCCTGGGAGGAATCGTGGCTGCGATCTAGGTCAAGGCGTGGGAGTGGGTGGGCTTGCCTGGGCCATACGCCATGGGCCGGGCCTTTCGGTATTTTCGGTTAACCGAAAGAAATACCGTACCGACCGAATTTGGTTCGGTTAGTAGCTCAGCTAACCGAATTTTCTTGTACAAACAACAAAAACTGAAAATTCGGTTTAATCGGTTTCGGTTTCGGTTCAGTTTTCGGTTGGTCGGTTTTTGTGCCCAGTCCTACATGCTTCTATGGCGGTACCTCCTTCGGCCTTTCGGAGTTTTGTGTCATTTTCTGGTTAGCGTCACACTCTGTTGATCTGTTCAGAGGATCGTCTGAAAAATAGAAGGCCGTGTAAGTTCCGTCCCTGCTTCTTCCTGCTACCACGACCAACCACGGTTCAAACTGCACCTTAGCAATCCACTGATTCCTCTATCTACAAAGATGGAAGTAAAAAAAAGAAAACTTTGCCATGTTACTAACCGGCCGGCATACTTTTACCTTGTAAAAATAGAGTGACCGGTGCAGTTTCAACTCCAACACGTAAAAATAGCGTGCTCGGGTGTGATTCCACATAGCATATGCGTAGAGTCAACTGGATGGTTTCGACCAAATCATTGGTGTAAGTTGGAATTGTTTTTCGGCGCGGGTTGCCCAAGCCGATCAACACGGGGGCGGCCGGGTCACAAGGCAAGTGGCAGACTACGTGACATAACTTTCGATTATTATCATCGACCCAGCGTCAAGACTCAAGAGTAACTGCACCCAGTCCAAAACTAGTGCTAGCTTCTTATCATACATCTAGATCGGGGTCTTTCTTATTCCTTCAGTTCGAAATTACTCGTCCAAAAAATGAATGTATCTAGATGTATTTTAGTTGTAGATACATCCATTTTTATGACAAGTAATTCCGAACGGAGGGAGTATTATCGTAGAACTATTATTACTTGCTTAATTACATGTGAGCTCGCGGCCCCCCATGTCATTTGATCTCCTCTTCCCATCTCATCGTTCCCTCTTAAATTATCATGACCGCCAGCCGAGCCAAGCAATATCTTAGGTGACCCAAATACGGTTGACCAGCAAACCAAAGGAAAATCACAGATCTGTCGCTCCACCACCATACCATACCAGGAACAAAAATGTCGACCGGAGTACAGCGGAACGGCACCGGAGCACCTAGAAACGGGAATGAGAAGCGGCAGCTCCAGGGCTTGGGCGATGAGCTTGACGCTTTCTCATAGGCGTCCACTCAGGCTTACCCAAAGCCCGACATAGAACCGTCCATGCCTCCCTGGGTCCAGCAGAATGTGGCTCCCAAACCAAGAAATAAATTATTACTAAATGAGAAGAATAAGTCTTTTAACCCAGTCTTTACAGATATATAAATGTCGCCTCAAATGAAGACGGCGGTGCGCTAATTTGAGTTGCTCAGCCCTCTGAGGTGATTTAAAAAAAAAGGCCTCATAACAGTATCAGTTAGGAGATGTTGTTTACAGGTAGTTTATTTCACAGAAGATTTTGGGGGAATAAAATAGAGCTGTAGACCTACTAGCAAACTATGCTGCGGTGTGGCTTAACCAAAGTCCACTTGTATTGAGGAACTTGTGCCTCTGAATTGTAACTATAATTTCTTGAATAAAACTTTCTTGCCCCCCCCCCCCCCTCCAAAAAAATTGTCTAAGGCTTTTCTTGGAAACACCTCCAAACTATGGCTATTTGTGGCTATTTGGAACAAAAATACCCTGAAAGCTTCATCCAATCCGAGGCATTATCCAGAAACGCCCTTGCCAAAGTGCCTCCTACTAACCGTGTCGCATTGGTTGATGTTAAGATTGACATAAATTTGGTCTCGAGCCCTGATTTAGTGTATAAAGTTATCAGCAAAAAATATTCAAAAAAAGTTATCAGGACTATGAACTTTCTCAATGTGTACTATGACTTTGGAAACCAAACGTGACTAACTAAAAGCATTCCCGATTGATGAGTACTATCCCACCTAAAATTCCCCAATTGACGCTTGAAATTCCTGGCAATTAACTTCACCCTTGATCGCCTTTAGAATAGAGATATAACTTTCATCAGCACCGAACATATTTGGAAATCTTGTTCTTTTGGTTTGACGACATTCTTCATATTCATGTTGACATTCTGTCCTTGCTTTAATTGGAAAAAACACAGGTTATCTGATGCCATGGGAGATGCTCGTTTGGCATTCTTTGGGGATTGGTTTGTTTCTCTGATAATAAACATTATATCCTGGAGAGAGCAGCGTCATGGTGAACGTACCCAGCTGCCTACGAGACAATGGCTGAAGAGACAATTAAATATTGTCCGCTTAAAAATAACAGATATCACTCTGGCCGTCATATTTTTCCCAGTGGTGTATTCGCCACTTATGGACCAACTTTGTGCGTTGTGCTATCACTGCTTCGTCTAGCAAAGCATGACTATGGCATCGCTGACGGAGATGCAAGTAAAGCAAATATGAAGCCGGCGTTGACCTTATTTTACTCTCTATCTATTGCTCAGAGCCTAGTATGCGTTTGGAGTATAATAGCTGGAGCTTTTGCTGAGATGATGATTTTCGGTTTTCTTAGCGAACAACATGGCATCAGCCCCAAAATACTTAGTGGATACTTGGAAAAAACCAAGCAGATGTGTGTAAACAGTCCCGCGTCCACAATGAGCTGGAATATGATCACATATGGTGCTGACTTGCTGGATTCCCAATTACCAGAGGACTATGCATCCGGAGGAAGGGTACTAACTATGCTGATTGATCAAGAAACACCGTTGGCGATAACATGGCTGCTGATTAGGTCACCGAGACAAAGAATTCAGAAGCTGATCAGAACCCTTGCCTGGAGAAGCCCACAAGACCAAGAGATGAGATGTCTTGCAGCGAGGCTTGTGGAGCATCTAGCTGGTGACCTGAACCTTGCTCACTTTCCAGGAGCATTGGAATGCGTAGCTTCCCTCTTCGACACCTCCTGTAATAACAATGCTGATAAACAAGCTCTCCATTTGACATTAGCAATTGACCATGGCAAGCAGAGAGACAGGACGCGCTCCCTAACCCAAAAGCTTCCTGGTAGCCCCCGGAAAGATAAAGATGGTAACCTGAATTTTGCTGGAGACAAGACGATAATCAGCGCCTGCCTAGAAGCTATTCGCAAGACATTTGATGACATGCTGAATGATGACGCCCTACAGCAAGACATTAAAAAGAGAGGGAATTGTGAGGATCTGGTTTTGATAGGCTTGAGAATTCTGGAGAACCTGGCTCACCCCGAACGAGAATCATATGAGCATGATGAAACTAACTTGACAATAATTCTCATGTATCCCCGGGAACGCTTTCTTATATATAAGAGATCGTCCAGACTTGTCCTTTGCTATAAAAAAGATTGGGCCACCTTGCTACACCTTTGTTACACTTATTACTTGTTACCCGTTACGAATTACCTTATCACAGAACTATCTGTTACCGATAATATCAGTGCCTATAGAAAATACCTTACTGAAAACTGCTTCCATTTAGTTCTGCTCCTCATTGGGTTCGACACTCTTACTTATTGAAAGAGCTACGATAGATCCCCTATATTTGTGGGTCATCAAAACTCTTTTCTCACGCCATTGCCGGGGAGTGAAGCGTTTTTGATGAGTGGAATTTGGTAAGGAAAAATTTATATTGTGTGCTAAAATTTACTTTCACTTGTCACTATGGAAAATAATGCTTTGAGGGGCTTGTTCTGGATATCTTCACCCCGACCGAAAGAATAAAGAGTTGCTCCTCAACCTACTGTACCTACTGAAAATATTTATCATGAAATTCCTTCGGGTATGATAGAGAAACTGCTAGATAATCCTTATGTCAAAGATGGAACACTACATCCTGATATGCATCTAATCTTTGTGGATGAAGTTTGTGGATTATTTAAGCTTGCAGGTTTACCCGGAGATGAAGTCAAGAGGAAGGTCTTCCCTTTATCTTCGAAGGGAAAGGCATTGACATGGTATAGGCTATGTGATGATATTGGGTCTTGGAATTACAACGATTGAAATTAGAATTTCATCAGAAGTTTTATCTTATGCATATGGTTCATCATGATCAGAATTATATATATAATTTTTGGCCTCGTGAAGGATAAAGTATCGCTCAAGCTTGGGGAGGCTTAATTCAAAATTATATTCATGCATCAATCATGAGCTCTCGAGATAATTATTATTCAGAATTTTTATGCCCGGCTTTCTCGTAATGATCAATCCATACTTGATACCTCTTGTACTAGCTCATTCACACTACTAGGGAAAAACTTATACACAGAGGATTATCAGTAGCGCTGGCTAAAAAGAGGCGCTACTGTTACTTAGTAGTAGCGCGGGAGTTGCAAACCTGCTACTACTATGTGAGTAACAATAGCGCGGCCCAAATAAAAAGCGCTACTACTACAACTGCCACACCATTTTCGACAGGCTAGATATAGTAGTAGTGCCTATATGAAGACCACGCTACTACTAAGAAAATAGTAGTAGCGCGTTTTAGCGCAACAGTGCTACAACTAAGAAAAGGAAAAGGAAAGTAAAAAGGAAATGAAAATTAAAGAAAAAGAAAAAAAAATGAAAGAAATAGCAGTAGCGCCTGTTTTCTAAAATTCTGGCAAGTCTTTCGCCGCGACAGAGGTGCTCATGAGGTGTTTACTAAAATCCCAAAGAGAGAGATGAGGAGGAAGAAGGTGATGATGGTGTGTGGGCCCCACCTATCATAACGGTAAAAAATAAACGGAGTTGACTTTCCTGCCACATGAGCCCTGACAGTCTAAACTGGCCACTTTCCGGAAGTAGTAGTTTTTAGTTACAAAAATAACATTTTTGGTAGTTATCAGTCAATTTTTTGAATGTGATCGTTCAATGGAAAGGCAACCCCTAATGTGGTAGTTTTTTGTCACACACTCGTCTACAGAGCATGCTGAAATGTGATTCCACATGGCAGAGGTTCAACTAGGTGAATCTGTTTCCTGACAAAACTCAGCACTAGATCAATTTTTTTTGAAAAGGAGGTCATCCCTCGGCCTCTGCATAGGATTGATGCACGCAGCCACTTTATTAGATCAAGTTTTTCAACGACACAATTGTCTGGTCTGCAAAGTACAGCTCCCAAAAGGAGCAAAATCAAAAAAGCGACTCAAAGCCACAACCGGCTGGACGAATGTTTGAAGATAGCCCATGATGCCATCTCTCACTGGTTGCACCCAGTAGTCAAATGCTCCCTGGAGCCTGTAGGAGTGAGTAACAATCATGTACGGATCCATACCGTAGCCCTGAAGATAACCTGCAAGAAGTTAATCATATAAAGTCTGTTAAAAATCATATCATTCCTGCAGCTCCATATAGCCCAAAGAAGTGCTCATATTCTAGTCCGAATACTTGACACAATATTAGGATTCACTCCATTTAGCCACGTCCCAAAAAACGCGTCAATGCTAACTGGAGGGATAATATTAAAAGCTATATGAACAGACCGCCAAAGTAACTTTGCGAGAGGGCAATCAAGAAATAAGTGTTGGATCGTTTCATTGTGAACACAGTAGCATCGTGAACTGCCTACTCATCGCCGCTTTAGTAAGTTATTTTTGGTAAGGATCATTTGCTTGCGTACAAATCACATAAAAATTTTAATTCGCAAGGGAACCTTGACTTTCCAAATGTGTATCGATCTTGGGATTGGGCCAGAATTAATGAGGTCTAAGTACATCAATTTGACCGAAAACACTCCATTACCCGTTAGCTTTCTGTTTAAGGTGTCTCTCTGATCTGAGAGTTGAACATTCATCAACCTCTGTACTAAGTGTAACCAGGAATTCCATCGTTCCCCTATTAGAGGCCTCCTGAACTGGATATTCAAAGGTACCGCCTGTAAAACCATTGCTACGTAGCAATGTGATACAGGAAAGGATACCGGAGAGTAACCATGTATCCTCTCAAAACCTTGTTGTTGTTCCGTTCCCAACAATAAATTTCACCCTAAGAAGGTTTCTTTCACTCTCATGAGTCCGTTCCAGAATGGTGAATTATTAGGTCTTACGGTAACCTGAGTGAGAGTTTTAAAGTGCAAGTATTTATTTCTCAGGATTTGTGCCCACGTACCTTCCGATCATTACCAAGATCATTGGCAAGTTCGAATTAGTATTTTCAGCGCAGGTCGCCCCAAGCTGAGCAACACGCGAGCGGGTTCGATGGCAAGTGGCCAACTACCTGACAAAACAAAGATTATTAACATCGACCCGGCGTCAAGAGCAACTGCACCCAGACCAACACCAAAACTAAACTAGTCGCTTCGGGTCTTATATCGAGGTCGGACTCGTATTTTTAGGATAATATTTTGCTTTGCTTACATGTTATGTGAACTCGCCATTCATTACCATTTTAAGATCGTGTTTTCGTTCCCCCTTATTTTATCATGACCCCGAGACGAGCCCCACAGTATCTAAGGTGACCCCCATAGACGGTTGACTAGCAAGCCTAAGAGAAACCAGCAAGGATCATCAGCCTCTGCACCCACCATACCATACCATACAATACCATACGTCCATACCACGGATGGAAGCGGTTAACAGCGGCCAGAATCCTGCCAGCCGAAATGAGGTGCGGCAGCTATATCGGCAGCTAGGCACCTTGGGAGATGATGTTGCCGCATTCTCGGAGGAGCTTCATCAGCGGCCAGAAGTAAGGATCATCAACAAGTATGCCCTCATCATGGCGTACATCCGTATGGGCATGAAAGGCATCGGGGCCCTGATGCTTTTGTGGGCTACCGTGGTCCTCCTTGGCGGCTTCGTCTCCGATCTGACCAAGAACGATTTTTGGTATCTGACCATCATCGCGTTCATGCAGGCTGCCGGGTTAGTGCTTAGCATTCAGCTCTTTCTTCCTATCGATTTTTATTTGTTACATAGGTCTCTTCGTCAATTCATGAAATAAGTATCGAATAGTTAATTATCGGCGCATGCAATTCCCAAATATGCTTACTAAGACTTGTGAAATCAAATGCGATTAAGGCTTCATACATAGAGATAACTAAGAACATCCCATCTGAATGTCCTTCGCCATTAAGATTAACCAAAACTAGCTTGGAACGCATAACCTTACAGGCAAATAATTTCGGCCCCTTGATCACTTTCCGAAAAGAGATGTAACCTTCATAAGCACTGCCCAATGTTGGATATCTTATTCTTTTTGTTTGACGAAATTATAAACTTTCATGTTGACCTTGTGTCCTGCTCTACTTGGAACAAACACAGGCTATCTGAGGCCATGGCAGATTCTCGCTTGGATTTCTTTCGATATTGGGTTGGTTCTCTTATGACTAACTTTCCATATTTGGGAGAAAAGCATCATGATGAATCTACTCAGATTCCTATGGAACAACCGGCCAAGAAAGTAATGCGTATACTCTGCCTAAAAGCAGCATATATCATTCTGATCATGATGTTTGCCCCAGTGGTGTACTTCGCTATTTTGGGACCAATTTTGTGCATTACGCTGTCGGCACTTCGTCTAGCAAAGCAAGACTATGGCATTGCCGACGGAGATGCAAGTAAAGCAAATCTGGAGCCGGCACTGAATTTATTCTATGGTGTATCTCTTTCGCAGAGCGCAATATCCTTTTTCTGTATGCTAGGTAGATTGTGCTTTGAGCACAAGATGGTGGGTACTGTCGCGCGACAAAATGGTCTCAGCCGCGAAGTAGTTCATGCATATTTGGGTAAAACCAAGGAGCTGTGTCTTAACAACCCCGCGTCCACAGCCAGCTGGAATTTGATCACATATGGTGCCGATTTGCTGGATTCCCAGTTACCGGAGGATAATGTTTCCGGAGGAATGGTCCTAACTATGTTGATCGATCAAGATACACCAGTACCAGTAACACGGCTGCTGATTCGTTCACCGAGACAAAGAATTCAGAAGCTGATCGGTACCCTTGCTTGGAGAAGCCCAGCCGAGCAAGAGATGAGATTGCTTGCAGCGAGGATTGTGGAGCATCTCGCTGGTCACATCAACCTTGCTCACTTTCCAGGAGCATTGGAATGCATATCCTCCCTATTTGAAACTCTCTGTCATAACAACGCTGATCAAGAAGCCCTCACATTTGTAAGTGACCACATCGAGCAGACCAAAAGCACAGTGATTTGTGAAATTCTGGTTTTGACAGGCTTGAGGATTCTAGAGAACCTGGCTCACGACAGACATAACTGCACACTGATATACGGCACCAAGGATCTTCTTTCAAAAATAGTTGCGCCTGTCAGCTCCAAGGAATTTGTACAAGATATCAAGAGCAATGCTGCATGGACCAATGTAACACACAGATCGCTGGAAGTGGTGAGCCAGCCCATGAGTTCTCCAGGAAGCACCGGCGAAGAGATGCACAGCCTAATTGCAAATGACAGAAATGTAGTCCAGAACTTGGAGGCCGTTCTGGACATGGATATGAAAACTAACAACAGTATCATAGAACTACAGATGCGAGTTATAGAGGTTCTTACACAATTAGCCTTGCATCATCCAGCAAATACTTGTGCAGAAAAACTTATTGAGAGGGCACTACACATCTTCCTTACTGCAGATTGGATGGAAGATTATTTGGAATATGAGAAAAGAATGATTGAGGACCAAACTACAAGTAATGTGGTAAAGGAAAAGAAGATGAAAGAAGCCAAGGAAACTGCATGTCGGCTTAAAGAAAAAGCTGGTAAGGCATTGGTCATGTTGTCCAGTGATTCAGAGACTATCAAGAGCTTCACTGGATGCAAAGATGATGATTTCAATGGACTTACTCAAATGCTCGTCAATAAAATCAAGACCACTGAATCCAGAATAAGTGCAACAGATACCGGCCATATAGAGACCGCCATCGGCTGTCGTATTATTGCAGTAGTCATCTTGAAGCATTTGAGCAACTACGTCAACGAACCAACCTTATCGAAGGTATGCCTGAACGCTTATACGACATACGGATGTTCCTTTTCTCTAACTAATTAAAGTAATCAAATTCCTTATAGCACCCACTGCAAAGGGCATGCCGTATTTTCTGAACGCATATACGGCATACTGTTGTTTCTTTTCACTAATAATTAGCTAAAGTAATCAGATTCCTTATGGCACCCACCGTGGGCCACAGGTTTTCTGTGATTAAGTTTTTTGAGCTAAACTAGTATGTGTGTTTATCACTTCAGATACTCGTGGAATTGCTTCCTGAAGTGAGTAGTACAACCACACCCATGTGTTGGGAGCTTGCCATCACTTGCATTACAGCCATCAGAAACGACACAGAGAACCCAAGTGGTTCTGTGCAAGACGAGAGCCACCACATCCAGCAATATCGGGGGGTGTGGGGGAGGCTGCAAGCAGAGCTTCTATCACTCGTCACAACGATTCGTGCAAACATCAGTCTTGATTTTGAAGCAATGGTCATGTCACAGACGCCGCCCGCTGCCCTGGAAGACTTTGTGGCGGGGCTCAAGAAGATGGTGGAGCGCAACATGTACGCCACCCCTGCGTGCCTGGCTATACAGAAGCTCACCTGCGAGATAGTTTTGGAATACCTCCGGCACAATCAAAACGTCGAAGTGATCGACAAGCACAGAATCGTCGGCACACTATTGAATGCTTCAATGACGATGGCGGGGCTTGAGAGCATCATGCTTTTCGCTGGCGCGGATCGCGGCTGCCACGGGGTTCCTGTGAAGCCTCTTTCCTCTGTTCTTGCTAAAAACGCAGAAGATCGTTTGGCACAGAGGAAACAGGCTCTGGGAATCGGCATTGCCCCTGCCAGTGCACCAGTACCATGATTGTTGCATTGCAAAGTATTTTAGTATGGTATAAAAATATTGGAACTGGTATTGGTGCTTGATGCTTTTTGTTTTGTTTTGTTTTCAAGCTTGTGGGGCTTTGTAATAATAGATTGTGTGCGCCATCAGGTGCAGAGGTCGGGAGCATAATTCTTCCACTACCTAAGAAAAACTGAAATCGTCTGTTCATTGAACATTTGGGTACTTTTTCTACACAATCGCAAGATCCAAGGGTGTTGTATGATAAGTAAGTGTGTATCGTAGACTCGTGGTGTGTATCAAGATCCAAGGGTATTGTATGATATGTAAGTGTGTACATCTTCTGGACAATTGCAAGATCCCGGCAGTTAAATCTTGGCCAGGAGCTGAAGGATTTGCTAAATCTACCCTTTGAGCTTACTCTTTTCCGTCTACATATATGGACAGAGTTGCATTCAAGCACATACTCCCTCCCTCCGAAAAAGCTTGTCCCTCAAATGGATGTATCTAGCATCAAGTTAGTGCTAGATACATTCATGTGAGGAACAAGATTGAGACAAGTTTTTTCGGACGGATGGATACTTGTTGACAGGGGATGGCGTTACTAGTGAGATGATATTACTTATGGCAGAATGAAGGAAGCTATCAAACTACCTCATGTACATCATGGTAGTCCGGTCAGCGCGAGATTTTGAGCCCCTCTTCTCCGAATGGGTCAGGGACAACCGTGACAACTCTACTAAGGCAGAGGTGGTACGCAAATATACAAGCACTGTACTGATAGACAGCTCTCCCTTGATAAACACACCTGCTTCCGTGGAAACCCTGAAGGATTTGCAGGAGGTGTGGGCGAGGCTGCGCTGCTCACAGTTTTGACAGCCGCCCCTCGTGTCGTTCGCGCCGGGCGACTCGGGGGGAACCCTACCACCCCAGCACCAGCCACCCCTCGCTGACCTCCCTCCCCCGCCGCCGCTGGAGGAGGTCGTTCGACGGCGGACGGCGGCGGGGCGCTCCTGCCTATTTTCCTTTATTAGCCTGCACAGTCTTCATCGATCCGGTCATCTCCGATCTGATCTGGGTTTGCGCAGTTACGCTCTGGCCGGCGGCCGTCTATAGATCAAGTCTGCGTGCACGATCATATCCAATGGACAAATTTACCAAATAGATAGAAGCCAAACCAGTCAAAATGGCCGAATCCGGACCAGTAATAGACTTCATATCCGGAGTCGTACACCCAGCGCCCGTGTGCATGTGCATGGGGCAGGATACATCAGATCCGCATGCAAGTCGTTGGTGTCTTGACGTCAATCCAACTCCGACGTCCAGATCCGAAGGCTGGCGAACTGCCAGATCGCGAGGCCATGAAGCAGGAATGCGGTGGCCAGACCGTGAAGCCATCGACAAATGACGGCAGCGGTCGGATCGTGAGGCCGACGGCACAAGATGGCAGCGGTCAGATCATCAGAGCGCCGGCAGCCGCTGGTGGACGCGGGTTTGGTCTACAGGACACCATGTTGCGACCGGATCGAGTTCGTGGGCTCAGTGAAGTCCGTGGTGTCGCCGGCAATTTGCCGCCACATCACATGGACCGCTGGGTGATGAGCCACTCGTGGACGTGCATCTGGCCCACGCGACACAGAGTTTCGACCGGAGTGAGTTCATGGGTGCCAGAAGTGTCCGCGGTGTTGCTGGCAATCTGCTGCCGCAACACATGGCCAGTCGGGCGCCAAGAGTGGTCGCCCTCAACATCGGGCTCAGGAGGGATAGTACATGGCGGGTACTATTTCGTGGGATCACCTCAACCAGATCTCCGCACCGGCAAACGCTGATTTTATGTCGCTGTCATCGGTCGTTGTTGTGGACCTGTCACACTTCGATTTGTCGGCACCATGAGGTATGCAATGGCATATTTACCGGTGATTGTCATGGTGCTGATAATGATGGGGAATTTCAAGATGGTTGTACTAGATCGAATGACTAGTGGATCTTAATGGCTCATGTTGAGTTCAAGATTTCAAGTGATACGGAGGTGAGTTTGGATGTGGTGAAGACTGTGGACCGAATGATCGGTGTTTTGTAGCAGTCTCGGCTAGCAGGGGCGACAACACAACAGGACTTCTTCTTAGTGGTGCTCTCTGGGCACAAAGTCTTGACTTCCGGGGTAAAAGTCCTAGGTCTTACCTTCACTGGTTTTAGCTGGCAATGGCGGATCTCTATCTGCCTCTTTGTTGAAGACATTGCCTGGAGTCTAGTTGGACTTTCTTCAGGGTGAAACCCCATGATCTATGATCAGGCGACGACGGTGTTGGTGCGTGGTTTCCTTCTTGGCGGCGTCGTTCTTGGAGAACTTTTTGTAGTCCGGGTGTGGCCTCTGGTGGTGGTAGTTTGTGCTGCTTTGCTGATCAGTTCGGTGGGTTTTTTTTTGGCTATGTCCATTCTTGATGTCTTGACTAGCTCCTAACTTTATGTTGTTGCAGAGGCCGGGTATAATTGATATCCGCTTAATACTAATATGTTCCCATTATCAAAAATCTATGCAGCCCGTAAGTGCCCCTTTGAGGAGCATGCGCGGTAACTCGGCATAAAGATGTGCAGACTAATTGCAAATAATAGTAATGCGGTCAAAAACTTGGAGGCTCTTCTGGGCATGGATACAGATGGAAACAGCGGTGTCATAGAGCTACAGGTCCAAGCTATAGAGGTCCTTACACAATTAGCTTTGCATCATCCAACAAGTACTTCTGCAGAAAAACTTATTGAGAGGGCACTACAAATCTTCCTTACTACAGAATGGATGCGAGATTACTTGGAAGATGAGAAACGGAAGATAAACCAACCAGGTGTGATCCAACAAAATACTTTATCAAGACCGGCAACGTGAACACGTTTGAATAATCTTGTTAAGATGGTTAGTGGAGCATGGGCAGAAGAGAAGATGGTCGAACAAGCCATAGAAGCAAGTGTGAAAAAGAAGATGAAAGAAGCCAAGGACACTGCACACCGGCTTAAAGGAAAGGTTGGTGAAGCACTAGCCATGTTGTCCAGTGATTCAGAGGCTATCAAGAGTTTCACAGCATGCAAAGACGATGATGTTCATTGCCTTACTGAATTGCTCGACTCCAATATCAAGACCATCGAATGCAAAATAAATGCAACGGATAGTGTGAAAATAGATATCAACATGGGCTATCGTATTAGCGCAGCAATCATCTTGAGGCATTTGTGCAACTACGTCAAGGAACCAACCTTACGAAAGGTATGCATGCATGCATACAACATTCCTTTTGTCTAATTGATTCAAGCAATCAAATTCAGCTTTCAGCAATTAAATATTTTGAGCTAAACAAATATGATATATATCATCGCAGGTACTTGCGGAATTGCTTCTAGTACAAGCAGAGGTGAGCACCACACCCTGGTGTTGGGAACGCTTGCTTCCTTCTTGTTGTGGAAATGACATTGAAAACCAAATGGACGGTGGCCAAGAGCAAGGCGAGCCTTCAGATTCACAGAGGAACCACATCCAACAATGCGAGGAGAGGAGGCTGCAAGCAGAGCTCATGTCACTCGTCACAGCGATTCGTCCAAGCAACAATCTTGATTTTGCAGCAATCTTAATGTCACAGAAGTCGCCAGTTGCCCTTGAAGAATTTTTGTTGAGGCTGAAGAAGATGGTAGAGGACAACATGTACGCCACCCCTGCATGTTTGGTGATACAGAAGCTTACCTGCGAGATGGTGATAGAATTCATCCAGCATGATGAAAATATCAAAGTGATTGACAAGCACAATATTGTTGGCACATTAACGAAGGCTTCAAAGACGATGGCCGGGCTGGAAAGCAGCATGCTTTTTGCTGGTGTTGATCGTGACTGCCACGGGGTTCCTCTGAAGCCTCTCTCCTCTGTTCTCGCTTAAAAAGCAGAAGACCTTTTGGCACAGAGGAAACAGACTCGGCCCCCGGGAATGAACATTGCTCCTGCCGGTGCACCAGTACCATGACTGCCGCATTACGTAGTATCTTAGTATGGTAAAAATATTGAAATGGGTATTGGTGCTTGCTACTTTTCTCTGTTGTTTCATTTTCGAATTTTGAGACTTTGCAATAATAGGCTGCATGCACCATCAGGTGCAGAGGTCCAGAGTGTAATGCTTGCATTCTAAATTCGGGTGCATCTTCTGCATCATGGCAAGACCCAAGGGCAATTGTATAATGTGTATGTGTGCATCGCAGTGTGTGGCAAGACATGTATGGTTTTCCCTATCATTTGAGAAATGAAGATGTGCTAATTGCTATTGATTCATAATATAATGGCCGTCCTCCACATTTCATTTTCCTGAATTCTAGTAAAAATTGTGGGAACCGCCCGGATCGTTTCTACATCTAATCTTCTTGGTTTTGCCATCTGAGCTAGCTATGTCAAAAGCCATCGACATAATAACTGGGGTTATCCACCAGCGCGGCTACTGTGCCGCTCGAATCAGGGTAACCGCCGCCGGGCCTGCCCAGCATCCGGTCAGAAACGAGTACCGCCGCAAACTAGCCTGCGCCGACTGTCCTCCCCGTCGCCCCTCCGCTCGAATCGAGCAGCCGCCGCGAGTAGCCTGTGCCTCACCCAGTAACACTCCTCTACCCCGGAAAATCGAGCGACCGGCGACACGCCACCCCGATCCCCTCTCGTGTCCGCTCGCCGGCGGCCGTACCGGAACTATAATCAAGGGGAGGGGCGGATTCGTACCTCATCGTGGTGAGCGCGCGGCCCTGCAGCGCCTGATTCCTGTGGCCGCCGGTGCGAAGGAGGGGAGACACGACACGCGACCGCCGTCATGCGAGCGACGAAGATGACCAACGCGAGAGGCGCCGCGGCGGGCGTAATAGCTGTTGGGATTATTATTTTTCGGGAAACTGCTGTTAGGATTAACCGCTAGTACTATTTTGCAGGGGCTCCTAGTAATTTCCTCCTTAATATTTCCATTTATTTTCCATATGTACACTACATGAACTACATAGTACATGAGACTCACTTTGGCACCGCAATAATCATCCGTTTAAATTCAGCCATATATAATTCAACAGTATTTCAAACACCATAGTTCCAATCTTGAATTCAAATGTAAATCGACATAGTACAGATTAAATAGTCGTGGAAATTTAGAAAGAAAGGAAGTAACGAAGTAAAACTTACATGCACGAAACAGGTTCTCATCTCGCAGATAAAGAACGAATCATAGTACATGGCCACAACGAATCCACAAGAGGAGAGCGGCACCCACGGGCGTCACCGTCGACGGCGTCAAAGCGTGGAACTTTGACTTGACAGCTCACCCGTACCAAACAACCACAGCGAGTGCAAACCTCGGGATCCAAATTTGGGCACCGCCACCACCTATGCAGGAGAATGAGCCCAAGCATCCCACCGCGAATGGTTTTAAGTCACCCCAAACCCGCAGCCACCAAATTCCGAAGGAACAAGTAGGAACGCCACTCCTTCCACACCACTGGGCAACCAACCCCTAGGACCATGCCCGAGCCCCCAGACACAAGTGAATCAAGGACGCTCCGCCCCACCTTTCTCCGGTGAGCAAAGGCCGAGGCCCTGACAAGTAGGGAAGGGAATGGATCTGCGGCCTGGTGGTGGCAAATCCACAGCCCTTGGTGGCGATCCGAACATGGGAGCTACAGCCTCAGCATGCGCAAATCCAGTTAGGGTTGACGAGAAGCCCACCTCGAAGCGAGAACACACTAGAGTGTGTGATACGGCCCATGAAATGCTCCCCTGATGCGGGACCATGTGGGGCGTTGGATCTGCACTGGAGGCACATGATTGAGCAGTCTTACGTCCCATTGTCGAATATGCAAAAAAAAACACCCTTTGCAGTTACGTAATTCAGAGGCAAGTTCATATCCCAATGGGCATGCCCTGTTCTGTTAGCCGCTTCTTCTGTACAAACTGTTCCATTGCCCGCAGCTACGGGCATCTCCTACCGCCGCCAACCACCATGACACATACCACATCCCCATTGTTAACCCCAATCAAGCTAGCCAATTAGACTCCCATGCTCCTATCGAATCATTCGCTCAAATCCAATCCACATGTCCCCGTTCTCATTGTCGTGACGGCCGGGGTTGTAGCAGCAATCACTGAAGATCCGTTGAGGAAGCCGTCGCCCCCCTCGTGGTCTCACGCCACAGCCTCTTCATGCCGCGCTCTGTCGTCATACCACAAACCGTGCTTATGCTTCGGTCCGTCGTCACACCACAAACCGCGCTTCGCCATAAGTACACGCGTGCTCCCCCCCCCCCCTCCCCCCTGCCATGTTTAATGCTCGGCATCCGTTTGATGGTTTGCTCACCTCGCTTCCGTTTATGTTACTGCAGATTGTCGGCAGATTCAACCTCGAGTCTGTCTCCAAGCTTCAGGTGCTGATAACCATATACGTGCATGAAGTTTCCTATTGATGAGTTATTTGCTGCAACTTTTAGTTTGTATGCATGTTCCATAAGCATTTTGTGCATGTTCCATAAGCATTTTGTGTTGTACTGTACTAGTTAACTCTGAACCCCGCAGCATTGATGTCAAAAAAAAAGAACTCTGAACCCAACAGCAAGATCAATCTTGAGTCAACCAACGCTAGCGAACCTGTTCTGCATTACCGTGCCCTTCGCATGGGCTGATGGACAGGAGGTGAATCTGGCAGCCTTCTATTGTCTCACATGCTGAACACGTTTTTTTAATTGAAGACTTGCTAATTCAGCTGCTTGGTTGCAATGTGGTACTGGGTCAATGATTTATGATTACACAGAGTTTTAGCTCATCTCAAAGATTGCTCAAGTATAGCATAGGGCTAGCTGGAAGAGGAACAAAGAGTATTAAATTTGTCAATCATTCCCTATTTTTGCAATTGCATTACTAAAGCTTTCTATATAAGATGTGTTGTATGTGTATTAGTATATTAACTTTCTACACGACATTTTCATTTGTCTTAACATTTCTTATTCTCTGGTCTTAAGCTAGGTTGTAAGAACTGAATTTTATGAACTTGAAACCATATTACTCGTACTTGAAATGTACCAACTAAAATGAATACCTAGGCCTCACCTGCCCTGGATGTCCTGTGCTCAATCATGCAAAGTTCAAAGTTACAGAATTCATGTGATATCTATCTGGTTAACCTTAGCTATGCTATCAAAGTTAAAATGCATGCCTTATAACCTATACTGAATATAGACCAGGAACCAAAAGTGATCGGTCACAAGCGAATGTTGCAAATAAATTTTGAGAATGCAAATTCCAGCAGTACACACGATTGTTATCAGTTCCACCAATATTCATGAACAGCACGTGAAATAAAATAAGGAGATGTTGTAGAGGAGAGAGCAGAGGTACAAGTGCTCACTGAAGAAGATTATAGGCAATGCAGCCGTCGCAGTGTAGGTCAGCTACCACCGTCGCGTGGCGGAGGAGGCCGTCACGTGATGCACGGGATGCACAGCCGCGCCGGAGACGCAACAAAGGAGGTCGGGGTCGACGTCATACAGCCCAACACGCAAGAGCGCACCGAGCTAGGGGGCGCCATCCAGGGGTGGAGAGGGCGCGGTGTCTGACGGGGAGGAGCGCCGGAGACGAGCCGGTGATGGACGCGACCCGGTAGCCGAACGTTGGGGAACGTAGTAATTTCAAAAAAAAAAATCCTACGCACATGCAAGATCATGGTGATGCATAGCAACAAGAGGGGAGAGTGTTGTCCACGTACCCTTGTAGACCGAAAGCGGAAGCGTTAGCACAACGCGGTTGATGTAGTCGTACGTCTTCACGATCCGACCGATCCAAGTACCGAACGTACGACACCTCCAAGTTCAGCACACGTTCAGCTCGATGACGTCCCACGAACTCTGATATAGCAGAGCTTTGCGGGAGAGTTCCGTCAGCACGACGGCGTGATGACGGTGTTGATGATGCTACCGACGCAGGGCTTCGCCTAAGCACCGCTACGATATTACCGAGGTGGAATATGGTGGAGGGGGGCACCGCACACGGCTGGGAGAGATCAACAGATCAACTTGTGTGTCTTGGGGTGTCCCCCTGCCCCCGTATATAAAGGAGCAAGGGGGAGGCGGCCGGCCAAGGAGGAGGGCGCGCCAAGGGGGGAGTCCTACTCCCACCGGGAGTATCACTCCTCCTTTCCTTGTTGGAGTAGGAGAGAAGGAAAGAGGGGGAAAGGGAGAAGGAAAAGGGGGCTGCACCCCTCGTCCAATTAGGACCAGAGGGGGGGGGGCGCCTCCTTCCTTTTGGTCTCTCTCCTCTATTCCCGTATGGCCCAATAAGGCCCAATACTTCTCCCCGGCGAATTCGCGTAACTCTCCGGTACTCCGATAAATACCCGAATCATTCGGAACCTTTCCGATGTCCGAATATAGTCATCCAATATATCGATCTTTACGTCTCGACCATTTCGAGACTCCTCGTCATGTCCCCGATCTCATCCGGGATTCCGAACTACCTTCGGTACATCAAAACACGTAACTCATAATATAAATCATCACCGAACGTTAAGCGTGCGGACCCTACAAGTTCGAGAACTATGTAGACATGACCGAGACACGTCTCCGGTCAATAACCAATAGCGGAACCTGGATGCTCATATTGGTTCCCACATATTCTGCGAAGATCTTTATCGGTCAAACCGCATAACAACATACGTTGTTCCCTTTGTTATCGGTATGTTACTTGCCCGAGATTCGATCGTCGGCATCTCAATACCTAGTTCAATCTCGTTACCGACAAGTCTCTTTACTCGTTATGTAGTGCATCATCTCGTAACTAACTCATTAGTCATATTGCTTGCAAGGCTTATAGTGATGTGCATTACCGAGAGGGCCCAGAGATACCTCTCTGACAATCGGAGTGACAAATCCTAATCTCGAAATACGCCAACTCAACAAGTACCTTCGGAGACACCTGTAGATCACCTTTATAATCACCCAGTTACGTTGTGACGTTTGGTAGCACACAAAGTGTTCCTATAGTAAACGTGAGTTGCATAATCTCATAGTCATATGAACATGTATAAGTCATGAAGAAAGCAATAGCAACATACTAAACGATCAAGTGCTAAGCTAACGGAATGGGTCAAGTCAATCACATCATTCTCCTAATGATGTGATCCCATTAATCAAATGACAACTTATGTCCATGGCTAGGAAACACAACCATCTTTGATCAACGAGCTAGTCAAGTAGAGGCATACTAGTGACACTATGTTGGTCCATGTATTCACACATGTATCAAGTTTCCGGTTAATACGATTCTAGCATGAATAATAAACATTTATCATGAAATAAGGAAATAAATAATAACTTTATTATTGCCTCTAGGGCATGTTTCCTTCACCGAAACCCTAGCCGCGGGCGAGGGGTTGTGGGTGAGCGCCGGAGACCAGTAGTGGCGGATCCAGCCAGACTGAGGACGGAGGGGTCGGAGACTAGCTCGTCGGTGTGCTGCGAGGTAGTGGGCGTCGCCGGAATCGATGGTGTTGGTCGCGGCGCGAAGGTCGCACGAGACAGAGAGTTGGGTCGCGACAGGGGTGGATGGGTGGGGGATGCAGCGGATCTAACAGTTGCCGGAGCTGTGTGGGGATGCGGGAGAAGGGGTGGGGGAGGGTGGGCGGTGAGCTGTGGGAGGAGGGACGGGAAGAGGTGGTGGGTGGCGGCGATGGGGAATCGGGAGGGAGCTGTGTGGATGAGGGAAAGAGGAGGGGCCGAGGGGGAGGGCTTTAGGGTTACCGTTTTATATGGTTGTCGGTTAGGCGGGCTTGGGGGGCTGTACTGGGCCATTCATGACAGTTTCAGAAATTGTCACGGCGAATCCGTCATGGATTGATAGATTTGTTCTAGTGAGCATTTATACGGCAAGGCAGTATATATTTTTTGGAAATGGAGGCGTACCCCCAGCCTCTGCATCATATGATGCATGCAGCCATCTTATTAAAAGATCGAAGAAATATCACAAAGTCTTAAAAGTATTACAGCTCGCAAGTGGAGCGAAAATAGAAAAAACAATGTTGACGATCACAACCGGTACGACAATATGAAGGACAAGCTCCCTAAACTCCTATCCTGTTATGCGACCGCCATCCGAACCTGTTGAATAAAGCCCATGCTACCATCTCCCACTGGTTGCACCCAGTAACCAAAGGCTCCCTGGAGTCCGCAGGAGTGAGTAAGCACTACTAGGGAAAAGCCTAGCAGCAGCGCGGGTTTTGGGCCTCTCAGTAGCGCGGGGACCGGTGCTACTAATAAGGCGCTATAGCTAACGTATAGCAGCAGCGCCTGTTGTCCCACGCTACTGTTATACATGAATAGTTGTAGCGCTCTTTAGAAAAGGGCGCTACTGATATTATCTGCAGCGCTGTTTACAGGGAAGCGCTACTGGTAAGGCGGGGCTACTGCTAAATTTTCCCCCCTCGCTACTACTAGTTTTATTAGTTTTTTTTCCTGTATATTTGTTTTGTATTTGAATAGGCTTTATACAATAATCTTTAGCATATCATACACATACAAATGTAATCATAGCATATACATACAATTAGTCTCATCAAATCATGTCATCATCATAATCATCATCCAACACAAAGTGGTCTCTCGTCATCAATCTCAAAAATAGCGATACAAGTCTCGATTACTTGCAAATACATCGTCATCCATCTAAACAATGATATACGCGAGAAGAGCTACACTTTGAGTACATGAGTTCGTATCCCTCTCTTGCATTAGCGTGAACCTAAACTGACTACTGCCTGTCGCTCGGAAACCGGAAAGCGGTACACCTGGGCCTGACACTCCGGCCACTTGTCGTATATATACTCCTGGCGTAGCACTTCTTCGCCATCTATGATCTATGCACCTGCATCATCACATGAGTCGATGATATGCAACATATATAGTTGAGCAACAGAAAGAGACATACTTAGCAAAAATAGAAACAACATATCATAAGCATAAATAACAAAGTTCATCGTACCCAAAATGCCCTAACTAGAGTGATTTTCGCTAGTCGAGGAGGAGGACGGTTTAATTACATCACAAATAAAGTTTCACCGTGCATAACTCAAAGTTTTGTCATACAGAAAGTATGGACTAAACTGACACATTGTCATATATCGACAATCACTCCACCATGTCATGCCATCCATCCATGTCAGGGAGATAGTCCTCGAGCTTAGTGAAAGGCTTCATATCGAGACGCTGAGAGGCTATCCATGTTCGGACGTCTTCCCGCGACATTTGTCCTCCTCCGTAGAACATCCCTGTTTTTCCGACGACCTCCTTCATGATGATTTGGGCAAGTTCGCGCTGGATGTTATAGAACTCAGCTCGAAGTCGATGATCCTCGATATCTCCTATGTCCTTTGCCCATTGCAGAATATGGGCATCGCCAGATCTAGGTGACATGTGAAGGTTCTGGTGATCCCGTTTGTACTCCAGCATGTGGTGTAGGACATAGAATCCATCATTAAGAGAATCGTTCGGTTGCTGGATGCAGCAGAAGTCGGTCTTATGGCTGAAGGCGACCCTGCCGCCCCTTCTCTTCTTGTCCCTAACCTCTCCACCCCTTGCTTGGTAGTAAAACATAGTACTGTCGAGAACATCTTTGATGTGGGTGTAATCCTTTTTGTGAATATTCTTCGACGAGTCCAAGTAAAGAGCGTGGGAGAATCGGGGGTAGAGGATGATGAGGACGGCGCGCCCGCTGCTACGCAAAATAAGTACACCTCAAATTAATTAGCCTCCACCGTGCAAATGAATTATTGAAATCGAAGGAAGGATAGCAGCGCGGATGACTTACACGGGATGATAAGGCACGAGAATCACCTCCTTGTCCTTATTGGCGAGCATGAAACTGACGATGTAATCCCTCGCGTATTCATGGTGCTCTGCACAGACTCCCAAGAAGCCCTCGTGCATGTAGTACGGGTCAGCGACACAGATATGACGTATCTGCTCAACCCCAATGATGTAGTTCATGTGCAAGGCATAAAGGCGGACAAACATAAAATCCAGCTTCTTCACGTGAAACATGTCGAATATGTAATCAAATCGGAGGAAGAACTTATCCGTGGGGTAGCTGTCGACGTACGACATTTGCCGCGGAACGTTATGTTGGAAATATGCCCTAGAGGCAATAATAAAAGCATTATTATTATATTTCCTTGTTCGTGATAATTGTCTTTTATTCATGCTATAATTGTATTATCCGGAAATCGTAATACATGTGTGAATATATAGACCACAATACGTCTCTAGTAAGCCTCTAGTTGACTAGCTCGTTGGTCAACAGATAGTCATGGTTTCCTGACTATGGACATCAGATGTCATTGACAACGGGATCACGCCATTAGGAGAATGACGTGATGGACAAGACCCAATCCTAAGCATGGCACAAGATCGTGTAGTTCGTTTTGCTAGAGCTTTTCCAATGTCAAAGTATCTCTTCCTTAGACCATGAGATCGTGTAACTCCCGGATACCGTAGGAGTGCTTTGGGTGTACCAAACGTCACAACGTAACTGGGTGACTATAAAGGTGCACTACAGGTATCTCCGAAAGTATCTGTTGGGTTGACACGGATCGAGACTGGGATTTGTCACTCCGTGTTACGGAGAGGTATCACTGGGCCCACTCGGTAGTGCATCATCATAATGAGCTCAAGGTGGCCAAATGTCTGGTCACGGGATCATGCATTACGGTACGAGTAAAGTGACTTGCCGGTAACGAGACTGAACGAGGTATTGGGATACCGACGATCAAGTCTCGGGAAAGTAACATACCGTATGACAAAGGGAATAGAATACGGGGTTGCTTGAACCCTTGACATCGTGGTTCATCCGATGACAACATCGAGGAGTATGTGGGAGCCAACATGGATATCCAGATCCCGCTGTTGGTTATTGACCTGAGAGCATCTCGGTCATGTCTGCATGTCTCCCAAACCCGTAGGGTCTACACACTTAAGGTTCGGTGACGCTAGGGTTATTAGGAAGACTTGTATGTGATTACCGAATGTTGTTCGGAGTCCCAGATGAGATCCCGGACGTCACGAGGAGTTCCGGAATGGTCCGGAGGTAAAGATTTATATATGGAAAGTTGTTAAACGGACTCCGGAAAGTTTTGGGGGCATACCGGTATTGTACTGGAGTCACCGGGAGGGTTCCGGGGGTCCACCGGGAGGGGCCACCCCTCCCGGGGGGCCACATGGGCTGTGTGGGAGAGGGAGCCAGCCCCTAGTGGGCTGGGCGCGCCTCTCCACCAAGGCCCATGCGGCTAGGGCATGGGGAGGGGAAACCCTAAAGGGGGCGCCCCCCTAGCTTGGGGGGCAAGCCTCCCCTCTTCCCCTCTCCCCTTTGGCCGCCGCCCCATCTAGGGTTTCCCCTAGATGGCCGACCCCTCTTGCCCCTCTCCTCCTATATATAGAGGGGTGAGGGGAGGGCTGCAACACACAATTGAAGGCGCAGCCCCTCCCCTCCCCAACACCTCTCCTTCTCCGTACGAGCTTGGCGAAGCCCTGACGGAGAACTGCTGCACCAATTGCACCACGCCGTCGTGCTGCCATTGGAGCTGTCTTCCTCAACCTCTCCTTCCTCCTTGCTGGATCAAGACGGAGGAGACGTCGTCGTCCCGTACGTGTGTTGAACGCGGAGGTGCTGTCCTTTCAGTACTTGGTCATCGGTGATCCGAATCACGGCGAGTACAACTCCCTCATCACCACCCCCTTGAAAGCTTCCGCACTCAATCTACAAGTGGTATGTAGATGCAAACTCTCTCCCTTGACTCGTTGCTTAGATGAACTCATACATGGATCTTGGTGAAACCATAGGAAAAATTTTAATTTCCTGCAACGTTCCCCAACACGTTAACCACGTAGAGTGGGTGTCCTGGATCTTTCGAGGTGATGAGGCCTTTCTCTACCCGCATCACATCGTCATGAAGTCTCCTTAGATCGCCAAATCTGGCCCGTAGCGCTGTTGCAGGTAGGATTGGTTGACCGGGGATATGCCATTTATCCGCATCGGAGATATCTATACGGTCCTGAAGCCGAGGCTGCTGAGGCGGTTGGATCATTGAATCAGCTTTTTTGCCTTTCCTCGCTCTCTTCCTAGACTTCTTTACTACCGGAAGGTCGTCCATAATACGTTGAGACGGTAATTCAGGCACCGACTCATGACACTCAAACCCTGAGGAGGCGCCAGTATAGACATACTGTTCAGCACCATCGTCATCCTCATCCTCATCCATGGCGATGTCATCAGCGACTAATGGAGCCTCCTCCTTACCCCGTCCGCTATCACCCAACCCGACACCCGACGCTAATTGGGTAGGTGGGGTGTTGATGTTCATACCTTGCTGAGGCTGCGTGCTCGTGGGTGTGCTCCCGGCCGCCTCCAGACGAAGCAGACTCTTTGGCCACAACAGGACCCACCCATTGCAACAATCACCAAGCCATCGCGGGGTCTCGTCGTCATCCCCCACTAGTATTAGAGGAGGCAAATTCTCGTGGCCCGGTTTGACACTGGCCATGGAAACCTTGAAGACGTTCGGGGGGATCGGCCGGCTGTGGAACAATGGTTCCTTCGGCTCCATTATCGTTGCCTTCCCACGTCCACCTTCTGTTCGCCGATGGTGTACAATATGGTGCACGGGGTTTCGTCGGCCTGCAAAGAAAAGTCTGCGACGTGAGACATCCGAAAGGCAACGAAAACGGGAGATTATACATTTATATTGAAGGGGGCCGGTGTGACAGATACCATGAGGGCGTCGAGCTCAGCCAAAGACGAGGCACCACCGAGCACGTCCGGTGCGGGAGTCGGTGCGGGAGTCGGTGCGGGAGCCGGTGCGGGAGCAGGTGCTCCCAAGCAGTCAGCAAGGGGAAAGTCCTCTGCATTTTTTTCTGGATTTTGCCTTGTCCAAGTGAAAACGCCCGTCACCAAGGAAGTAGACAAATCTGCAACCACCTGTTTTGCGGCAGCTACCGCTGTTGCGACTGTCTGAGATGATTTCTTCTCAACCGCAATCTCAACCTTCTTGTCGATGTTTTCTTCAGTTAACCTCCATCTTTCCTTTCTCTCCTCCGTGGTCTCACGGTAGTACTTCTTGTTGGAAATATGCCCTAGAGGCAATAATAAATTAGTTATTATTATATTTCCTTGTTCATGATAATCGTTTATTATTCATGCTATAATTGTATTGACCGGAAACCGTAATACATGTGTGGATACATAGACAACACCATGTCCCTAGTAAGCCTCTAGTTGACTAGCTCGTTGATCAATAGATGGTTACGGTTTCCTGACCATGGACATTGGATGTCATTGATAACGGGATCACATCATTAGGAGAATGATGTGATGGACAAGACCCAATCCTAAGCCTAGCACAAAGATCGTAGTTCGTATGCTAAAGCTTTTCTAATGTCAAGTATCATTTCCTTAGACCATGAGATTGTGCAACTCCCGGATACCGTAGGAATGCTTTGGGTGTACCAAACGTCACAACGTAACTGGGTGGCTATAAAGGTGCATTACAGGTATCTCCGAATGTGTCTGTTGGGTTGGCACGAATCAAGACTGGGATTTGTCACTCCGTGTGACGGAGAGGTATCTCTGGGCCCACTCGATAGGACATCATCATAATGTGCACAATGTGATCAAGGAGTTGATCACGGGATGATGTGTTACGGAACGAGTAAAGAGACTTGCCGGTAACGAGATTGAACAAGGTATCGGATACCGACGATCGAATCTCGGGCAAGTACAATACCGCTAGACAAAGGGAATTGTATACGGGATCGATTGAGTCCTTGACATCGTGGTTCATCCGATGAGATCATCGTGGAACATGTGGGAGCCAACATGGGTATCCAGATCCCGCTGTTGGTTATTGACCGGAGAACGTCTCGGTCATGTCTGCATGGTTCCCGAACCCGTAGGGTCTACACACTTAAGGTTCGATGACGCTAGGGTTATAGGGAATAGATATACGTGGTTACCGAACGTTGTTCGGAGTCCCGGATGAGATCCCGGACGTCACGAGGAGTTCCAGAATGGTCCGGAGGTAAAGATTTATATATGGGAAGTCCTATTTTGGCCACCGGAAAATGTTCGGGATTTTTCGGTATTGTACCGGGAAGGTTTTAGAAGGTTCCGGAGTGGGGCCCACCTGCATGGGGGGACCCACATGAACGTGGGTAGTGGGGGCAAGGCCCCACACCCCTGGTCAAGGCGCACCAAGATCCCCCCTTAGAAGGAATAAGATCATATCCCGAAGGGATAAGATCAAGATCCCTAAAAAGGGGGGATAACAATTGGTGGGGAAAGGAAAGGATGGGATTTCTTTCCTCCCACCTTTGCCAACACCCCAATGGACTTGGAGGGCAAGAAATAATCCCCTTCCACCCCTATATATAGTGGGGAGGCGCATGGGAGCTGCACCCTTGCCCCTGGCGCAGCCCTCCCCCTCTCCCAAGTCCTCCTCCTCTCCCGCGGTGCTTGGCGAAGCCCTGTAGGATTGCCATGCTCCTCCATCACCACCACACCGTCGTGCTGCTGCTGGATGGAGTCTTCCCCAACCTCTCCCTCTCTCCTTGCTGGATCAAGGCATGGGAGACGTCACCGGGTTGTACGTGTGTTGAACGCGGAGGTGCCGTCCGTTCGGCACTAGGATCTCCGGTGATTTGGATCACGACGAGTACGACTCCTTCAACCCCGTTCTGTTGAACGCTTCCGCTTAGCGATCTACAAGGGTATGTAGATGCACTCTCCTTCCCCTCATTGCTAATTTCTCCATAGATAGATCTTGGTGACACGTAGGAAAATTTTGAATTTCTGCTACGTTCCCCAACAGTGGCATCATGAGCTAGGTCTATTGCGTAGATTCTTTGCACGAGTAGAACACAAAGTAGTTGTGGGCGTTGATTTTGTTCAATATGCTTGCCGTTACTAGTCCAATCTTGTTTTGACGGTATTGTGGGATGATGCGGCCTAGACCGACCTTACACGTACACTTACGTGAGATAGGTTCCACCGACTGACATGCACTTGGTGCATAAGGTGGCTAGCGGGTGCCAGTCTCTCCCACTTTAGTCGGAACGGATTAGATTAAAAGGGTCCTTATGAAGGGTAAATAGCAATTGGCATATCACGTGGTGGTTTTGCGTAGGTAAGAAACGTTCTTGCTAGAAACCCATAGCAGCCACGTAAAACATGCAAACAACAATTAGAGGACGTCTAACTTGTTTTTGCAGGGTATGCTATGTGATGTGATATGGCCAAGAAGAATGTGATGAATGATATGTGATGTATGAGATTGATCATGTTCTTGTAATAGGATTCACGACTTGCATGTCGATGAGTATGACAACCGGCAGGAGCCATAGGAGTTGTCTTTATTTATTGTATGACCTGCGTGTCATTAAACAACGCCATGTAATTACTTTACTTTATTGCTAACCGGTAGCCATAGTAGTAGAAGTAATAGTTGGCGAGACAACTTCATGAAGACACGATGATGGAGATCATGATGATGGAGATCATGGTGTCATGCCGGTGACGATGATGATCATGGAGCCCCGAAGATGGAGATCAATGGAGCTAAATGATATTGGCCATATCATGTCACTACTATATAATTGCATGTGATGTTTATTATGTTTATGCATCTTGTTTACTTAGAACGACGGTAGTAAATAAGATGATCCCTTACAACAATTTCAAGAAGTGTTCTCCCCTAACTGTGCACCGTTGCTAAAGTTCGTCGCTTCTAAGCACCACGTGATGATCGGGTGTGATGGATTCTTACGTTCACATACAAGGGTGTAAGACAGATTTACACACGCGAAACACTTAGGGTTAACTTGATGAGCCTAGCATGTACAGACATGGCCTCGGAACACAGAGACCGAAAGGTCGAGCATGAGTCGTATAGTAGATACGATCAACATGAAGATGTTCACCGATGATGACTAGTCCGTCTCACGTGATGATCGGACATGGCCTAGTTGACTCGGATCATGTAATCACTTAGATGACCAGAGGGATGTCTATCTGAGTGGGAGTTCATAAGATGAACTTAATTATCCTGAACATAGTCAAAAGACCTTTTGCAAATTATGTCGTAAGCTCGCGCTTTAGTTCCACTGTTTAGATATGTTCCTAGAGAAAATATAGTTGAAAGTTGACAGTAGCGATTATGCGGACAAAAGAAAGCTTATGTCCTTAATGCACCGCTTAGTGTGCTGAACCCCAATCGTCGTCTGTGGATGTTGCGAACATCGGACATACACGTTTTGATAACTACGTGATAGTTCAGTTAAACGGTTTAGAGTTGAGGCACCAAAGACGTTTTTCGAAACGTTGCGGAACATATGAGATGTTTCGAGGGCTGAAATTGGGATTTCAGGCTCGTGCCCACATCAAGAGGTACAAGACCTCCGACAATTTTCTTAGCCTGCAAACTAACGGAGAAAAGCTCAATCGTTGAGATTGTGCTCAGATTGTCTGAGTACAACAATCACTTGAATCGAGTGGGAGTTGATCTTCCAGATGAGATAGTGATCTTTTTCCAAAGTCATTGCCACCAAGCTGCTAGAGCTTCGTGATGAACTATAACATATCAGGGATAGATGATCCTTGAGGTATTCACGATGTTTGACACCGCGAAAGTAGAAATCAAGAAGGAGCATCAATTGTTGATGGTTGGTGAAACCACTAGTTTCAAGAAGGGCAAGGGCAAGAAGGGACACTTCATGAAACGGCAAATCAGTTGCTGCTCCAATGAAGAAACCCAAGGTTGAACCCAAACCCAAGACTAAGTGCTGTTGTAATAAGGGGAACAGCCACTGGAGCAGAATTACCCTAGATACTTGGTAGATAAGAAGGCTGGCAAGGTCAATAGAAGTATATTGGATATATATTATGTTAATGTGTACTTTACTAGTACTCCTAGTAGCACCAGGGTATTAGATACCGGTTCGGTTGCTAAGTGTTAGTAACTCGAAATAAAAGCTACGGAATAAACGGAGACTAGCTAAAGGTGAGCTGACGATACGTGTTGGAAGTGTTTCCAAGGTTGATATGATCAAGCATCGCACGCTCCCTCTACCGTCGAGATTGGTGTTAAACCTAAATAATTGTTATTGGTGTTTGCGTTGAGCATAGACATGATTGGATTATGTCTGTCGCAATATGGTTATTCATTTAAGGAGAATAATGGTTACTCTATTTATTTGAATAATACCTTCAATGGTCTTGCACCTAAAGGAATGGTTTATTGAATCTTGATCGTAGTGATACACATTTTCATGCCAAAAGATATAAGATAGTAATGATAGTACCACTTACTTATGGCACTGCCATGTAAGTCATATTGGTGTAAAACGCATGAAGAAGCTCCATGTTGATGGATCTTTGGACTCACTCGTTTTTGAAAAGTTTGAGACATGCGAACCATGTCTATTGGTGTAGACGCATGATGAAACTCCATGCAGATGGATCGTTTGGACTCACTTGATTTTGAATCACTTGAGATATGCAAATCATATCACATGGGCAAGATGACTGAAAAGCCTCGTTTCAGTAAGATGGAACAAGATAGCAACTTGTTGGAAGTAACACATTTTGATGTGTGCAGCCCAATGAGTGCTGAGGCATGCAGTGAATATCGTTATGTTCTTACTTCACAGATGATTTAAGTAGATACTGAGAATATTTACTTGATGAAACACAATTCTGAATTATTGAATGGTTCAAGTAATTTCAGAGTGAAGTTGAAGATCATTGTGACAAGAGGATAAAATGTCTATGATATGATCATAGAGATGAGTATCTGAGTTACGAGCTTTGGCACGCAATTAAGACATTGTGGAAATGTTTCACAATTAATACTGCGTGGAACACCATAGTGTGATGGTGTGTCCGAACATCATAGTTGCACCCTATTGGATATGGTGCGTACCATGATATCTCTTATCGAATTACCACTATCATTCAAGGGTTAGGCATTAGAGACAACCGCACTCACTTTAATAGGGCACCACGTAATTCCGTTGAGACGACACCGTTTGAACTATGGTTTGGAGAAACCTAAATTGCCGTTTCTTAAAAGTTTGGGGCTGCGACGCTTATATGAAAAAGTTTCAGGTTGATAAGCTCGAACCCAAAGCGGATAAAATGCATCTTCATAGGACACCCAAAACAGTTGGGTATACCTCCAGTCTCAGTTCCGGAAGCAAAAAGGATTGTTTCTAGAATTAGGTCCTTTCCCGAGGAAAAGTTTCTCTCGAAAGAATTGAGTGGGAGGATGGTGGAGACTTGATGAGGTTATTGAACCATCACTTCAACTAGTGTGCAGCAGGGCACAGGAAGTTGTTCCTGTGGCGCCTACACCAATTGAAGTAGAAGCTTATGATAGTGATCATGAAGTTTCGGATCAAGTCACTACCGTACCTCATAGGGTGACAAGGATGCGTACTACTTCAGAGTGGTACAATAATCATGTCTTGAAGGTCATGTTGCTAGACAACAATGAACCTACAAGCTATGGAGAAGCGATGGTGGGCCCGGATTCCGACAAATGGTTAGAAGCCATGAAATCCGAGATAGGATCCATGTATCAGAACAAAGCATGGACTTTGGTGGACTTGCCCGATGATAGGCAAGCCATTGAGATAAATGGATCTTTAAGAAAAGGACGGACGTGGACGGTAATGTTACCGTCTATGAAGCTCGACTTGTGGCGAAGAGTTTTTCACAAGTTCAAGGAGTTGACTACGGTGAGATTTTCTCACCCGTAGCGATGCTTAAGTCCGTCGGAATCATGTTAGCATTAGCTGCATTTATGAAATCTGGCAGATGGATGTCAAAACGATTTTCCTTACCAGTCTTCGTAAGGAAAGGTTGTATGTGATACAATCAGAAAGTTTTTGTCAATCCTAAGGATGCTAAAAGGTATGCTGGCTCCAGCGATCCTTCTAAGGACTGGAGTAAGCATCTCGGAGTTGGAATGTACGCTATAGAATTTCTGATAAGTATATGTTGTTGACATATTGTTGATCAGAAATGATGTAGAATTTCTGGAAAGCATACATGGTCATTTGAAAGGTGTTTTTCAATAGAAAACCTGGATTAAGCTACTTGAACATTGAGCATCAAGATCTATAAGGATAGATAAAAACCGCTTAATGGTACTTTCAAATGAGCACATACCTTGACATGATCTTGAAGGTGTTCCAGATGGATCAGTCAAAGAAGGAGTTCTTGCCTGAGTTGTAAGGTATGAAGTTAGGAGTTAAAGCTCGACCACGGCAGAAAAGAGAGAAAGGACGAAGGTCGTCCCCTATGCTTTAGACGTAGGCTCTATAGTATGCTGTGCTGTGTACCGCACCGGAAGTGTGCCTTGCCATGAGTCAGTCAAGGGGTACAAGAATGATTCAGGAATGGGGATCATTGGACAGCGGTCAAAATTGTCCTTGGAGTAAATAAGGACATGTTTCTCGATTATGGAGGTGATAAAGAGTTCGGCGTAAAGGGTTACGTCGATGCAAGCTTTAACACCTATCCGAGTGACTCTGAGTAGCAAACCGGATACGTATAGTGGAGCAACCATTTGGAATAGCTCCAAGTGGAGCGTGGAAGCAGCATTTACAATATGACATAGAGATTTGCGAAATACATACGGATCTGAATGTTACAGACCCGTTGACTAAGACCTCTCTCACAAGCAAAACATGATCAAACCCCAGAACTCATTGAGACTTAATCACATGGTGATGTGAACTAGTTTAAGACACTAGTAAACTCTTTGGATGTTGGTCACATGGCAATGTGACCTATCAGTGTTAATCACATGGCGATGTGAACTAGATTATTGACTCTAGTGCAAGTGGGAGACTGTTGGAAATATGCCCTAGAGGCAATAATAAATTAGTTATTATTATATTTCCTTGTTCATGATAATCGTTTATTATTCATGCTATAATTGTATTGACCGGAAACCGTAATACATGTGTGGATACATAGACAACACCATGTCCCTAGTAAGCCTCTAGTTGACTAGCTCGTTGATCAATAGATGGTTACGGTTTCCTGACCATGGACATTGGATGTCAATGATGTGATGGACAAGACCCAATCCTAAGCCTAGCACAAAGATCATAGTTCGTATGCTAAAGCTTTTCTAATGTCAAGTATCATTTCCTTAGACCATGAGATTGTGCAACTCCCGGATACCGTAGGAATGCTTTGGGTGTACCAAACGTCACAACGTAACTGGGTGGCTATAAAGGTGCATTACAGGTATCTCCGAATGTGTCTGTTGGGTTGGCACGAATCGAGACTGGGATTTGTCACTCCGTGTGACGGAGAGGTATCTCTGGGCCCACTCGGTAGGACATCATCATAATGTGCACAATGTGATCAAGGAGTTGATCACGGGATGATGTGTTACGGAACGAGTAAAGAGACTTGCCGGTAACGAGATTGAACAAGGTATCGGATACCGACGATCGAATCTCGGGCAAGTACAATACCGCTAGACAAAGGGAATTGTATACGGGATCGATTGAGTCCTTGACATCGTGGTTCATCCAATGAGATCATCGTGGAACATGTGGGAGCCAACATGGGTATCAGATCCCGCTGTTGGTTATTGACCGGAGAACGTCTCGGTCATGTCTGCATGGTTCCCGAACCCGTAGGGTCTACACACTTAAGGTTCGATGACGCTAGGGTTATAGGGAATAGATATACGTGGTTACCGAATGTTGTTCGGAGTCCATGATGAGATCCCGGACGTCACGAGGAGTTTCGGAATGGTCCGGAGGTAAAGATTTATATATGGGAAGTCCTATTTTGGCCACCGGAAAATGTTCGGGATTTTTCGGTATTGTACCGGGAAGGTTCTAGAAGGTTCCGGAGTGGGGCCCACCTGTATGGGGGGACCCACATGAACATGGGTAGTGGGGGCAAGGCCCCACACCCCTGGTCAAGGCGCACCAAGATCCCCCCTTAAAAGGAATAAGATCATATCCCGAAGGGATAAGATCAAGATCCCTAAAAAGGGGGGATAACAATCGGTGGGGAAAGGAAAGGATGGGATTTCTTTCCTCCCACCTTGACAACGCCCCAATGGAATTGGAGGGCAAGAAATAATCCTCCTCCACCCCTATATATAGTGGGGAGGCGCATAGGAGCTGCACCCTTGCCCCTGGCGCAGCCCTCCCCCTCTCCCAAGTCCTCCTCCTCTCCCGCGGTGCTTGGCGAAGCCCTGCAGGATTGCCACGCTCCTCCATCACCACCACACCGTCGTGCTGCTGCTGGATGGAGTCTTCCCCAACCTCTCCCTCTCTCCTTGCTGGATCAAGGCATGGGAGACGTCACCGGGTTGTACGTGTGTTGAACACGGAGGTGCCGTCCGTTCGGCACTAGGATCTCCGGTGATTTGGATCACGACGAGTACGACTCCTTCAACCCCGTTCTGTTGAACGCTTCCGCTTAGCGATCTACAAGGGTATGTAGATGCACTCTCCTTCCCCTCGTTGCTAGTTTCTCCATAGATAGATCTTGGTGACACGTAGGAAAATTTTGAATTTCTGCTACGTTCCCCAACACTTCTTCCACGTGGCGCCGTCTCCGATACCGTGCACGCGTCCATACGACGGTCGAGTATCCACCGATTGTCGTTTCAATATGTTCAACGCCCGGTTGAATGGAGTGTCCCACTTGGGCCTCGCTAATGCCTCAGACGGCGAGTCGCTTTCGGCCGCAATCCGGTGCTGCTCTCTCTGCAAAAGGCACAAGGATCGTTTACAAATATGACTAACGTGTGCAGTCGAATTGATCAGAAACTAAAATTACCAGCAGTCTCATGAACTCCGTAATGACCGGTGTTGTCTCGTAAACCTTCTTCACTGGGTCTCAACGGTGCCGGGCCCTCAGAACGTCTCGCTCCTGCGGGACGGTCAAATCCGCCAAGGGGTCTGGGATGCCCAGACTCGCGGCTTCCGTGTCCTCCTTGGCCCATTTGGAGCTCTTTCCGCCGTAACCACGGCTTCCGAGGTGGTGGCTCCCAATGTTCCTCTTTTGAAGCCCCTTCATGTACTTAGACTTTTTTTTGGCAGCTTCGGCCTCGCAAGCCTCCTTGAATATTTGAAATTGCTCTTCTGTGATTGTCGTATTATCCTTTAGAATCTCGGAGTAGCGTTCCTTGTCGATGATCTTTGCTTTCACTCGATTTTTCCAGGCGGCCAACGCGTCGCTAAACTTGGTCATGGCGTGTTTGTTTATATTCTTCATTGCCGGGTCCTCGTCTGGATCTTCATAATCTTTCTCATTCCGGCCCGGGAACAAGAATATCTGGTGAAACTTCTTTAGGAGGGAGCTCCTCATATTTTCTATCTTCTGTAGTTTCTCATCGTTGATGGTGGCGGTTGTCCGTACGATGCAGCCTATTAGATTGCCGTAGCACGCGCGCGCTTCCTCGCGCGCCTTTGGCTCAAAATTGCCGTCGTCCACCTCCGTGACCACCAGTCTAGTAGTCCTGAGTTTGTTAGGAACCCGTTGCCTCTTTGCTTTCGGTTCTACACCGGCTCAGCTCCCCGAGGCAGCACCAGTCTCAGTGCCGGTCTCGATGCCGGTCTGAATCTTAGCGCCGGTCTCAGTCTCAGCACCGGTCTGCGTGTTGGTCTCAGTCCCCGATGCCACCGGTGGGCCCAGCAACAACATCGGTTGATCGTCGGTAAGGCTAAAAAATTCGTCTGCCTCCCGGCAGACGTCGTCGCAATCACCAAAACCATGTCCTTCATCGTTGCTAGCCATGTTTCCTATGATTAAATCTAGTCAATTAATTCTAGACCTAATAAAATGAATAATGACATAAAAAAGACCTATTGTTTTGCAGGAACGTTGACTCCTTCCTGGTGCGGCAAATCCCGGGCACTCGATATGTCCTAGTTTGTAGCACAAGTCATGCCGAAATTCACGGAAAATTTCGGCATGACCTTTGCTAAAAAATGGACAAATCGAGAACCTGAAATTTGCCGGAACAGAAATGAATCAACATTTCGGCAAAACATAGGCCACTCAGCATCATTCCTTGGAAACAACAAAGCCACTTGGGCACAATCGAACAACTTCAATGAAAAGATATAACATGACCACTTCAATGAAAAATAAAATTTTCCTAAATTCTTTTCCTTGAAAAATAGTGGTCTTTTCAAAAATCAAAAACCTTTGCAAAATGACCTCACTAAACACTCTGTCTAGGACAGAACCCAAATTATGTTGATCTAGCTATTCCTCTCTCTCACACAAACACACATTATTATCTCTAACCCTTCTCTGCCTAGGACAGAACCCAATTAAATTGTAAAGGAACTCCATTTCTCTAACCCTTCTGACCTAATGCTCTAAAATAAAATTTTCCTCTAACCTAGCCAACCTACTTAACCTAGCTTGTTAATCCAACGAACCTAATTAACCTACCTATTTAACCTAGTTAGTTAATCTAGTTTACCTAGATAATTAACCCTAATTAAACTAGTTAACGCAGCTAGTTCTCTGTCAAAGCCCAAAATAAATTTTTGCACTAATTAACCTAGATAATTAACCTAATTAAACTAGTTAATCTGACTAGTTCTCTGTCAAAGCCCTAACTAAATTTTTGCACTAACCTCGATAATTAACCTAATTAAACTAGTTAACCTAACTACTTCTCTGTCAAAGCCCTAACTAAATTTTTGCCCTAACCTAGATAATTAACCTAATTAAACTAGCTAACCTATGCATGAGAGAGAGGAGGGGTGGGGGCTTACAGAGGATGGCTCCGGTGGTGGCGACGGAGGCAGTGGTGGCGAGGGAGGCAGGGGTGTCTCCGGTGACGGCGAAGGAGGCAGGGGCGTCTCCGGTGACGTCGAGGGAGGCAGTTGTGGCGTGGAAGGATCCAGTGGCGTCGACGGCGGCTCCGGTGGCATTGACGAGGCCGCGCGGCTCCGTGGCGTTGGGGGCGGCTCCGGTGGCGTCGACGGCGCACGGCTCTGGTGGCGTCCACGTCGGCAGGAGACGGCGGCGAAGTGGGGCGACGGCGAATCGGGGAGACGGCGGCGCGCGGGGTGGGTTGAGGGATTTGGGGGAGAAGTGGTGGCCGGGGGGAAACGGTTTTTTGTTTAAGTCAAACTTAGCGGTAGCGCGTTTGGTAAAACGCGCTATAGCTAAGATAGCTATAGCGGTTTTTACAAAACGCGCTGCTGCTATAGCTATGTAATTTTCTTCCATTTTTTAATTTCCTTTTCTGTTTCTATAGCGGGGGTCTAGGACACGCGCTGCAGCTACATTAGCTACAACGCCTCTTACAAACACACGCTGCTGCTATGCCTTCCTCCGTTTTTTCGCCTTTTCATTTATTTTGCTTTACATTTTAGTTTTTCCTTTCTCCTTTTTCTATTTCTTTCATTTTCATTTACTTTTCTATTTGTTTTTCATCTTATTTTATTTCCGTTAGTAGTAGCGCTCTTCTTAGGAAACGCGCTGCTACTTATGCCCTAGCGGTAGCACGTTTCTTCCAAGCCCGCTACTGCTATGCGTAGCCTATCATTCTAGCAATGGGAATATTAGTAGTAGCGCTTTTGCCACTACACGCGCTACTGCTAAGGTTGTATCTGTAGCGCGGTTTTTCTTCAATCGCTACTGCTATCTAGCACTAGCGCCCTTTTTTGACCCGCGTTGTTGCTAAATTTCTGTGTATAAGGTTTTCCCTAGTAGTGAAGGAGCACGTACGGATCCAAGCGGTAGCTCTGAAGATGACCTACAAGAAAGTTAAAGTGTGTTGTCTGTTAAATATCAAATCATTCTGACAGCTCCATATAGCCCATAAAAGCGCACATATTCCAATCCAAATACAAGCCGCAGTATTATGCTTAACCCCAGCTAACCACGTTCCAAACAATGACCTGCAAGACAGTATATAATTGATCCGAGCCATTGATTTCATTAAGTAGTGGTCTAAGTAACTCTTACCTTCTTACCTTCCATGTGAATATAGAAGTGAGAGGGGCTATATTAAAATTAGCCAACAAGAAAACATGCACTGCACAGGTATTCCCTCCGTTTTTATTTAGTTCGCGTATTAGCTTTGGTTAAAGTCAAGCTTTGTAAACTTTGACGAAGTTTATAAACAAAAATGTTAACATACACAATAACAAATCAACAACATTAGATTTATTATTGAATGTACTTTCACATCATATAGATTTGTTTTGGTAAATGTCTATATTGTTTTCTATAAACTTGGTCAAACTTTACTTCAGTCGACTCTAATGTGCAGAGTAAATAAAAATGGAGGGAGTATTTCCAAGTCCAAACTCCAAACAAGCCAAATATAAGCACGCTTCTGTTCGTTAAGAAAAATACAACCACACGTTTTTTTTTTGAGGAATACAACCACACTAGCTGAGCTAACACAGCTGCAGCTTTACACAAAGTTCATCGACCGTTACAGGCAAATGTAACCTAAGTAATTAAGCTGAAACATTCAAGTGCATACACGCCGTCGATATCAACCGCCTGAGAAGAACTCATATGGACGAAGCCCTTCGAATTAGTTCTTCTTGTTAGAAGTATATTTACGTTTAAGATAGAGATAAGAGATAGAAATAGGATAGGTTTAACTTGTCCTCTACTCCAAGTCTCTCCCCCTTCATTGTACCTCTATATATACCTCTACACGGGTTAGATCAATACAACATAATATTCAGCCATCCTATATTTTCCACATGGTATCAGAGCGGTTAGTCTCACGACGTCGATCCTAGGTTCCTTCACCACTTCCGCAGCGCCACCCCCGGGGAGATTAATCTTCTCTCCCCGGGGGCGCGACATCCGATTATCAAAGATTAATCGGTTCATTAGATAGGTTAGATCCAATTATAATTTCATAGGTTTCCAATTTCGAGTTTTCTAAAATCCATCCACTAGATCGATTCAATTAGCCATCAAATAAATCCTGCTATCCTCAAATTCCAGCAAAAATTGGTGTTTCGAACGACGGCCAATCCTAGATCTATCGATGTATGCGTCGACGATCACCTGTGGCATCGACCTACCGTCTGGTGGCTTTGGGCGGCTCCCTCGACTCCAAGCATACGGCACCTTGGATCCGGCAGGCCGCGACGGTGCGGCATCCTCGCATCGTGAGCTATCTTGGTAGTTTGGCCAGTGATGGATCAAGCCTCGGGCTAGCTAGCTTTGCACATGCCGAGAGATCCAAGGGCAACGGCCTCGACTCCCGAGCGTCACCAGCGCCGATTCGATCGGCTCGGACCGATCTACCTGGCTTCCTTGACGCCACGGCATCCACGGCGATACCAGCTCTAGCCTGACTTGAAGCGCCGGCACGGACTTCATCGACGACACGGCCCACACGTACTCGGCGGCAACCCCGATCCAATCGATCCGACTAGGCGGCTATCAACCTCTGAACGCATGGGAGGACCCAATACTTGTCATGCATCACGGCCACACCATGGTTCGGTACGGCGGATGCGAGCGTCCGGCGACGCAGGCGGCCGCACACGCTAATGCGGCTACGGGCGTGCTGATACGCGCGTCCCAGCGCACGCCTCCATCTGCATGCGTGAGCATCATCAATCCGATCTACATCGACAATATGCGTCTGCATCACCTCCGGCTTCATAGCGTGCATCCATCCACGTGCAGACAAGATGCCATGCATCTTCACAGGAAGGCACCATAAGCCATCGACGAGCCAGCCGCGAGCTACTCCAAGCAAATCCTAGCGGACTCTACCGAGCAGCGGCGATGCACGACGCCACCTCAGTACCACGCATCGTGAATTACGGGAGGGCAAACTCTCGAACACATCTGCACCGAGCCGATCTGCACCAACACCGACGCCCGCGACACCATCGTCTACACCGACCGCTACATCCCGAGCCGAGCTACATCATCTTCTGCATGGCTGCATCGACCGCCGCCGCTGATTTGTACTGCACGGCTACACCGACGCCTCTGCATCGAGCCGGCATCCAGCTGTATGACTACACCAGGCTACAAGCCAACATACTTCTACGGTGTGACACGGCGTCGACACTTGGTCGCCGCGAGGGGCGCATTCAAGCGACTCATCATCGTCGACACGCCGCTGCAACGCCATCACAGACACTTCATCGTCAAGGTCTTCATCAACATGGTCTTCACCAACATCTTCATCAACACACCGCCATTGCCGCCTCGTCCACAAGATGGACACCTAGCGTCCTCTGACAGACTTTTCTGCAAGACGTGACCTTGACGACGGCAATGACCGCGTCACGACGACGGCATCGGCCGCGCCATCCACGACGACATGACTGCATCGACACGGCGTCACTACAGTGACGGCCCTACACGGCCACACGGTTCTGGCAAAACCGATGTGTTCTCGATGGGCTTCCTCCGGTCTTGGCAAAATCGGTGGACTCATCGCCGACGGCACCCTCTGACATCAGCAAGGTGCATCGTCCACGTCTGCAACTCCGTCATAGCGCTTTTTTTTTGCGCCTCCGGCTTTGTGCAGCTTCATCATCCACGACGACCACACCATCGACCACGACTACCTCGACCACGGCTACATCATCATGATCGGCTACCTCGACATTAATGGCTACGTCTACAGCAACTCATCGGCAACAAACTCCAGTCAACAGCGTCTGCCTCGTCACTTGCGTCCACGACACTCCCGCTGTGACTGCGGGAGGGAATAGAGGAGAAGGTAGGAAGGCACCAGAAGGGGACGCAGTCACCGCCCTAACTGCTGACCCATCAGAGACGCAGTGGATGATGGCGCAGCGGAGAAGACGACAAAAGAGCAAGACTTCAAATTTAGTCGTAATCGTCCGCTTCACTCCCGCTACGACTGAGGGGGAATGTTAGAAGTATATTTACGTTTAAGATAGAGATAAGAGATAGAAATAGGATAGGTTTAACTTGTCCTCTACTCCAAGTCTCTCCCCCTTCATTGTACCTCTATATATACCTCTACACGGGTCAGATCAATACAACATAATATTCAGCCATCCTATATTTTCCACACTTCTGAAGGTCGAATTACCCCAGCTGCGGAAAGAGATCGACTGACACTCTGTCCATGGTGCCACCCAGGCCCAGCTTCCTCTGTCTGTGTCTCATCAGTTCGGCCGGAGGTACTACTCTGCACCAGGCGATATAAGCATTAGGCACAAGGAAATTTATGTACGTATATACTCCCTCCGTCCCATAATGTAAGACGTTTTTTGACTTTAGTGTAGTGTGAAAAAACGTTTTACATTATGGGACGGAGGGAGTACTTAATAGTATGTATGGTAAGGTAGTTACCTGTGGCAGTATAAATAGTGCTGACCACCTCATCTTAAATAATGGAAGGGCCTTGACCGCCGTCGGCACATTGTGAGCATCGGGAAGGAATTCAAAGATGTAGAGAGGCTGGGCTGAGATTGACGACTCTGGCATGTCCGAGCCCGGAGTAGTGGCATCAGGACCTGACACCCACGCTTCTTGTGGGGGTACAGAAAGAAAATAGGGTGCCACGAGCTCGACCTTCTCTCCCACATCTCCAAGCTGCTGATGCATCATAAGTGACCCGACTACAGTGAGAAGCTCCACTCCGTTGCCGAGCTGCCGCGCATGGACCTCCATGCGGCACTTACCGGCAGCATAGATGAGCAGCCTCGTCCACACCTCCTTTATCTCCTTCAGTGATTCCCGGGAAGGTGGTTCTCTGAAGGGAGAGCCTCTTCTCAATTCATTATTTACATACCTGCTCAGCACCTCTGTCTTTGTCAAGTTGTCATGATTGTCTTCGACCCATTCAGAGAAGAGGGGCTCAAAATCTCGCGCGGCGCTGCTGACCGGCAACATTGAAGGGCAAACTGTCATGAGGTACATGAGGTAGTTTGATAACTGCCTGCACTCTGCCACAAGTATTGTCATCTCATCATTGCAGCCGCCATTGAATGCGCTTAAATGCAATTCTGTCCATATATGTAGACGGAAAAGGGTATGCTCGAAGGGTAGATGCAGCAAATTTTTCAGTTTCTCACCAAGCTCTAACTGCCGGGATCGCTCACCGGAAAAATTTGTGTCGGTGTTGAAAAATCCCACGATATAATCCATGATAACCTTGTCCTCGACATGCTTGACATGCCAAAAGTTTCTCCAGTGCTTCTCTAGGGAATTTGGCACGAATTTCTTGGACAGGGAGTAGTCTACAAGGTTAAATTGCCCCATGGATGGACTTGGCAACCCTTGACTAGGAAAACAGCAAGCTAATTTGCAGGACAACCAACAGAGAAATGTGCCCCTTTTGGTGCGGGCCATTGTCCAGGGTGATGCTATCATCATGAATATAGAATAAACTTCTACAAAGACGGCCATCATGAACAGCGTGTAGGTGATGGCAACACTTAACGTTTGCTGACCATGCAAATGCTTGCCTGCAAGCACAAACGCGCAAAGCAAGGTATACAGGGCCACGTAACGCAACCGTCTACCGGTCGGACGTTGCAGTACCATGGTTTTGGTGTATAGCATATCATAGAACATGCCGAGTTGCGTTAGTATGAACTTGAGCTTCCTTTCTGTTAGCTCCATGCCTGTAAAAGCAGTCAGAACTTCAATCTCATCCCTACTTCCTAGCTGTAACAGCGTGCGTCCAACGAGCAATCCTCTGCCACTAAGTGCCGACTTAAGAGCACAAGATGCCACGGCATCAGCAGGTGGATCTGGAACTGGGGAGCTTCCATATCCATTCTTAAAGCGGCAATCAAGATTGGCCTGGCTCCCTCCTTGGAGCGCCTGTATTCTCTCATAGCACTTGATTATCCCAGCAAAAAATAAAGATGCCGCAATGTATATCAACTTTATGTCGAGTAAGTCGAACGATTTCCAGAACATGTACAGGGCTAGACTGAGTTGGAACAAGAGATTGAGCAAATCCCTCATCCATAGGTTGTTGTCTTCAATGGAGAATGCGGTGATGGTGTCCTGGCCTCCGAGGTGAAGAAAGAGAAAAGGTACCCAGAGGAAGGGCAGTGTCAGCGCGTGACGATCCTCAGATGACTCGAGACTTCTTAGTTTGTACTTGTCCTCATACCGGGAGAAGAGGCCAATGGCAGAGGCCGCAACAGCGTATGACCCCAAATAAGCCAACCACACTAAGAACTTCAGCCAGCCGACTCTGCGGCGCCGTCGGATGTTACCCGTGAATAGCAGGAACAGCTGCAGCGCTAGGCTGATGAGCACTAATGTCTGGACGTCCCGCTCGTTCCATATATTTGCCCACAAGCTTCGTTTTTCGGTTGATTCTGTGGTATTAATTCCTGTCCAATTAAGTTCCGATTATAATATAACATCGTGCGTGTCTAACATGACGTCATTGCAGAAGTGAAAATATCAAATCAATATATATGTACATGTATTCCAAAGAAAACTCTGATATTGTCGACAGATGAGTTAGGAAAATGTAATGAAGTTTTCAGAAGAGTGCTTTGGATTTTATATTTGTGGGCTGAAGTTTGTATATGCGAGGCAAACATATGGTGGCATATGGTGAAAATAGCGAGAAACCGGCCCGTCACCTGCCTCGGGCGGCTCTCATCTGTCATTTTTGTTTTCTTTGATGGCTATTGTGGTGGTGTTGGAGGCAGATGGCAGAAGATGGTGTCAATCTCAAGGGATTCTTCGGTTTGAGGACGTGTTTGGATCACAACCAAAACACACCGTACCAAAATTTTGACTTGCCCATAGAATTTGGTGGTCATTTGGATTGTTGCCAAATTGTTGGCTCGCCAAAGCCAGCTGTCGTAAGCCCTTGTAGTTTCAGTCAACGGGGCGAGCCATGGGCGCCAAAAAATTGGCATCACGGCATGCTCTCTCTGTCACGGTGGGTCCCACATGTTTTCTATTTTTTTTATTACAATAAGTGGTGCATGCAGCAACGCATACTATTCTGGAGTAGTTAATTAGTGGGTTCACGGACCATTTGCAGCACATGTACTACGGCAAGAAACTTGGACTGTCCTATGGACACAATCCAAACAAAATTTTGGTCATGCCTTTGCATTGGTCACACCAAAATTTTGGTATGGCTACTTGGGGCTTAAACCAGACAGGCCTTGATTGTAATTTTTCTTCTTGGCTGGTTTTCTTTGTGTAAAGGCTAATGTCCTGCTATATTTTCAGTCTTGTTAGATCGGTGTTTGCGTGACTTCTACTATGATCCTTATGATATGAATGAGAAACTTATTACCATGCAAAAAAAGGACTATTGATATGTCTACGTTGGCAAGCAGTATACTGGATAAGATAGTACTTTACACATAGATAACCATTTGAACTTGTATGTTGTTTGATATGGGATTTTTTTTTCATTACATTTGTATGCGTAATAGACTTGTGATATTTATAAGATAATAGGTTAAACATAATTAGACAATTATCACCTTGCCAATCCATATCTAATTTATTTATTGCGTGCAAAAAAATAATTCTAATCTACCAACACTGCATGTCAAAGTTAGACAATGTTGGTTGCATATGCTTTCGAATATGTCGTATGTTTCGAGTGAAGGAGTATGTCTTTATAACCCAAGGCTTCTTTATTATGGATTTTCAATAAAAGTTATTCTGGTCTTAAAAGTGTCATAACCATTTTCCATTTCGATGATTCGAATTTGCAATGTCATGATATTGCGTGTGTTCTGACATGATAGTGTAATTTTTCTTCTCCCTACAATTTCCATTTTAACAGCCTTTAGTTATTCATTTAAGGAACACAAGGATATATTTTTATGACAATTGTTGGAACATTTGATGACAATTGGATTTCTGGCTTTTTTCGAAAAGGAGGATTACCCTGGGCCTCTACATCACGCGATGCACACAACCATTTTATTAATATAAGTAGCTCCAAAGAACAATATTCAGAACAAGGACTCACACAAATCCGCAAAAAAATGTAAAAATTGCCGCAACACTATACATGTTATTACATCTATATGCAAACATTGATGTATAGGCCTTGGGCCATGTGCGGTAGAGTGTAGTATGAGTATGTGCAATAATGCATCACAAGCCCATTGCCTTCTCATACGCCATATTGCATATGCCAATCAATACTTATGATCAACTGAGTCTACCATCTATAAGTGTCGAGTGTTTTCAGTGGTTATTAACTTATGATAGTGATTTTTTTCCTTTAAAAAAACTTATGATTGTGATTTTGATCCAATATGTAAGCATGGAAGGAGAGACGTGTTCTAGTTAGTAATGTGAATTACAAAATATTTAGTTAAAAAACCAAACAAATATTATGTACATGTCAAATAGGCCGTGCCGTGTGTATTCCTAGGTTGTCATTTCACCAATTAAATGTAAGATATATGTCAGAAAAATATACTTTTAGAAACTTCATTCGAATAGAAATTCAGTGCATACTTTTTGTGAAATATGACTCACATTTTGTTGCTCTAACCAATGACTTAGAGATACATCATAGGCCTATAAACCAGAAGAGTGGTACCAATACACAACCAAAAAATAAAAGTACTCCCTCGCATGCGCCTGCTGGGAGACGTGATCGAGTCCACGCGCACACGACCGGGGAAAAGATATCGGGTCGATGAAGCTTTACGTGTGGGTGGAGCCCACCACACATTGTGTGCGCTTGCAATGTTGATGAAGCCAACATGCAGGCGGGGCCCTCCATCATGCACGTGGTTGTGCGGTCACAGCCAAAAAGCAGCGAGCCAACCTATTTTAAAATTTCAAAGAAGAAACCTATGAAACTCTTAATTTTTCCCAAAACATGGTTATTCTTTTTTTTTTTTTTTCTTATTTTTTATGTTTGAACTTTTTCAGTAACTTCTCCAAAAGTTTGAAGTCCTATAAGTCGGGACGAGTATTTTCTGAAAGATGTAGACATGCATCTCAAAAGGTTATCCAAAAAAGGGGAAGTTGCAAAATGTAGAAGTGCCAAAAATAGGAAGTTGCTTTAAACGGAAGACAGATGGTTAGGAACTGCCCGCGCGCAGGGCAAAGCGCGAGGTTGCCCGCCATTTAGCCCAGTTCACAGATAAGACGAGCAAGTATGGTTACATTATCGTAAGCACAAAAGAACATTTCAAAGTGCAGTCAGAAATCAGTGGTACCTAACAACAGAAACCAGAATACACATAAGCATGGCACTTGTACAAGACTTAAATCATACCGAGATTTATAGTAGCACGGAGCACGTTCTGAACAGGACCAAGACTCCTCATATCAGCCTTCACAACAGCTAGCAAAAGAGCAGAACAAAGAAGACATACTGAGTCTCAAGTCCCAGATCCATAGATGTACTATACAACTCAAGCGGCATTGATGCATCCGTCAACAGATTGCTAAAGCAAAGGCAGTAGTGAATTCAAACTATGGAGGGAGAGCAACAGCAAGACCACTAACCTGGAGAAGGCTTGTAGATACACGGTGATGGCCTTCGTCAACAGAGCCCGCGGAAGGCTATATAATGAGCATGCAATTCCATCATCAGCAAAATATGGCATCGAGCCATGTCGCGCGGTTATTGTGTCGCAATGTCAAACAGAAATAGGGCTTCATGGGAGCACGATCTGAACAGTACTACCATAGTTTATTTAAAGAAAGTCTAATTAAGTCGCGGAGGAGGTGACTTCATGGGAGCTAACATAGGGTAGGGATTAAAGAACGATGCAACTGTGCATTACCAAGTGATTTAATTAAGCGCAGTTAGTTAGACCGGGCACAAATCATGCAGGGCACTAAACGTTGATATTTTTTATAAATTTGGTCAAATAGAAGGGAGTTTGATTTAGAACAACCTCCTTCAACTCCGAAAGGGGCTCCCTGCCCCTTTCCCTGGCCCGGAGGGTACCCATCCACCAAGAGAAGAAGATGCTCCGCCAATAAGTGAAAACCAGTAACTTGCAAGGAACTGAAGCACCAAGGGATCCCCCTTTCCCCTCCCGACCCCGTCCTCGCGCGGTCTCCCGGGAAGCGGCCAGGGCGCGCGCGCGGCCCCTTACCTTCCGTCCCCCCCCCCCCTCCTCCTTCCTCCCATGGTGTCAGCTGCGGTGGGAGCTTCTCTCCCCACGCTCTGCCCTCTTTCTCGAGGTAGGAGGTCAGCAGCGGTGCGGCTCGGCAGGCGACACTCTGGCGGCCGGAGAGGTGGCGGCGCCACCCCTTGGCGACGGGGTGGCCGGTGATGCTCCCCCGACCCATATATGGGCCCATAGGTCCCCATCAAGGTCCGAGCGGGCCAGCTCCGGCGCTGCCTCACTGTTTTCTGTGCGTTGAAGAGGAGAGGTGGCGACGCCAACAACGTGTCTTCTATAGCGCAACGGCAGGAGATTTACGGGCATCTCGGGGCCCGGCCAGGCCTGTGGGACTGCGGGCCTGGTATGCTCCTGTTGTCGCGTCCTGTAGGTTACTGTCGTTGACGATGGAGGTTGGTGCCGCATGTCGGTGGTGCTACTGCCCCTAGTCCTTGGCGGCTCTTCTTCTTTGTTGTGCAGGCCTCACTTCTCTGTGTCGTGGTGAGACAACGTGGGTGGCTTAAAGATCATGCTGGCGCAGGGTGGTGGTCGGTATGGTCCTGAAGAATGCCATGCATGTGCATCTCCCGTCCGCCCATGATGCCCATTTTCTGTCATAATGTTTTGACATGGAAATAGGAGCCCACCACATCTACAATAATACATGTTTTTGTCACAATTATTATCATAGAAGTGTCACATCCATGACAGAAAAAGTTTTTGTTCGGGCTATAATGTCACGAAAGTGTTTTTTTTGTAGTGTTAGCTAAGTCTATCATTGACGTGAGATCATGTGGGAAGTCCACTTGTCCCGTCAAAATTATGTGGACATATGTGGGCCTCCCACTTATGCTATGCAGTCACTACTAGAGAAAAGCTTACCAGTAGCGCGGGTACCAGTGCTACTGGTACGACGCTACAGCTATTTTCTAGCAGTAGCGTGTTTATAGACCAGCGCTACTGGTAAGTTCAACTACTAGTAGCGCGTTTTTAGGCCAGCGCTACTGCTAACATTTATGTTTTCTTTTTAATATTTTGGCGTTGTACATGTTTAAACAGATATATCTTTTATACAATAACAACTCATCATGAACTAGTCTGTTTAAATAGCATATTCATTACCAGTAGTCATCACCACCAAACAATGTTCGTCAATGAGACATCATATATATAACAAGTTGGTCACTAGTCATAATCACAACTCCTCATCCTCCTCATCAACTCTAACACATTATAGCACATAATAACACATTCTACTTAGGACCTACTCCTCTCATAGGACCTACTCTACCCTCTCTTAGGTAAAATATCATGAAACAAGATAGGCATTGACTCTTCATTAAGGAAAGTGAACTCTCCATAACGAAGAATGGGGATCATCCTGTCTCCAAGTCTTGGCCTACGCACAATGTTGCTTCCAAGTAGCTCTGTACGATGGTTGAAACATTTTTTTCCAATCATTTATTATCATGGCTTCCTCGCTTTTAGAAATCCGGTATGGACAGGAGTGATGTGGATATTGTGGATGACCTGGCCGTGGTGGCCGTAAGCTCATAACTTCAACGCAACCTCTTGGCAACATCAGATGAGGCACACAATCCATCGGGATTTTCTGTTCAAAAACATAGTAATAACTTTGTAGTTAGCAATGTAGTTAGCAATGTTCAAAGATGCACGGATGTCGTAATAGTAGAAAATCTTACCATGATATCTCCATTGATGTTACCGTAGCACACCGCGTGCACTAGTGGCACATATGGACCATAATTTTGGGGAATTCGATAATAGCTATTGTAATTCTCAAGATCAGTAAAAAAAAGTGATAAGACAATCTTTCTCCTTATAAGTTAATTGTGCTTCATCATTGTAGTAGTAGGTTCTGTCTACCATCTTTCGTATATTTTTTGAAGAATGAAAATAAGCTGTCAATGGAAATAAGCTGTCAAATATTTTGAAATTAACAATATAAATTACTTAGTAAATATGTTTAAGCAACTCACACAGCGGTAGAACTGGAAGCGTGTCAACAAGGACCCAAATGGTCATATCATTTTTGTCGATGTCAGGATCACCAAGATCGAAGGTGAGAAGCATACCCTAATGAAAATCATACGCCTTGGAAAGGGCTTCCCAATTCGGGCAACCAAAATTGGATGAGTTCACAGAATTGTATAGTTTTACAGCAAAATCATAACCATGATGGGTCCTTAGTTGAATTATCTTTGTCTCCGTGCTTTCATGATCTTCAAAACCCATCTTCTCCAAGACATAGCGTCTTGCATGGCATGGGATAAGCTAGTCGAATTGTAAAAGACGGAAATTACACGTTGAAGAAGCAGAGAAGTCATGCAAAAATAACATAAAAAACTTGTCATCGTTGCGTATCGTATCAACATCGAATGTCTCTTGGAGCTTGATGTTGAAGCGCCCGTTTTACACCTTCTACCAGGTGTGGCATGTCGCACATACCGCGCTTATCTTCGCAGTAATCGCACATAGCAAATTCCCTTTCGTCGTTAGAAATTTCCTAATAGGTAATTAATAATCCATCATGAATACATATGTAGTAGTTTGTAGCACAAACCGCGCTCATCTTTTGCACTCAATAAGCAAATAACTAATAGGTAATTAATAATCCATCATCAAATACATATATAGTAGTTTGTAGCAAAGATCATCATATAATAAGACTAATACATCTCGAATAATAGCTCCTCTAGGTTCAACGGGCCGCGGTGGACACCCAAAGAGAAGGAACCATCACCGGATCATAGCTCAGGTGAGATCCCCAAATAATCTGCCAGGTATTGGAGAACCGGCCGTTCGCCAATGCAACCAAGTAGCGCTGGACGTGCGCGTTCTCCTTCGTGACACGGTGTTGAACCACCTGCGCGGGGGACTGAAGCCTCTCCACCGATGCAGCCCCACGTGACCGCCGCCAAAGAAGCTCCAGTCGACGACGGGCTGGCTCCTCACTAAGCTGCGCTCACCAGAAGGTAGCACAACCCAGTACCAGCCCGGCGGAGCCCAGTCCCGGACATGGCCCCTCGGCTCAAGCAGGAGTCCTCCGCCGAGTCGACGACGAGGATGCGGGATACGCATCATCGACGTCGAGAACAAAATGCTTAATTATGAAAACAAAATTAATAAACACTTAGCAAAATATGACATGACCTTTGCTAAAAACAGGACCAATTGAGCGCCTGAAATTTGCCAGAACATAAATGAATCGACATTTCTGGCAAAACATAGGCCACTCCAAAAAATATGACATTGTCCAAAATGTGACATGTTCAAAATATGACATGTCCACTGCAAATTTGCATAAAACAGGAAAAATTGCTTTAACTAAAAAATAACAACAATTGCTTTAACTAAAAAAATACCTAGAATTCTGTTAACTACACCTAAAACAACTAAAACACCTAAAATTCTGTTAACCACACCTAAAACAACTAAACCACCTAAAATTCTATTAACTACACCTAAAACAACTAAAACACCTAAAACAAATTCAACATTATTTTAAGAACACCTACATTATTCTAAGAACCTACCTTTTTAACTAAAACACCTACAAATTTAACTAAAACACCTAAAAATTCAACTAAAGCACCTACATTATTTAACTAAAACACCTACAAATTCAACTGAAACACCTAAAAATTAACTACTCTCTAATAACTATAACTAGGGAGGGAGGGAGGAGGAGGAAGGAGGGAGGAGTATACCTCTCGGTGGAGGAGGGCCGACGCAGGGGGCGACAGGCGGGGGAGGATGGCCGGTGCGGGGGGCGGCCGGCAGGGGAGGAGGGCTGGTGCGGGGGGGGCCGCTGGCAGGGGAGGAGGGCCGACACCGGGGAGGGCGGCCGGAGTAGGACGCAGGGGCAGCGGACGGATCGGGGGACGACTGGGATTCGATCTGGTGTGAGCGTGTGAGTGTGAGTGAGGGGAGGGGTGGTGCACGGGCCGGCGCGGGGGGAAGCAGAGAGGTGGGCTTAGCGGCAGCGCGGGGTAGGCGGCCCAGCGCTATAGCTAAAGCTGCAACGGGGGCCCGAGAGCGTGGCCCATTAGCAGTAGCGCTGGCTTTGAAATCCAGCGCTACTGCTAACGTGCACTTGTAGCGCTTGTGCTGGCCGGCGCTACTGCTAAATAGCAGTAGCGATGGGTATCTAACCAACGCTACTGCTAAATGTCTACCTATAAGCATTTTCCTAGTAGTGAGTAGATGTGAATACGAGGGGATGGTTTGTTTACTTATGACTGTCTAAGCGAAATAATTTCCCTAGTTTAGAAATTATGGCAAATAGCATTTCATTAGAGATGACTTTGCAGCAAATTTCATGAGCGAGTGGTTCATATTTTTTTTCATCAAGTCATACAAGTTTTATTAAAGAAACAAGGGTAAAAGCATTGGTTGGTTGCTTCCAGAGTTAATAGGAGATGCTAACACGGGATACTTCCATGCGTTTGCCAATGGTAGAAAAAGGAAAAGTCTTATCCTCCACCTCAATTCCGAGGACGGGCTCCTCCTGACTCAGGCGGATATAGTTAGACACATCTACGATTTCTTCATAGGCCTTCTGGGGACGGCCGAAGTAACGGTTGTGAGCCTTCAAGAAGGATTTTGGGAGCCGTCATATAGGGTTTCCCAGGTGGAAAATGATGGGCTGGCCCTTGCTTTCCTCCCCGAAGAGATCGACCGGGCTTTGGCTGATATGAAAACTGATACGGCACCAGGGCCCGACGGCTGGTCGATAGCCTATTTTAAAAAAAATTGGCCTTGTTTTAAGCATGTCTTTTATGCCTTAGTTAATGGGTTTGCTCTTGGTTCGGTCGACTTGGCGCGTCTCAATTACGGTGCTATTAGTCTTATTCCTAAAGTTAAGGGCGCTGATAATATTTGACTTTTTAGGCCTATCACTTTGATCAACGTTCATTTCAAACTTTGCGTAAAAGCCTACGCTACGCGTCTTGCGCTAGTGGCCCAGCGAGTTATCCTGAAAAGTCAAACTTCGTTTCTGAAAGGATACAACATTCTCGAAGGCCTCATTGCGTTAGGAGAAATAGTACATGAGCTTAAGCGTATTAAGGGGAAAGGGATCCTGCTTAAACTCGATTTTGAAAAAGCTTACGACCGAGTAAACTGGGAGTTTATTCGGGAAGTCTTCCTTAAAAAGGGGTTTGAGGCAGGCTTTGTGCACCGGATCATGCACCTCATCTCATGTGGGCAGACAGCGGTCACAATCAATGGGGAAATGGGGAAATTTTTCCGTAATAAGAGGGGACTCCGTCAAGGGGACCCTGGTTTGCCACTGATTTTCAATTTCGTGGCTGACGTTTTCTCGGCAATGATTGACAAAACCAGGGCGGCTGGTCACATCAAAGGCATGGTGGATCACCTTATTCCAGGTGGGGTCACGTATTTGCAATATGCCGACGACACTATGCTCCTTTTTGAGCCGGATCTGCATAGTATAGCGACGATCAAGTTTTTGCTTATAACCTTCAAACCCCTGTCTGGTTTGAAAATTAACTTCCTCAAAAGCGAGGTTATTTACATTGGGATGAGCCAGCAGGAAAGTTCGCATGCGGCCAACCTACTTAATTGTAAGCTTGGGGGGCTTCCTAATTAAGTACCTCGGTTTACCGATTTCCCACCGGAAACTGTCGATAATGGAATGGGAGCCGTTATATGGCAAGGTGGCCAATCAGGTGAGCCCGTGGAGAGGGAGGTTCATGTCCTCGGCGGCAAGATTAATACTAACCAATACTAGTTTATCTTCCTTGCCCCTCTTCACCATGGGTATGTTTCTCTTAGCGGATGGGGTTCACACTAAGAGTGACAGGCCTCGTTCCAAGTTCTTTTGGGAAGGGACCAGAACCAAATAGAAGTACCATTTAGTTAGGTGGGCGGCGGTCTGCAGACCTAAAAAGTTTGGCGGCTTGGGGATCATTAACTCCAAATTGATAAACATGGCCCTCTTAACAAAGTGGTGGTGGTGCCTTGCCCAAAAAGAGTCGGGGCTCTGGGCTGACATTCTCAGGGCTAAATACTTTCCGGACGGGAATGTATTCAACGCCAAATGCAAAGGTTCGACGTTCTGGAATGGGATCTAGGCGGTCCGTCCGGCCTTTGCGATAGAGGGTCGGTTTGAAGTTCAGAACGGGATGTCGACGCGGTTTTGGCTTGATAGCTGGATCGACCCACATCCGCTGTGGCAGGTTTCCCCCTCCATTTATCAGCTTGTGATAGATACGAAAGTTCTGGTAGGGGAGGCCCTTAGAGCGTCGCCACCAGCCACATACTTTAAATGGCCCCTGACAGATTGTGAACAAGGGCGGTGGAATGAGTTGTTAGCGAGAATCGGGTCGGAGACGCTAAGCTCAGGAGCTGATGCGGTCTCCTGGGGACTGACCGCCTCTGGTAAGTTCTTGGTGAAGTCCTTATACGCCAAGATGGTGGAAGGAAACACCTTGGATATTTCCAGGGGATTGTGGAAGGCAGGGATTCCTCTCAAGATAAAAGTCTTCCTACGGCAAATGTTTAAATCGCCTCCCAACGGCAGACAACGTTGCCAAAAGGAATGGACCGTCCAATGGTACGTGTATCGTGTGTGGGAATCACGAGGATGCGAACCATGTTTTCTTTTAGTGTGCGCTAGCTGGATTTGCATGGAGCGTTGTGAGGGAAGCGTTCCAACAAAAATGGAGCCCGGCGTCGGGAGCCGATTTGCTCCAAACAGTTCAAACCTTGAAAGGATCTAGTGGTCGTATAGTTTGGAGATGCGTACGGGCGCTACTATGGTCGTTATTTACTATTAGGAATAAAATGACGATTGAAAAGAAGTTCCCTGCTCACCGCACTGATGTTATCTTTAAATGCCATCTCTTCTTACAGATGTGGACACTGTTGGGGAAGCACCGAGATGCTGAGCAGATGTCGGAGGCCCTGGAGAAGATGAGAAGCACTTTGTCTACCGCAAGACAGCCTCCATAGATGGTATCACCTTTTGGTTTAGGGGTAGTCGAGGATAGGGGTGTGATTGATGTTGGTTTCCTATCAGTTGTAACCTTGGCTCCTTGAGGCCTCTTTGAACTTTCATGTTGTTTTTGTTATTGTCTGTAAAACCTAAGTACTATTGTGATGCTGGCCTGGTAGCTTTATTAATTTAAAGCCGGACGCTTCTAGCGTCTTCGTTCCAAAAAAAAGGGGCCCGACTTGGCAATATTCCTTTCTTATGGAAAATGTCGGTCCCAATGAAAATTCATAAGAGCATGTTTAGCCGATCGTTTATAGTTTAAGTCTTTATCTGCCTCCTCAAACTTAGCTTCTTCAAATTTAAGAAATTAACTGTGACCGGACCAAACCACAACCCTCAAATTTAATTCCTCAAACGCACAGACCCCACATGAAAGTCTCTCTTCATCTTCTTATTCTTCTTTCTTTTTCTTCCTTCAGGCGACTAGCTTGGACTGGGATAACGGCAGCTCGAGAGGTGCTTGGGAAGGCGAGGCGAGGCTGGTACAGCGTGTCATGTGCCAGTGCAGCCAGCCGCGTGAGCAGGCAAATTTGACAATTTTGACCTCGGGACGAAATCAAATCACAGAGTGAACTGCCCGTGAAACTATTTCACGCCGATGACCTTTTTGTGTAGCGCCCGCCATGCAAGCGCCACACCCTACTGTGCAGCGCCTACCTCTGGGGCGTTGCACGCCTGTCCACCGTGGCAGCCCCTAAGCCCGTACCCAGCAGTGCAGCGCCTCAGAGCAAGGCGCCACACATTTAAAGTGCAGCGCCTGGCGCTCGGGCGCTGCACTGTGACTTATCCAGCCACTCGGCTGGCCCCCCTCCCCCACTCCCCCCACCCCACACACCCCAACCCGAGATTTGCCCCCTCTCCCACTCTCCCCCCCCCCCTCTCAAATCCTTTCCCAAATATTGCAAATTTGTCGAATTTGTCCGTGGATTTCGAAGTCAAACCCTCCCTCAAGGTAATCTTCTCTGATCCCCTTGTTTTGATCCAAGTAATGTTATCATTTTGCTCATTTGTTGCTAGTTTGGGGAACCATAGTTTTGTTTGGATCTAGAGATTTGCATGGAGATGTGAGATGTTTGTTTGCCAATTTCCTATGATTAGGCTTTGTTAGTATGTTAGGGTTATTATTATGGGTGTTCTTATGTTGATGCTAGGGTTAGGTTTAGGGCTAGGGTTATGGTTAGGGTTAGGGTTAGGGTTGTTGTTTGATATATATTTTAGGGTTTGTATTCCTTGTTAATCCTTGGATTAGTACTCATGGAAGCAATGTTACGTTGTGTTGTTTGAATGCTTATAGGGATGGGAAGAACATGTGTGTTTGTTCATCATGGGGACAAAGACGCCTTCTTGAAAGGCAATATTGAACCGGACCCGGATGAGCTTGACGTGGTGTTTGATAGTAGTCCTTGCTATGCGGAGCTGTTGCAACAAGTGAGGAAAGATTTGAATTGGATGGACCCTAGTGATATCATTGAGTTGGAGGGAAGGCATAATGTAGGTTTTCGAATGCACATCCGTTGGAAGACAATGCGTGTCAACTCGGAGCAACGTTGGGTTGCATACAAGGAAATAGTGGCCGAATCACTAGACAAGGCTCTTGAGTTATTTGCAACGAAGAAGGTTGATTCAAGGTTGCATTTGGACTTGAACCGGAACCCCTCCCCTTTGGTTGCTAGTAGCTCCCCCACCCTTGAAGCGAGATGAAATTGTTGAACCTCTTTTGACCAAGAAGTGAGGCCAACATTGAGCCTGTTTACAAGCAACCAAGATGAAGCTTTGCAAGAGGAGAATGATGAGTATGCGGACGATGACAATGAAGTTGATCTCCATGACAACAATGTGGGTGATCTCGACAAATATCATTGTGATTTGGGAGATGAAGCCGTGGTATGTGGTGGCCAATGCATATCTGTTGGGGTTAGGCCAAGCTCTCACTGTGATCTGGGAGATGACAAGAACTGGATTGCAAAAGGGTCTAAGTTCGAAACCTTCTTGGAATTGAAGATGTGGCTCGACAACTACTCGGTTACGCATTATCGTCCACACAAGGTGGTGCACTCGGACGTCAATGTGCGCTACACGGTTGCATGTGCATGTGAAGATGAAATATGTCCGTGGATTGTGCGTGCAAGACCATGGAAAGGAGGTCCCACTTGGCACGTAGTGAATTGTGTGCCAACTCACATGTGCCGAGGCAAAAGGGTGAATGGCGAGATTGTGTCACAAGACCATAGACAACTCACGTCCGAGTTCATCGCTTACAGGCTCTCCAACTCAATATCCAAACTTCCAACAATGAGCGTCCAACATGTCATTGACCTTGTGAAAGCCATCTTTCATTAAAAGGTGAAGTACGGCAAGGCATGGAAGGCGAAGCAAGCCGCATTTAAGATGTTGTATGGTACTTGGGAGGAAGCATACAACTGAATCCCTAGGTTGTTGCTAGCCATGGCCGCGACAAACCTGGGCATGGTTCATGTGGTCGAGCCTCATGGGCACCAAACAACAGTTCATGAAGGAAGGAAAGTCCGAGTATTTGGCCGTGCATTTTGGGCATTCGAGCAATGCGTGAGGGCTTTCGAACACTTTAGGCCGGTCATCGCCATTGATGGCACGTTCTTGACCGGACAATACAAGGGCACCTTGTTGGTTGCAATAGCTAGTGATGCCAATAACCGGGTGTTGCCATTGGCATTTGCTTTGGTTGAGGTGGAGAATAATGACAACTGGGAGTGGTTTTTGCGTCTTTTGAGGACGGAGGTGTTACCCGCTCAAAGAGAAATTTGTGTCATATCGGATCGGTATCCAGGAATTCTTAACGCGGTGGAGATTTACATTCCCGGGCATGCTCCGTTGCACCATCGATGGTGCATGAGGCACTTTTGTTCGAACTTCTATAGGGCATGTGGCCTTAAGGAGTTGGCCGATGATCTTCAAGATTGTTGTCCCGCTTTCTTCGACAAGCGGTTCGCCACTTTGTACCACAAATTGCTCGCACACAAAAAAACTAGATCCCAGGGGCAAATTTGACAAGTTTGACCTCAGGATGAAATCAATTCCACAATGAACTGCGCGTGAAACTATTTCACGTCCCTGACATTTTTGTGTAGCGCCCGCCACGCAGGCGCCACACCCTACTATGCAACGCCTAGCACGGGGGCGTTGCACGCCAGTCCACCATGGCAGGCCTGGGCCCCGCACCCAGCAGTGCAGCGCCTCGGAGCTAGGCGCCACACATGTAATGTGCAGCGCCTAGCTGTCGGGCGCTGCACTGTGACTTAGATCCAGCCGCGGCCGCCCTCTCCTCCCCCACCCACCCATTGCAGCAGTTACAGAAGAACAGAAGAAGCCGCGGCGGCGGCCCTCTCCACTCCCCCTCTCAATCCCCTCTCCCAAATCCATCAGATCTGACGATTTGGTCCGTGGATTCCTTCACCAATCCATCCTAGAAGGTACCCTCCTTTGATCCCCTTCTTTCTATCCATATAATGTCTGTTATTTTGAAGATTTTGAGGAACCCTTTTTTGATTTTATTTGATTTGAATGTTCCATGTATTATAATCTTGCATGTACCTAATTTAGCAACCCTAGTTTAGTATATTTTATTGAAAAGATATGGTTTGGATACATAGGTTGACATGTTATTTTATATGGAAAAGAGATTCGTATTAAATCTTGCATGAAGTAGGCCTAGTTTAGTTTATTTGTGTTGAAATTATATTTGTATTGACAAGAATGCTTTGGATACATATGCTTTGAATTTTGCATCTAGTAGGCGTACTTTAGTTTATTTGTATTCGAAAGATAATTGTGTTGACAAGAAAGTTTTTTTTCAAATTGTTAGGATGGTTTGGCTTCTCGATGATCACTGGGACAAACAACACCGGTCGTACGCTATGTCGGTGGAGCAGCGGGTAATAATGAAAGTTGATGAATTTCATGTTTATTTCAAACACAAATGCCCCATATGTAATGATTTGTTTGTTTGTTTGTAGGAGTTTGCACCTCTGAAGCTTCGGTCTCACGGGGTCACCCTTGGGTGGATGCGCTATGATGAGCGGTACACAACGTATGTAAGGGAGACAGGACTTCTTCCTTTCATTCAGTTGGTCAGCCGGTCGACGCCACCCAACAATGCTGCAGCACTCACCGCGCTTATTGATCATTGGAGGCCGGAGACACATACTTTCCATCTTCGGACCGGGGAGATGACCGTGACGCTCCAGGATATGGCTATGATCACCGGTCTTCCTATCGATGGGAACCCTTTATGTATGAACACCGATTCTGATGGGTGGCACGCGCAGATGCATGCCCTTATCGGTATGGTTCATCCGGAGCCTCGGGAACCAGAAGCAGAAGACAAGAAGAAGGAAAGAGTCGCAGCCGGTGCTCCTTTCACGTGGATTACATCAAACTTTGGTACTTGCCCTGAGGATGCCAATGAGGACACGGTCAAGACATATGCCCGTGTCTACATGTGGTACATGATATCCAGGACTATGTTTGCTGATGGCACAGGCAAGAATGCTCCATGGATGTGGCTGAAGGCGTTGACCATCTTCGATAGCAAATGGAGTTGGGGTTCGACGACACTAGCTTACTTGTATCAACAGGTATGAAGTTGTTTCATTTTCACTTCATTGCTACATTATCAATGCGATCTTGCTGTTAATTCAACCATGTTCTGTTTTATGTGCAGCTGGATGAAGCCTGTTGTAGGACATCTGGAGGTATTGGTGGTTGTATGCTCGCACTTTCCATATGGAGCTGGGAGCGTTTTCCGGTTGGACGGCCGAAGACCGTGAAGTATGAGGATTGGGACGACAAAAACGACCCACTACAGCGCCCCACTTGGGCTTACAAGTAGTATGTGTTAAATGAGACGACAGATGATCCGTCGGTCATGTACAAGTTGTACAAGAGCGAGCTGGACACGATCACGCCTGAGCAGATGAATCGACATTGCATAAGTGATCATCATGCTTCTATCATAACTCGATATCAATTTTGCATTATATCCCATTTTGCAGGTGGAATGGGAGCCGTATGGAAAAGTAGAGAGTTTTGGTAACCCTATAGAGTTCACGCTGAATCCGATGTGCACTAGGGATAGGGATCTCTGCCATATGCGGTGCCCACTCATACGCAACTGGGCGGTTGAGCTTCACCTGCCACATCGGGTGTTCCGCCAGTTTGGTTTGTTCCAGCCACACCCGCCGGAGTGGGAGGACACGGACAAGGTGCTACACGGGTAAGATATAATTAACCTTGAGCACTTAGCGGCTTCTCGGCGGTTTCGATGGTGGTAATATTCTGTTTCTAACTTGCAGGTAGGATATTAAAATGAAGGAAATATGCCCTAGAGGCAATAATAAAGTTATTATTTATTTCCTTATTTCATGATAAATGTTTATTATTCATGTTAGAATTGTATTAACCGGAAACTTAGTACATGTGTGAATACATAGATAAACAAAGTGTCACTAGTATGCCTCTACTTGACTAGCTCGTTGAATCAAAGATGGTTAAGTTTCCTAGCCATAGACATGTGTTGTCATTTGATTAATGGGATCACATCATTAGGAGAATGATGTGATTGACTTGACCCATTCTGTTAGCTTAGCACTTGATCGTTTAGTATGTTGTTATTGCTTTCTTCATGACTTGTACATGTTCCTATGACTATGAGATTATGCAACTCCCGTTTATCGGAGGAACACTTTGTGTGCTACCAAACGTCACAACGTAACTGGGTGATTATAAAGGTGCTCTACAGGTGTCTCCGAAGGTACTTGTTGAGTTGGCGTATTTCAAGATTAGGATTCATCACTCCGATTGTCGGAGAGGTATCTATGGGCCCTCTCGGTAATGCACATCACTATAAGCCTTGCAAGCAATGTGACTAATAAGTTAGTTGCAGGATGATGCATTACATAACTAGTAAAGAGACTTGCCGGTAACGAGATTGAACTAAGTATTTAGATACCGACGATCGAATCTCGGGCAAGTAACATACCGATGACAAAGGGAACAACGTATGTTGTTATGCCGTTTGACCGATAAAGATCTTCGTAGAATATGTGGGAGCCAATATGAGCATCCAGGTTCCGCTATTGGTTATTGACCGGAGACGCGTCTCGGTCATGTCTACATAGTTCTCGAACCCGTAGGGTCCGTAGGCTTAATGTTCGGTGACGATTTATATTATGAGTTTTTTTCTTGGTGTACTAAAGGTAGTTCGGAGTCCCGTATGAGATCGGGGACATGACGAGGAATCTCGAAATGGTTGAGACGTAAAGATCGATATATTGGACGACTATATTCGGACATCGGAAAGGTTCTGAGTGATTCGGGTACTTATCGGAGTACCGGAGAGTTACGGGAATTTGCCGGGGAGAAGTTATGGGCCTTATGGGCCATAAGAAGGAAGCCACCAGCCCACAAGGGGCTAGTGCGCCCCCCCTTTGGGCAGGAGGCCGAATAGGAATAGGTTTGGGGGGTGCGGCCCCCCTTTCCTTCTCTCCTACTCCTCCTTCCCTTCCCTCTCCTACTCCAACTTGGGAAGGGGGAGTCCTACGGTGGGAGTAGGACTCCCCCCTTGGGCGCGCCTAGAGAGGGCCGGCTGTCGTGGGAACGATTCCGACAATAAGAGAGGGGTAGGATAATGGAGCATGATCTATCGAGATGCAAATGGGTGACACAGTGATTTTAGGGAGTTCGGGCCTCTCACGGTGGAGATAACAACCCTACGTCTCATCCTCCGGAGAGGCTTTGTTTTATCTGTATATGTATCCGGAGATTACAATGTATGAGAGAAGGGAACGAATCCCATGCCTGAGCTAAGTCCTGAGACTAATGGTGAAGAGAGAGAGAGAGATGGAAGAAAAGAGCCCCCCAAGTCTAGTGGTGGGGGTGGCTTATATAGAGTGCGCCACCCCCTCACCTCCTATGTTACAAGTGGGGGCGTTAATGCTATAACTCACCCTACTACTAGGATGATGCTTCAAGTGCCTTGTTGACTACTGGTCTTCGCATATCCGAGTGAGTCGTACGGTCGAGTGGTGAACTGTCAGCCGAGTCGATGGTATGCTGCTTGGTCGAGTGGATAGTATATCTGTATGAAATTTACCTGGACCCACATGTTGTGTGGACCCCATGCTTCATGATATTTCGACCCTTCGTGGGCCTACCTGTTATGTATATCCCCAACATTAGCCCCTGAATCGATTGCGATTTTGCAGAACGAGTTGGTGCAAGACACAGTTTGGTTCGAGTGATTACAGAAATACTCGGTACATGTCGTCGCGCTTTCAGACAACCAAGGTTTGAACAAAATCTCAATGGATTCCGGCACCATGCTTCCCGACTGATCGAGGTAAGTGTCTGTGAGGAGCAACTTGGTGACATCCGTTCATCTCTCGGAAGAGGTTAACTCGTGATCTGAGTATGGGTGTGTCATTAAATCTGTGCAACCAGATTGACACATGGACTGCTCTCTTAGAGAGATGCCATCCTTATCCCGGAGGAACGTCAATACGAGTCGGTTTTAGATCCACACTTGTGAGTTTCACGCTTTGAGTCCTAGAAGAAGGCTCAAAACAGGTCCACGGAGGAGCGTTAAACTCACCTTATAGAATTTTTTTGGAGTGATTTGGAGCTGGGCCTGCATCGAGTAACTGATTACTCGGAATTTCTTCACGCCTGGAACGTGTCTTTTTTTGTTGTTTGGCCGTCACTCGGACCGGGCGGACCATTCCAAGTGGATACCATTCCAGTGGGGGCACGCTGACTGCACCCACTGGGTGTAGTCCCCGAGACTGCCGTCGACTGCGGGCAGTCGGCGGGAGTCTTAGAGCCTGTCTTTTTTGTTGTTGTTCATCACTCAGACTGGTCAGGCCGTACCGAGTGGAGATTACTCCAGTGGGGGCACGCTGAGTGCACCTGCTAGGTGTAGTTCCCGAGACCGCCGTCTGAGAGAACTAAAAATCTTCTTAGCTGGTACTGATCAAACTTGTTCTTCTCTAACTCGGAGGTCGAGTAACTCTGGAGCTGGTTTTGCATCGAGCAAAATGTTTCTTTCTAAGTTCTCTTCCAGTGGGGGCACGCTGAGTGCACCCACTGGGTGTAGTCCCCGAGCCTCTGTCGGACTAGATGAGTCTGGCAGAGGGTTTAAGTTTCCCGGTGAACCTCCATGCAGTCGGCAGGGTAAATATCTTTGTTTGAAATTGAGTCAATCGGATGGATCTTCAAGCGCTTGGCATGATAAATAAGCTCAGCTTGGAGCTAAGTCAGTGGGACTGATCTTCGTGCACTTGGCACTGTAAATAAATTCAATCTGGAACTGGATCAATCAAGTGATCTTTGTGCACTCGGCAAGATGAATGAATTCGGCCTTGAAACTGCCGACTGTAGAAAAAAAGCTCGATACTCCAGGGAGTAATCGTTCTAGTGGTTCTTCTTATATTGACCGTTAGATTTTGCGTGAAAGGGGTACTTGCAAGAGTATATTGTATCCGTAGAGGAGCTTCGTTTTCACCCTTTGGCGTGAAAGGGGTATTTGTCCGAGTGGACTTGCTTCACTTATAAATCTAAGGCGAATCGAGCATGTATGGTCAGAAGAATATTCCTGATGTGATCAATAGGTTGACCAAATGGGGGTAACCCCTGAGAGTTACATGGCCAACTGTCGTGCGTAACCCCCGAGTGATGCTCGAAGGAGGTAAGCTTGCTACAGAGTGTGATATGAGGTTTGACCATATGAGTAACTTAGTCGTTCCCGTGCTGGGGGTGTAGAGGTAAAGACATGTCCAACTGATGGTGACGCGCGAGGCGGCAGAGGGGTGATGATGTGTACAACCGAGTGGCGACGCGCGGGGCGGTCGAGTGGTGAAGACGCGTGCAACCGAGTGGCGACGCGCAGAGCGGTCGAATGGTGATGATGTGTGAAGTGGTCGAATGTAGGACTACATATCTAGCCAAGTGAAGATGCGCAGGGCAGCCGAGTGGTGAAGACGTGCACAACCGAGTGGCGGCGCGCGGGGCGGCTAAGGCGAAGTCGTGTGCCACCGGATGGCGAAAATGGTCTTCGGAGGACTTAGTCGAATGCTTTCGAAGCTTATGTAGTGACGAGGTTAGTGTAACGTGGTTGCGGCGCGAGAAGACCGGTGTGCCAACTGATTCTGAGTAGGAATGAAGATGGCGTGCAGAGAGTCTGGGTGATTACTAAACTTGTCAAAGTGGCGGATCGAATGCACTTGTTGAAGTGAAGGATCTGACTGGTGATGAAGTACTCGACCACTCAGGAGAGTGTCATTCCAAATGAGATGCAGCCCCCGGGTGCGGCGTAGCCCCCGAGCGTACTACAGGCTTCAACAACGGACATGTCGGAATACGAGAAATATAGTTTTGAATGGATGATTTGCAATTCATTGAGTCGGACTCAGGAAAAGATGAGGAGAAGCTTCCGAGTGATGCTCGAAAGAGGCAAACTCCCAAAAGAGTGAAGTGTGAAGTTTAATTATGAAAGGGACTTATCTGTCTCATGCCCGACGAGGTCTATATCATTGATACGATGAAGAGAATTCCGCAGAGGGGTTGGCCGGATGTGTTTGAAGTCAACAGAGCGACAAGGTCGGTGTTGTGGTGCGCTGGGACCGGTACGGTGACCGAGTCCGAGCAGCGATGAAGTTGGCGCATAGGGCCGTCGAGTGATCGCGTAACTTGTGTAAAAAATGGTACAAGCCAACGAAATCATTTCTCGAGGAAATTTGATGTGTGCTGAAATGATTTGTGTGAATAACACCCATAGACACCCGCTGGGAGTGCAAGGGGCCTGCTGGTTAACCAGCAACAGTCTGAAAGAGCGAAGGATCCGTTCGAACTTGTCGAAGCGACGGATCCGACTAAACTCATTGGAATACTGGCTCAAATAAAATGGAAGTGTAGTGTTTCGACTAAGTTGTAGCCCCGGAGGACCGATGCAAACTCGAAAAGAAGAACGACACATGGTGTTCGTGAATGATGTATGCGAAAAAATGGAAGCTGGACTCGTGAGTCACATAACCATTACTAAGCAAGTATGTGAAAATAAGCAGCCGAGCGTAGAAGTACACTCGGTGACGTGGCCTCCGAGTGAACGTGATGTGTGAATTACAAGATACTCATAAAGACGGAAATAACAGAATGTAAAATGACTTAGCTGTCTGAAGGCAAGCGAGTGGTCGAGTGGTGACGAGGTGATGGTGACAGTCAACCTTCGTCTCGCTGTCCTTGCGGGTAGGGATGGAGCGCACATTATACTTGTGATGCAGCTCCTTGAATTAGAGGTTTGCTCTTGTCTCAGTCGGATTTTGGCTACTTAGGCGAGTCCTTGGACTGCAGCTAAGCCTCCGAGTGGGAGGCTTGCTCTCCACTCGGTAGGATTTCAAACACTTAGGCGAGTACTGGACTGCAGCTAAGCCCCCGAGTGGGAGGTTTGCTCTCCACTCGGTAGGATTTTTTCAAACTTAGGCGAGTACTGGACTGCAGTTAAGCCCCCGAGTGGGAGGTTTGCTCTCCACTCGGTAGGATTTTTTCAAACTTAGGCGAGTACTGGACTGCAGCTAAGCCCCCGAGTGGGAGGTTTGCTCTCCACTCGGTAGGATTTTTTCAAACTTAGGCGAGTACTGGACTGTAGCTAAGCCCCCGAGTGGGAGGTTTGCTCTCCACTCCATAGGATTTTTTCAAACTTATGCGAGTACTGGACTGCAGCTAAGCCCCCGTGTAGCAGGTTTGCTCTTCACTCGGTAGGATTTTTTCAAACTTAGGCGAGTACTGGACTGCAGCTAAGCCCCCAAGTGGGAGGTTTGCTCTCCACTCGGTAGGATTTCTTGAACTTAGGCGAAACAGATTCGCAGCTAAGTCACCCACTGGGGGATTTTGATGATGGCGACGCGCTGGGCGGCCGAGTGGTTATGAGGTGACCAACCGATGGCGACGCGCGGGGCGGCCGAGTGGTTATGAAGTGACCAACCGACGGGGCGGCCGCGTGGTTATGAGGTGACCAACCGAGTGGCGACGCGCGGGGCGGCCGCGTGGTTATGAGGTGACCAACCGAGTGGCGACGCGCGGGGCGTTCGAGTGGTTATGAGGTGATCAACCGAGTGGCGACGCGCGGGGCGGCCGAGTGGTTATGAGGTGACCAACCGATGGCGACGCGCGGGGCGGCCGAGTGGTTATGAGGTGACCAACCAATGGCGACGCGCAGGGCGGCCGAGTGGTTATGAGGTGACCAACCAAGTGGCGATGCGCGGGGCGGCCGCGTGGTTATGAGGTGACCAACCGAGTGGCGACGCGCGGGGCGGCCGCGTGGTTATGAGGTGACCAACCGAGTGGCGACACGCGGGGCGGCCGAGTGGTTATGAGGTGACCAACCGAGTGGCGACGCGCGGGGCGGCCGAGTGGTTATGAGGTGACCAACCGATGGCGACGCGCGGGGCGGCCGAGTGGTTATGAGGTGACCAACCGATGGCGACGCGCGGGGCGGCCGAGTGGTTATGAGGTGACCAACCGAGTGGCGATGCGCGGGGCGGCCGAGTCGGACAAGTTGATGATGATGCGAACAGCTTCGTCACGGCGTGTAGGGCGGCCGAATGATGAGGTCATGTCCAGCCGAGCGATGACGCACGGGCGGCCAGGAAGCGGAGCACGGGCGGCCAAGTGCCTATGATCCGGTTTGGTCCGAGTGAGCATGTCCCATCGAGTGACCACGTCGACTGGTGGAAGTTTCCGCCGAGTGGACGATGCAAGAGGCAGTGTGTGCCCGTGCCGCGCCGGGCAGACGATACATGAGGGATGAGTCGAGCGCCCGTAGGGGCTGTCGCCGAACCATCGACGTCGGAGGGGGAAGCTGTGGAGCATGGCGGCATGGCCAACTCCTGGTCCCCACGCCGCGTCGGGTTTGTGCCTCCAGCGCGGAAGACGCTGTCGTGTGCGAGGGCAGACCGACAGAGCCAGCTTCCGGTTGCGGCGGTGTGCTGCTGCCGTCATCAGATGATGCCGTGTGCTGTTGACTCCATCATACAGGTTATCAGCGAGCGCTTGCCGTACGTCGGACCGAGGAACCGCCAGGGCGTCGTGCGGTGCCAAAGGCCATCGGTCGCCAGGTTTCGCCAACGCCTGCCGTTACGATGCATTGATGGGGTTGCCCACCTCCAAAACCTGTACGCACATGTAGGAGGCACTAATTAGCGGCAGTTAAGCAAGAGTTAAGGCCCTTCATGCATGTAAGGGAAGTTTCCCTTTCCCACGGCCGTTTAACCCATGCATGCAGGAAATAAATGAAAAGGAATTAAGATTAGGAGAGTGGAGGGGCGCAGAGCTCCCTGGTTGGCAACGCCGGCGGCAGCGGCTTTGACTCGGACCCAGCGCAAGGTGAGGCGGCCCGTGACAGGTCCCAGTGCGGGACGGCATTCTCCTGAGAGTCTGTGGGCGGGCGGAGCTCGAGGTGGTGCCGACTGCCGAGTCGACCCGGCGGCTCCCGTCTTGTTGACGTGGACAGCCCCAGCGTTGGTGTCGTGTCAGGTCCGTGAGTCGACCGCTGGGGTTGCCGCCGCCGCTGGGGACGCCGCTCGACCACAGCTGAGCACCCGCGCCGCCAGAGAGACTGCCGAGCGTCTGCGGTCGCTGCAGCCGGTTGACGGGCGAGCTGAGGTCGACGCAGAAGATGAAGCGGGCGGCGCGGGCCGTCGCGCTGGCCGAGCGCCTGTGGTCATAGCAGCCGGCTGACGGGCGGGCCGAGCTCGATGGAGAGGAGGAAGCAGGAGGAGCAGGTCGGCGCGCTGTTGGCCGTGAGTGCGGACGATGGCTACAACCCTTGCGCAGCGCGTCGGTGCCATATTCCCTTCCTCGTCTCTTGTCTGATATACTCATCACAAGATTTAGTTGTTGAACCCGATGAGTGCCTGCTCGTACAGGAAGACAACAACGGACTTGTTTAGATCCAAGAGGATTGTTAGATTATAAGAGGATAGTATAGAAAGAAATCTCCTGATTGATCCGTTTGTGAACGGTCATGCACGCCGGCAGCGTCAGGTGAAGATGTATCTTCTCCCCTACCTTTGAGATGCTTCAATTACTTACTGCGAAGACGAACAATATGATCAGCATGAACATAAAATTAAACATATATGAATGAAAAAGCCATTAGCATCATGGCTCGATAGACGCCATGCCCCAAGGTGGGTGCCAACTGTCATGGGAACGATTCCGACAATAAGAGAGGGGTAGGATAATGGAGCATGATCTATCGAGATGCAAATGGGTGACACAGTGATTTTAGGGAGTTCGGGCCTCTCACGGTGGAGATAACAACCCTACGTCTCATCCTCCGGAGAGGCTTTGTTTTATCTGTATATGTATCCGGAGATTACAATGTATGAGAGAAGGGAACGGATCCCATGCCTGAGCTAAGTCCTGAGACTAATGGTGAAGAGAGAGAGAGATGGAAGAAAAGAGCCCCCCAAGTCTAGTGGTGGGGGGTGGCTTATATAAAGTGCGCCACCCCCTCACCTCCTATGTTACAAGTGGGGGCGTTAATGCTATAACTCAGCCTACTACTAGGATGATGCTTCAAGTGCCTTGTTGACTGCTGGTCTTCGCATATCCGAGTGAGTCGTACGGTCGAGTGGTGAACTGTCATCCGAGTGGATGGTATGCTGCTTGGTCGAGTGGATAGTATATCTGTATGAAATTTACCTGGACCCACATGTTGTGTGGACCCCATGCTTCATGATATTTCGACCCTTCGTGGGCCTACCTGTTATGTATATCCCCAACACCGGCCCTCCCCCTCCTCCACTCCTTTATATACGGGGGAAGGGGGCACCCCATAGACACACAAGTTGATTTGTTGATCTCTCCCAGCCGTGTGCGGTGCCCCCCTCCAACATATTCCACCTCGCTAATATCGTAGCGGCGCTTAGGCGAAGCCCTGCGTCGGTTGCATCATCAACACCGTCATCACGCCTTCGTGCTGATGGAACTCTCCCGCAAAGCTCTGCTGGATCGGAGTTCGTGGGACGTCATCGAGCTGAACGTGTGCTGAACTCGGAGGTGCCGTACGTTCGGTACTTGGATCGGTCGGATTGTGAGGACGTATGACTATATCGACCGCGTTGTGCTGATGCTTCCGCTTTCTGTCTATGAGGGTACGTGGACAATACTCTCCCCTGTCGTTGCTATGCATAACCATGATCTTGCGTGTGCGTAGGAAATTTGTTGAAATTACTACATTCCCCAGCAGTGGCATCCGAGCCAGGTTTTATGTGTAGATGTTATATGCACGAGTAGAACACAAGTGAGTTGTGGGCGATACAAGTCATACTGCTTACCAGCATGTCATACTTTGGTTCGGCGGTATTGTTGGATGAAGTGGCCCGGACCGACATTACTCGTACGATTACGCGAGACTGGTTCTACCGACGTGCTTTGCACATAGGTGGCTGGCGGGTGTCAGTTTCTTCAACTTTAGTCGAACCGAGTGTGGCTACGCCCGGTCCTTGAGAAGGTTAAAACAGCACTAACTTAACGAACTATCGTTGTGGTTTTGATGCGTAGGTAAGAACGGTTCTTGCTCAGCCCGTAGCAGCCACGTAAAACTTGCAACAACAAAGTAGAGGACGTCTAACTTGTTTTTGCAGGGCATGTTGTGATGTGATATGGTCAAGACATGATGCTAAATTTTATTGTATGAGATGATCATGTTTTGTAACAAAGTTATCGGCAACTGGCAGGAGCCATATGGTTGTCGCTTTATTGTATGCAATGCAATCGCCCTGTAATTGCTTTACTTTATCACTAAGCGGTAGCGATAGTCGTAGAAGCAATAGTTGGCGAGACGACAACGATGCTACGATGGAGATCAAGGTGTCGCGCCGGTGACAATGGTGGTCATGACGGTGCTTCGGAGATGGAGATCACAAGCACAAGATGATGATGGCCATATCATATCACTTATATTGATTGCATGTGATGTTTATCCATTATGCATCTTATTTTGCTTGATTGACGGTACTATTATAAGATGATCTCTCACTAAATTTCAAGGTATAAGTGTTCTCCCTGAGTATGCACCGTCGCAAAAATTCTTCGTGCTGAGACACCACGTGATGATCGGGTGTGATAAGCTCTACGTTCAAATACAATGGGTGTAAGACAGTTTTACACAGGCAGAATACTCAGGTTAAACTTGATGAGCCTAGCATATACAGATACGGCCTCGGAACACTGAGACCGAAAGGTCAAGGGTGAATCATATAGTAGATATGATCAACATAGTGATGTTCACCGTTGAAAACTACTCCATCTCACGTGATGATCGGACATGGTTTAGTTGATTTGGATCACGTGATCACTTAGATGATTAGAGGGATGTCTATCTAAGTGGGAGTTCTTAAGTAATATGATTAATTGAACTTTAATTTATCATGAACTTAGTCCAGATAGTATTTTGCAAATTATGTTGTAGATCAATAGCTCGCGTTGTTGCTTACCTATATTTTATATGTGTTCCTAGAGAAAACTAAGTTGAAAGATGATAGTAGCAATGATGCGGAATGGGTCCGTAATCTGAGGTTTATCCTAATTGTTGCACAGAAGAATTATGTCCTTGATGCACCGCTAGGTGACATACCTATTGCAGGAGCAGATGCAGACGTTATGAACGTTTGGCTAGCTCAATATGATGACTACTTGATAGTTTAGCGCACCATGCTTAACGGCTTAGAATCGGGACTTCAAAGACGTTTTGAACGTCATGGACCATATGAGATGTTCCAGAAGTTGAAGTTAATATTTGTAGCAAATACCTGAGTTGGGAGATATGAAGTCTCCAAAAAGTTCTATAGGTAAAAGATGGAGGAGAATAGCTCAAGCAGTGAGCATGTGCTCAGATTGTCTGGGTACTACAATCGCTTGAATCAAGTGGGAGTTAATCTTCCAGATAAGATAGTGATTGACAGAGTTCTCTAGTCACCATCACCAAGTTGCTAGAACTTCGTGATGAACTATAGTATGCAAGGGATGACAAAAACGATTCCCGAGCTCTTCGTGATGTTGAAATCGACGAAGGTAGAAATCAAGAAAGAGAATCAAGTTTTGATGATTGACAAGACCACTAGTTTCAAGCCTGAAACTGAGTGCTTCTACTGCAAAGGAAATGGTCACTGGAAGCGGTAATACCCTGAATATTTGGTGGATAAGAAGGATGGCAAAGTGAACAAGGGTATATTTGATATACAGGTTATTGATGTGTACCTTACTAGTGTTTATAGTAGCCCCTGGGTATTTGATACTTGTTCGGTTGCTAAGATTAGTAACTCGAAACAGGAGTTACAGAATAAATAGAGACTAGTTGAGGGTGAAGTGACGATGAGTGTTGGAAGTAGTTCCAATATTGATATGATCATCATCGCACACTCCCTATACTTTCGGAATTAGTGTTAAACCTAAATAAATGTTATTTGACGTTTGCGTTGAGCAGGAATATGATTTGATCATGTTTAATTGCAACACGGTTATTCGTTTAAAGTCAGAGAATAATTGTTGTTCTGTTTACATGAATAAAACCTTCAATGGTCATATACCCAATGAAAATAGTTTGTTGGATCTCGATCATAGTGATACACATATTCATAATATTGATGCCAAAAGATACAAAGTTGATAATGATAGTGCAACATATTTGTGGCACTGCCATTTGGGTCATATCGGTGTTAAGCGCTTGAAGAAACTCCATAAAGATGGAATTTTGGAATCACTTGATTATGAATCATTTGATGCTTGCGAACCGTGCCTTATGAGCAAGATGACTAAAACTCCGTTCTCCAGAACAATGGAACGAGCTAGTGACTTATTGGAAATAATACATACCGATGTATGTGATCTAATGAGTGTTGATGCTCGTGGCAAGTATCATTATTTTCTGACCTTCATAGATGATTATAGCAGATATGGGTATATCTACTTAATGAAACACAAGTCTGAAACATTTGAAAAGTTCAAAGAATTTCAGAGTGAAGTGGAGAATCATCGTAACAAGAAAATAAAGTTTCTACGATCTGATCGTGGAGGAGAATGTTTGAGTTACGAGTTTGGCCTTCATATAAAACAATGTGGAATAGTTTCACAAGCTCATGCCACCTGGAACACCACAGTGTTATGGTGTGTCTGAACGTCGTAACCACACTTTATTGGATATGCTGCGATCTATGATGTCTCTTACCAATTTACCACTATCATTTTGGGGTTATGCATTAGAGACAGTTGCATTCACTTTTAAAAGGGCACCATCAAAATCCTTTGAGATGACGCCTTATGAACTGTGGTTTGGCAAGAAACCAAAATTGTCATTTCTTAAAGTTTGGGGCTGCGATACTTATGTGAAAAAGTTTCAACCTGATAAGCTCAAATCCAAATCGGAGAAGTGCATCTTCATAGAATACCCAAAGGAAACTGTTGGGTACACCTTCTATCACAGATCCGAAGGCAAAATATTCATTGCTAAGATGGATCCTTTCTAGAGAATGAGTTTCTCTTGAAAGAAGTGAGTGGGAGGAAAGTAGAGCTTGATAAGGTAATTGTACCTTCTCCCGAATTGGACAGTAGTTCATCACAGAAATCAGTTCCAGTGATTGCTACACCAATTAGTGAGGAAGCTAATGATGATGATCATGAAACTTCAAATCAAGTTACTACAGAACCTCGTAGGTCTTCCAGAGTACGGTCCGCATCAGAGCGGTACGATAATCCTGTTCTGGAAGTCATGTTACTAGACCATGATGAACCTACGAACTATGAGGAAGCGATGATGAGCCCAGATTCTGCGAAATGGCTTGAAAGCCATGAAATCTGAGATGGGATCCATGGATGAGAACAAAGTGTGTACTTTGGTGGACTTGCACGATTATCGGCAAGCCATAGAAAAATAAATGGATCTTCAAGAGGAAGACAGACGCTGATAGTAGTGTTACTATCTACAAGGCTCGACTTGTCACAAAAGGTTTTTTGACAAGTTCAAGGTGTTGAATACGATGAGATTTTCTCACTCGTATCGATGCTTAAGTCTGTCTGAATCATGTTAGTAATTGCCACATTTTATGAAATCTGGCAAATGGATGTCAAAACTACATTCCTTTATGGATTTATTAAAGAAGAGTTGTATATGATACAACCAGAAGGTTTTGTCAATCCTAAAGGTGCTAACAAAGTGAACAAGCTCCAGTGATCCATCTATGGACTAGTGCAAGCATCTCGGAGTTGGAATATACGCTTTGATGAGTTGATCAAAGCATATAGTTTTATACAGACTTGCGGTGAAGCCTGTATTTACAGGAAAGTGAGTGGGAGCACTACAACATTTCTGATAAAGTATATGTGAATGACATATTGTTGAACAAAAATAATGTAGAATCTTCTGGAAAGCATAAATGAGTATTTGAAAGGAGTTTTTCAAAGAAAGACCTCGGTGAAGCTGCTTACGCATTGAGCATCAAGATCTATAGAGATAGATCAAGACGCTTGATAAGATTTTTCAATGAGTACATACCTTGATAAGATTTTGAAGTAATTCAAAATGGAACAGCCAAAGAAGGAGTTCTTGCCTGTGTTGCAAGGTGTGAAGTTGAGTAAGACTCAAAACCCGACTATGGCAGAAAATAGAAAGAGAATGAAAAGTCATTCCCTATGCCTCAGTCATAGGTTCTATAAAGTATGCTATGTTGTGTACCAGACCTATTGTATACCTTGCTCTGAGTTTGGCAAAGGAGTACAATTTTGATGTAAGAGTAGATCACTGGACAACGGTCAAGAATATCCTTAGTGAGGACTAAGGAAATATTTCTCGATTATGGAGGTGATAAAAGAGCCCGTCGTAAAGAGTTACATTGGTGCAAGCTTTTACACCGATCTAGATGACTCTAAGTCTCAATCTGGATACATATTGAAAGTGGGAGCAATTAGCTAGAGTAGCTCCGTGCAGAGCATTGTAGACATAGAACATTTGGAAAATACATACGGCTCTTAATATGACAGACCCGTTGACTAAGCTTCTCTCACGAGCAAACCATGATCATACCTTAGTACTCTTTGGGTATTAATCACATAGCGATGTGAACTAGATTATTGACTCTAGTAAACCCTTCGGGTGTTGGTCACATGATGATGTGAACTACGGGTGTTAATCACATACAGATGTGAATATTGGTGTTAAATTACATGGTGATGTGAACTAGATTATTGACTCTAGTGCAAGTGGGAGACCGAAGGAAATATGCCCTAGAGGCAATAATAAAGTTATTATTTATTTCCTTATTTCATGATAAATGTTTATTATTCATGCTAGAATTGTATTAACCGGAAACTTAGTACATGTGTGAATACATAGACAAACAAAGTGTCACTAGTATGCCTCTACTTGACTAGCTCGTTGAATCAAAGATGGTTAAGTTTCCTAGCCATAGACATGTGTTGTCATTTGATTAACGGGATCACATCATTAGGAGAATGATGTGATTGACTTGACCCATTCCGTTAGCTTAGCACTTGATCGTTTAGTATGTTGTTATTGCTTTCTTCATGACTTATACATGTTCCTATGACTATGAGATTATGCACCCCCCGTTTATCGGAGGAACACTTTGTGTGCTACCAAACGTCACAACCTAACTAGATGATTATAAAGGTGCTCTACAGGTGTCTCCGAAGGTACTTGTTGAGTTGGCGTATTTCGAGATTAGGATTTGTCACTTCGATTGTCGGAGAGTTATCTCTGGGCCCTCTCGGTAATGCACATCACTATAAGCCTTGCAAGCAATGTGACTAATGAGTTAGTTGAGGGATGATGCATTACATAACGAGTAAAGAGACTTCCCGGTAACGAGATTGAACTAGGTATTGAGATACCGACGATCGAATCTCGGGCAAGTAACATACCGATGACAAAGGGAACAACGTATGTTGTTATGCGGTTTGACCGATAAAGATCTTCGTAGAATATGTGGGAGCCAATATGAGCATCTAGGTTCCGCTATTGCTTATTGACCGGCGATGCGTCTCGGTCATGTCTACATAGTTCTCGAACCCGTAGGGTCTGCACGCTTATTGTTCGGTGACGATTTATATTATGAGTTATGTGTCTTGATGTACCGAAGATAGTTCGTAGTCCCGGATGAGATTGGGGACATGTCGAGGAGTCTCTAAATGGTCGAGACATAAAGATCGATATATTGGACGACAATATTCGGACATCGAAAGGTTCTGAGTGATTCGGGTATTTATCGAAGTACCGAAAATTTACAGGAATTCGCTAGGGAGAAGTTATGGGCCTTATGGGCCATAAGAAGGAAGCACACCAGCCCACAAGGGGCTGGTGCGCCCCCCTTTGGGCAGGAGGCCGAATAGGAATAGGTTTGGGGGGTGCGGCCCCCCTTTCCTTCTCTCCTACTCCTCCTTCCCTTCCCTCTCATGCTCCAACTTGGGAAGGGGCAGTCCTACTCCCACCGGGAGTAGGACTCCCCGCTTGGGCGCGCCTAGAGAGGGCCGGCCCTCCCCCTCCTCTACTCCTTTATATACGGGGGAAGGGGGCACCCCATAGACACACAAGTTGATCTGTTTATCTCTCCCAGCCGTGTGCGGTGCCCCCCTCCATCATATTCCACGTCGGTAATATCGTAGCGGTGCTTAGGCGAAGCCCAGCATCGATAGCATCATCAACACCATCATCACACCGTCGTGCTGACAGAACTCTCCTGCAAAGCTCTGCTGGATCGGAGTTCGTGGGACGTCATCGAGCTGAACGTGTGCTGAACTCGGAGGTGCCGTACGTTTGGTACTTGGATCGGTCGGATCGTGAAGACATACGACTATATCAACCACGTTGTGCTAACGCTTCCGCTTTCAGTCTACGAGGGTACGTGGGCAATACCGTCCCCTCCCGTTGCTATACATCACCATGATCTTGTGTGTGCGTAGGAATTTTTTTTAAATTACTACGTTCCCCAGCAGAAAAAGCAGCGGAAGATCAAGGATTGGGCCAAGCATCACAGGAAGTATGTCGTACAGTTCGCGCTTAGTGTGGAGCAAGCTAGGGCTATAAAACAAGCCCATCTTCGTGAGCACTGCCCGAACGCATTCAACAACTACCTCACATGGTTTCTTGGAAGTACCCGTGTGGAGGTATGCAAGCCGGCGTATGCTGATGAGATCTTGGAAGATCCGACCATTTTTCATGAGCTAGCCCAGCACCAATACAACGCATTAGTCAGGAAAGGTAACTCAGTGATCCCTTCAGCTCCAATGATGAACTTTGTGGTATTTGCCCTTTTTGCTTTTCCATTCGCACTATTCTCATCTTCGCTTGTCTAACACGTTAATACCGTTTCTGTTCATAGCGTGCCCAGATCAAGAAAGCAGCTGATGAGACCGAGACTATTCTGGAAACAGCCCCGTCTAGCAAAAGCAATGGGGAAGGTGCACTTCGAGCATTCATTAAGGTTCACATCTCCTTCAAACTAGCACTTAACATGTTTTGCTACGTTCGATGTCTCATTCACTTGTACATGTTGCAGCGCCAGGGCCAAAAGTTAAGGCGGCTATCAAACCTTTTCGGTTGTCGTGACCCCGAGTATGTATCACCAGAACGGTCTAGGTCGGCGACACCATTAGATCCCATTTCGGGCCAGGGCCATGGTGATCCTTTGGAGGATGAGGATGTGGGTGTCATCACCCAAGAGGTATGGCATGAGCATATATCCAATTGTTGATGCATTGCTAACTATATCCTCACACACGGTCTTTCGATATCTTTTGTTGATGCATAGGTTGCTGATGATATGACCTTGGGGACGTACCAGGTCCGGTCTGCATACCAGTTAAAGCCTAGGAAGGGAATCAAGAAATACACACCTGAAGACTTCACCCAAAGAGGCAAAAGGACGGTCGGCACCTCGTGGATGGCGGCTTTGGATGACTATTTGGATGACGTGGAGGAACCGGAGCCGGAGCCGGCGCGGGTTCCTCTTCCTAGGAAGGTGAAGAAGATGGGAGTCAAGAGGGGGGGAGGAGCAAGCGCTCAAGGAACTAGTCATCGTCCTCTATTTGTAATGGTAGCTCTATGTTGGTTGTAGCTCTATGTTGAACTCTATTTTGGTGGTAATGTTGAACTTGTCGTGATGGTCACTCTATGTTGAACTTGTCGTGATGGTCACTCTAGGTAATGTTGAACTTGAAGTTGTTAGTAATGTTGAACTTGTCGTGATGGTCACTCTAGGAAATGTTGAACTTGAATTGATTGTATGTCTTAGATCATAGTAATGTTGAAATTACTGTTTATTCTGTGATGCAACTATATGTGACTTAAAATGACCTAGTTTGAGCAACAGAAGGCAGGGCAACAGAGAGAAACAGAAGGTAGGGCAAGTTATAGACCTGTGTGGCGCCTAGCTTGCAGGCGCCACACTATACAATGCAGCGCCTAGCTCGCGGGCGTTGCACTGTACAGTGCGGCGCCTGCAAGCTAGGCGCCACACAAGTCTGTAACTTGCCCTGCCTTCTGTTGCTCTCCGGATAGTTACAGACTTGTGTGGCGCCTAGCTTGCAGGCGCCACACTGTACAGTGCAACACCCGCGAGCTAGGCGCTACACTGTACAGTGTGGCGCCTGCAAGCTAGGCGCCACATCAACACTTAGCGAGATTTTGGACAAAACTGGAGCAACCGAAGGCAAGGAAAGTTACAGACCTGTGTGGCGCCTAGCTTGCAGGCGCCACACTATACAATGCAGCGCCTAGCACGTGGGCGTTGCACTGTACAGTGTGGCGCCTCCATGCTAGGCGCCACACAAGTCTGTAACTTGCCATGCCTTCTATTGCTCTCTGAATAGTTACAGACTTGTGTGGCTCCTAGCTCGCATGCGCTGCACTATACAGTGCAGCGTCTAGCACGTGGGCGTTGCACTGTACAGTGTGGCGCCTGCATGCTAGGCACCACACAAGTCTGTAACTTGCCATGCCTTCTGTTGCTCTCTGGATAGTTACAGACTTATGCAACGCCTAGCCTTGAGGCGCCACACTGTATAGTGCAACATCCATTGGCTAGGCGTTGCACTGGGACTTAGTGAATTTTTTAGCATATGCAGACATAGTATGATGATGTGAAGTAGGATTGATACATAGCAAGCAAACAACTATGAAGACAACATATGCACAAAGTACTTCACGACACATAGTAGTTCATAACACATAGTACTTCAACTTGAGGAGTAGTTCATGCAACCAAATTTAGGAGGAAATACATAGTACTTCACGACACATAGTAGTTCACAACCAAATCGAGGAGGAGGCATAGTAGTTCATGACACATAATAGTTCACAACCAAATCGAGGAGGAGGCATAGTAGTTCATGACACATAGTAGTTCATCGTCCACAAGCAAGTTGAAGTTGAAGATGACATAGCTCTATTGCGTAGAGCAAGGCCCCTTTCCCTTCTTATTCCTCTCTTCTTCCTCTTCCTCCTCTCTTTTCCTTATGAGGTGAGCCTCCTTAACCACCCTCTCCATGAATATCTTGTTCTTCCTCTCCTCTTTTTCAGCTGCGAATGCCCAAAGTTTCATGGTTCTTTCTTCAAAATCCTTTTGACGCTTCTTCTGTGCCTCCTCACATTTCCTCACCAATGCTTGCTCCCTAGCGTACATCGCATTTGTCGCTCTCTCTCTTTCCTTCCTCTTCTTCTCAAGCTCCTCTTCCTTCTTCTTCTTTAGTGCGGCTGCATCCTCATCTCTAAGCTTCTTCGCAGCCTTCTCCCACCATCCCGCCATCTCATCTTCGCCATCCTCCTTCATTGTTAGTTTGTTGGGTTGGGAAGCCGCCATACCTACAATGAGTGAAACATAATGGTCAGTAAAGACAATAAAAACAAATGGAAGAACATGTACAACAAGAACATATGAAAAACAAGAACATATGAAAAACAAGAATATATAAAACATTATAGTTAGTGAGCAACATACGGAAATGGTCCATCGAGGTATCCAAACATTCCTCTATAACGACCTTGTCCATGTCCATCACCACGGCCAAGTCCACCACCAAGGCCAAGACCATCACCACGGCCAACACCACCACCACCATGAGCTCTACCACCACCACGGCCTACATCACCACCACCATGGCCTCTTGTAAGTCCTAGTTGCCGACCTCTTTGTTGCCTAGATCCTCTTTGGCTAACACTTGGTTGGCTTGGCACTTGTTGGCTACCACTTGGTTTCCTTGACACTTGTTGGCTACCACTTGGTTGGCTTGGCACTTGTTGGCTACCACTTGGTTGGCTTCCTTCTGTAGCTCCTTGTTGGCTTGTGCTTGCATCATTTTTCTTGGACCTTTTCCTTGGTTTCATACATTTTCTTTTGTTGTGGCCATGACCTTTGTACTCCCCACAACGGGAGCTCTCACGAGGCTCTTGGAATTGGTCGTTGCCCGCTTTGCGGCGGCCACCATGGCCCCATCCGTCCATGTCGCCTCTAAGACGCTTTGTCTTACATCTACCTCGTTTAACAACCTTCAACTCCGGATCCGGCCATAGTTGAACACCATGGTACTCCGGCCATTGTGATTGGTCAAAATATGGGTGAAAGCGGGGAGCCCATGTTTTCTTGACCATCATGATTGAGAACTCCAACTCCCTCACAATGCGTGGGTGATTGATGTCCACATTCCTAACGCGACCGGCGGTATACAAGTGTGAGCATGGGAGATGAAGCAACAATGGCCTCCCGCTAGAGCAATCACATTGTGTTAACGACACCTTGAAAACCCGGCCTCCATGTTGGCGGCCATTGTTTGTGGTTCCTCCTGGCTCTTTCACTTCGTACTTCCACTCTTCGTTGTCATATAATATAGCTTCTTCTGAATCTGCCTTCCGTGATTGAAATTGTAACCATTCATCAACCTTGGGTGCGAACTTGTACTTGTACTTGCGCGGGTTCTCACCCGCTATCTGTGCATCCGTTTCCATCGAGTACTTTAGAAAGTACGCATTCATCTTGTCAAATGTGTATTTTCTACGTCTTGAGCTTGCGTTGGTTTTCCTTGAAGAGGAAAGGGTGATGCAGCAATAGTAGCGTATATTTCCCTCAGTTTTTGAGAACCAAGGTATCAATCCAGTAGGAGGCTCCTAAAAAGTCCCACGCACCTACACAAACAAACAAAGAACTCGCAACCAACGCAATAAAGGGGTTGTCAATCCCTTCACGGCCACTTGCGAAAGTGAGATCTGATAGAGATAGTATGATAAGATAAATATATTTTTGGTATTTTATAATATAGATTGGAAAAGTAAAGATGAAAATAAAAGTAGATTGAAAGCTTATATGATAAAAGATAGACCCGGGGGCCATAGGTTTCACTAGTGGCTTCTCTCAAGATAGCATAAGTATTACTGTGGGTGAACAAATTACTGTCGAGCAATTGATAGAAAAGAGAATAATTATGAGATTATCTAGGCATGATCATGTATATAGGCATCACGTCCGCGACAAGTAGACCGACTCCTGCCTGCATCTACTACTATTACTCCACACATCGACTGCTATCCAGCATGCATCTAGAGTATTAAGTTCATAAGAACAGAGTAATGCATTAAGAAAGATGACATGATGTAGAGGGATAAACTCAAGAAATATGATATAAACCCCATCTTTTTATCCTCAATGGCAACAATACAACGTGCCTTGCAACCCCTGCTATCACTGGGTAAGGACACCGTAAGATTGAACCCAAAGCTAAGCACTTCTCCCATGGCAAGAAAGATCAATCTAGTAGGCCAAACCAAACTGATAATTCAAAGAGACTTGCAAAGATAACTCAATCATACATAAAATAATTCAGAGGAGATTCAAATATTTCTCATAGATAAACTTGATCATAAACCCAAAATTCATCGGATCTCGACAAACACACTGCAAAAAGAGTTACATCGAATAGATCTCCACAAGAGAGGGGGAGAACATGGTATTGAGATCCAAAAAGAGAGAAGAAGTAATCTAGCTAATAACTATGGACCCGAAGGTCTGTGGTAAACTACTAACAACTCATCGGAGGGGCTATGGTGTTGATGTAGAAGCCCTCCGTGGTCGATTCCCCCTCTGGCGGAGCGCTGGCGAAGGCTCCAAGATGGGATCTCGCGGATACAGAAGGTTACGGCGGTGGAAATTGTTTTTCGTTGGTTCCCTGGATGTTTTCGGGGTACGTGGGTATATATAGGAGGAAGAAGTAGGTCGGTGGCCGCCCGAGGGGCCCACGAGATAGGGGGGCGCGCCCTGCAGGGGTGGGCGCGCCCTCCTATCCCGTGGCCGCCTCGGCTGCTTCTTGGCTTGCACTCCAAGTCCTATGGATCACGTTCGTTCCAAAAATCACGCTCCCGAAGGTTTCATTCCGTTTGGACTCCGTTTGATATTCCTTTTCTTCGAAATACTGAAATAGGAAAAAAACAGCAATACGGGCTGGGCCTCCGGTTAGTAGGTTAGTCCCAAAAATGATATAAATGTGGAAAATAAAGCCCATAAACATCCAAGAGGGGTAATATAATAGCATGGAACAATCAAAAATTATAGATACCTTGGAGACGTATCAGTATTGACTATTGCCATCACGGGTAATCCACGTGCACCTTTGAGCACCCTATTGAAGCATTCGGCCATATTGCTTGTCATTTGACCGTATCTCCGGCCATCTTCATCAAAAGCACGTGCCAAATTGTTCCGGTATTGAATGTGCCTATTGATAAAGTCTTGACCCCCGGGATCTAGTTTTTTGTGTGCGAGCAATTTGCGGAACAAAGTGGCGAACCGCTTGTCGGAGAAAGCGAGACAAGAATCTTGAAGATCATCGGCCAACTCCTCAAGGCCACATGCCCTATAGAAGTTCGAACAAAAGTGCCTCATGCACCATCGATGGTGCAACGGAGCATGCCCGGGAATGTCAATCTCTACCGCGTTAAGAATTCCTGGATGCCGATCCGATATGACACAAATTTCCCTTTGAGCAGGTAACACCTTCGTCCTCAAAAGATGCAAAAACCACTCCCAGTTGTCATTGTTCTCCACCTCACCCAAAGCAAATGCCAATGGCAACTCCCGGTTATGGCATCACGAGCTATTACAACCAACAAGGTGCCCTTGTATTGTCCGGTCAAGAACGTGCCATCAATGGCGATGACCGGCCTACAGTGTTTGAAAGCCCAAACGCATTGCTCAAATGCCCAAAATGCACGGCCAAATACTCGGACTTTCCTTCCTTCATGAACTGTTGTTTGGTGCCCATGAGGCTCGACCACATGAACCATGCCCGGGTTTGTCGCGGCCATGGCTAACAACAACCTAGGGATTCGGTTGTATGCTTCCTCCCAAGTACCATACAACATCTTAAATGCGGCTTGCTTCGCCTTCCATGCCTTGCCATACTTCACCTTGTAATGAAAGATGGCCTTCACAAGGTCAATGACATGTTGGACGCTCATTGTTGGAAGTGTGGATATTGAGTTGGAGAGCCTGTAAGCGATGAACTCGGACGTGAGTTGTCTGTGGTCTTGTGACACAATCTCGCCATCCACCCTTTTGCCTCGGCACATGTGAGTTGGCACACAACTCACTACGTGCCAAGTGGGACCTCCTTTCCATGGTCTTGCACGCACAATCCACGGACATATTTCATCTTCACATGCACATGCAACCGCGTAGCGCACATTGACGTCCGAGTGCACCACCTTGTGTGGACGATAATGCGTAACCGAGTAGTTGTCAAGCCACATCTTCAATTCCAAGAAGGTTTCGATCTTAGACCCTTTTGCAATCCGGTTCTTGTCATCTCCCAAATCATGGTGAGAGCTTGGCCTAACCCCAACAGATATACATTGGCCACCATATACCATGGCTTCATCCCCGAGACTAACATCCTTGAACAATGTAGTCCGATGATCCCGACCGAATACCTTCTCGAAAGCTTCGGCCTCCTTCACCGTGAACCCCTCTACATCAACTTGTTTGTCGGGACCATCGTCATCCGAGTCCGATGCATATGCGCGGTAAAAAGGGATGGAATGGTCCATTGTCTCTTGCAAATGATATTTGTCGAGATCACCCACATTGTTGTCATGGAGATCAACTTCATTGTCATCGTCCGCATACTCATCATTCTCCTCTTGCAAAGCTTCATCTTGGTTGCTTGTAAACGGGCTCAATGTTGGCCTCACTTCTTGGGCCAAAAGAGGTTCAACAATTTCATCTCGCTTCAAGGGTGGGGGGGCTACTAGCAACCAAAGGGGAGGGGTTCCGGTTCAAGTCCAAATGCAACCTTGAATCAACCTTCTTTGTTGCAAATAACTCAAGAGACTTGTCTAGTGATTCGGCCACCATTTCCTTGTATGCAACCCAACATTGCTCCGAGTTGACACGCATTGTCTTCCAACGGATGTGCATTCCAAAACCTACATTATGCCTTCCCTCCAACTCAACGATATCACTAGGGTCCATCCAATTCAAATCTTTCCTCACTTGTTGCAACAGCTCCGCATAGCTAGGACTACTATCAAACACCATGTCAAGCTCATCCGGGTCCGGTTCAATATTGCCTTTCAAGAAGGCGTCTTTGTCCCCATGATGAACAAACACACATGTTCTTCCCATCCCTATAAGCATTCAAACAACACAACATAACATTGCTTCCGTGAGTACTAATCCAAGGATTAACAAGGAATACAAACCCTAAAAAAAATATCAAACAACAACCCTAACCCTAACCCTAACCATTACCCTAGCCCTAAACCTAACCCTAGCATCAACATAAGAACACCCATAAGAATAACCCTAACATACTAACAAAGCCTAATCGTAGGAAATTGGCAAACAAACATCTCACATCTCCATGCAAATCTCTAGATCCAAACAAAACTAGGGTTTCCCCAAACTAGCAACAAATGAGCAAAATGATAACATTACTTGGATCAAAACAAGGGGATCGGAGAAGATTACCTTGAGGGAGGGTTTGACTTCGAAATCCACAGACAAATTCGCCAAATTTGCAAGATTTGGGATTTGAGAGGGGGGGAGAGTGGGAGAGGGGGCAAAGCTCGGGTTGGGGTGTGTGGGTGGGGGAGTGGGGGAGGGGGACCAGCCGAGTGGCTGGATAAGTCACAATGCAGCACCCGAACGCCAGGCGCTGCATTTTAAATGTGTGGCGCCTAGCTCTGAGGCGCTGCACTGCTGGGTGCGGACCCAGGGCTGCCACGGTGGACAGCTGTGCAACGCCCCAGAGGTAGGCGCTGCACAGTAGGGTGTGGCGCCTGCATGGCGGACGCTACACAAAAAGGTCAGGGACGTGAAATAGTTTCACGGGTAGTTCATTGTGTGAATTTATTTCATCCCAAGGTCAAAATTGTCAAATTTACCGCGTGAGCACACAGTCCACCCCGTACAGGAATAGACACGTCACGCACGCACAGCCGCCGACGTACGCACAACCGCCCTGTACAACCGAGCACGCGCTGCACCATACACGTACAGCACTCACGCGAGCCAGGGGCGAAGCTACGTATAGCTATCCGGTGTCACTGGCACCGGGTGCAATTTGCACGCACTTATTAGCTTAGTGTGTAGGCCATTCAATTGTTTGATACGTAGGCATGTGTTCTTCTATATGGACACCGGGTAATTTTAAGTCTGGATCCGCCCCTGACGCGAGCACGCGTGCACATTCGCCGTCGTACGCACTGCCAGAGATCGGCCAGAGATGCTCTAATAGACTCTTAATCAAATATGAGGGTTAACTTCTCATTCTTAATCAAATGTGAGGGTTAACTTCTCATTTTGACGAGTTAAAGACTTTTAAGGGATCAACCAGACCTGCTCTAATAAACTCTTAACAAAAAAACATTTAAGGGATCAACCAGAGATGCTCTAATTCCGAGCGAGCAGAGTAGTTTTGAGAGGCCTCCCACTCCCATGAAACAGAGGCGTCCCGATTAGGGTAAGGTTGTTTTGTCACAACAATCTCCAAAGAGCAGCACATTTCGTGAACCCAGCAGCAGAGGATATACAGTGCAAACCCCGACAGCCAGTTTTGGTTGTTAATGGCCTGCGCAATAGAGAAGTTTTCCCGGTAGCATAAGCCCGTTCGGCATCGGCGGCGGCGGGATCTCTTCTCCCACGGCTCGCTGGATCTGGCGCGGGCGGATCGCGGCGGTGGTTGGCGGCGCGCTGGAGGCGGGGCGCGCCGGCGCGGGCTTGGGGGCGACGGCAGTTTCCCTTGGTGTGTGTGGGAGTCCGCTCGGGGCGCGCGGCGGCGGCCCTCGGCAAGCGGTGGCGGGCGCTGGGCTCTCGGCGGCGCTCCGGCATGTGCAGGCGGCGGTGGTCCCTGTGCACGGTTGGCGGCTCCGTCTCTGACCCGGACGGCGCGGGGGATGGCGGTTGCCCGGAGTGGCCGGCGATCTGGATGCGGTGGTGCCGGCGGCTCGCTGATCTACCGGTGCTCCAGGGTTCTGCCTGGTGGTGCTGGTGGTGACGGCGGCCTGTGCACGAGAGTTGGATTCCTTCGAACTGATCTGGGTGAAAACTTGCCTTCAGCGTCTGCTAAGGCCAGCGGTGGCGGCGCTATCTGCGTCGCTCCCTTCTTGAAGGCATCGCCGTGGAGAAGTTCAAGGCCACTCTCTGCTACCTCTAGGGAAAACCCTAGATCGGATGATCGGATGACGGTGGCACTCTGGTGTTGTTCCTCCCTTGGGGGCGTCATTCTTAAAGGTACACACGTGATCAAGGGCCCAGAGGTTGGATTCTTTGGTGGAGCGGTGCTTCATCCTACACACTGATGGCGACGGATCTTGACGGCGTGGCGCAGTGCAGATTCGGAGTTCGCTGTGGGAGGATGGACTCGCGCAGGAGGACGACGCTGTCGGGCGTCGTGGTGGCGTCGATGGCAGAGAATCCTGACACGGTACATGCAACAGTATAGCTCTGAAGATGGATTGGTGGCAGGTGGCTGCGGCGGCCTCATACCCGGCAGGCGTCCTGGTTGAGGAGTGCGCCGGACTGGTACCCGGCAGGCGTCCTGGTTGGGACCTTAGGTCTTAGATGTTTAGGTTTGGCTGCGATGTCGGTTTGGTATTAGGCCCAGACTATCTGCGCCCCTTCATCAATTGGATAGGTGTAGCGACAGTTGTTGCTTAGACGGTGGCTTTAGTCTTACTGTTGTATGGCTTTGTAAGGTCTTGTGAGAATAATTAATAAAGTGGCCGTATGCATCGCCCAGATGCAGAGGCCGGGGGTCATCCTCCTTTTCTAAAAAAAGCATAAGCCAAAGATGTCAGGGGCCAGTAACTTTGGGAGCCTGTCCGTCAAGCCATCGGTCGTGCAAGAACCTCGAGAGAAATTTTCGGTGCAGCTTGTTGATTTGCATGTTTGATTGCCGAGGCCCCAAGCTTGAAGACAGAGATCAGCTACACCGGAATGGCAGAAAAGAACGATATTGATCAGGCGTAAACAACCGTTGCCAGCCATCAACTTTCCACGCCAATTTTGTAATCTGTATGCAAGCTTATACAGGGTGTGTTGGATGTCAGCGTGAGAGATGTTTTTGAAGTGTAGAGGTAGGCCGAGATAAGTGCAAGGGAATTGGCTCACCAGAACCAGGCATTGCTGAAGAAAGGTAGGCAGATTAACATTATCGCGGCAAATAAGGAAGATGCCACTCTTGGCGATGTTGCACATGAGGCCAGATGTGTTCCCGAAGATGGTTAGGATTTTCCTAGTGAGGGAAATATCGGCGGGCTTGGAGGATATGAATAAGGCAGCGTCATCAGTATAGAAGCTAACCCCAAGTTATGATGAGGGTAGGCACATAGGGGTTGGCACGTTGACAGGGAGGGCTTTGGTGAAAATCCAGTGCAATGGCGCAATGGCAATGGTGAAAAGGAGGGGAGAGAGGGGATCATGTTGTGCTCAGTAAGCTTGAGATATTACCACTCTCTTGTTTGGTTGTGACATTCTCCCTCCGTTTCAAAATAGATGACCCAACTTTATACGAAAGTTAGTATAAAGTTGGGTCATCTATTTTGGAACGGAGGGAGTAACTGGTTTGGATTCTATGATGAGATGGTCATCTCATATGCTCAGACCATGAATATATATATTCTATTCTGTTGTGTTGTGGTCCTGTAGAGCTTATTTTTTTCTCAAATACGCACGAGTGTGCGTATCTTATATTAAGAGAAGGAAAGGGGAAGACACCCCATCCACGGTTACGTACAACACGCCTTACAACACATTCCACCCTCAATACATCTTAACAGATTACTCGCCCTCGCTCCACCCAACCACTCCTATAAAGTTGAAACATATGTCTTTGTGTAGAACCCCCGCTTGTCTCCATATCCCACACTCTGAGGCGATTCGTCGTAAGGTTTGCTGCACGTCCGGCCTCCTGCCCTCGAACACGATCCATTTCGGTGCTTCCACAACTCCCACATGACTAGGAGGTGAATCACCCGCCAGGTCTTGGCGTGCCTCCCCTCGAAGAGGGGCTTTGTGCACCATGTCACTAGATCTTCACTGTTTGAAGGCGTCGTGCCTGTCATGCCAACTGCCTGACCCACCTTGGTCCACACCTCCTTCGCGAAAACGCATTGTATCATGAGATGGTTGATTGTTTCGCCATCTTGATCATAGAAGGGGCATGCTTCTTGGTGCGGCAGTCCACGTCTTGCTAGTCTATCAGATGTCCACACTCTATCCCTTAGAGCCAACCATGCGAAGAAGCGGCATCGCAGGGGCGTCTTCGACGCCCATGTGTAGGTTGCCATCGGTGAGCATTGAAGGGCCGCGAAATTGGCCGCATAAGCTGATCTTGCCGAGAACTCACCATCCTTCTCCCATGACCACTTGAGCTGATCCGACTGCTGTGGGTCAAGGACCACGCTATGAACTTGCGGCCACACCTCAAGGAACTGGAGTAATGCCATATCATCCATGTTCGGGCCCATGTCTCGTGCCCAAGTTGCACCCTGAATAGCTTCAGCCACCATTCTCACGCCCCTCGTCCGCTTTGACACCATTTCATATATGATCGGTGCCAGCTCCTGCATCCTATAGCCGTTTAGCCATCTATCCTCCCAGAAGAGTGTTGTGTGTCCGTTGCCCACCATCACCTTGGCTGCCGCTTGGAACAATCCTCTTGCCTCGGCCGGCACTGAGAATTTGAATTCTGCCCATGGTCTAGACCTGTCAGCGCGTTGCAACCAAAGCCACTTCACTTGGAGTGCGACATTCATCCACCTGAGGTTCGTAACGCCGAGCCCCCTGCCCACTTGGGTCGGCATAAAGTTTCCCAAGCAACTGCGCACTTGCCACCTCCACCGTCCTCAGTTCCATACCACAGAAAGTTTTTGCAGATTTTGATCATCGCCTTTAGCGTTTTGTTGGCAATCCCATGGCCAACATGGAATGCACAGAGATGGCACATAACACCGACTGAATAAGCAGCAACCGGCTGCTCTTTGGTAATGATCGTGCCTTCCATGATGGCAACCTTGCAGCCATCTGATCCACCATAGCCTGAAATTGTGCTGCAGTTTGCTTCCTTATTGATAGTGGTAACCCCAGATATCTACAAGGGAACGCTCCCTGCTCACATCCCAATAGCCCCGAAGCAAGATCCATGTCCTCCGGCGGGCATCTGATCGGTAGGGCTAGGCTTTTCTGCAAGTTGATTCTGAGCCCGGACGCGTTGGCAAACAGATCCAGGACCGAGTGACACGCCCGGAGGTCCTTTCCCATTGGCTTGAGGAAAACCATGACATCGTCCGCGTACATTGACACTCTATGCCGCAACCCTGTCCTGGCCAAGGGGGAGTAAACCCGCGGTGGTTGCAAGTTCAAGTAGCCGATGTAGGGGTTCCATGCATAAAATGAACAGCATGGGTGACAGTGGGCTCCCCTGGCGCAGTCCTTGGCAATTGAAGATCGTTTCCCCGGGTATCTCATTCACATTGATCTTAGTAGATGAAGTTGCGAGCAGTCCACAGATCCACGCTATCCACCTTGGTCCAAATCCCATATGAGCCAATACTTCCAGCAGGAAAGGCCATTGGACTGAGTTGAAGGCCTTTGATATGTCTAGCTTCAACAAGAGTGTGGGATCCTTCAATGCGTGCAATCTGCGTGCTGTACCTTGAACGAGCATGAAGTTATCGTGCAGAGATCGTCCCCGCACAAAGGCGCTCTGGTGATTGACCACGAGCTGAGGCAAGTCGTCAGCAAGGCGCGTGTCAAGGATTTTGTCGAAGATCTTGATCGTCCCATGATTGAGGCTAACGGTCCTGTAATCCTTTATATCGATGGCTCCTGCCTTCTTCGGAAGAAGCGAGACTATGGCCTTGTTGATTGCATGTAGTCCTTGCATATTTCCACCATGAAACTCCTCCAGCTCCCTCATGAAGTCCTCTCTTATGATATGCCAGCAGGTTGCGTAGAAACGTCCCGTGAAACCATCAGGCCCAGGCGCCTTGTCCATCGGCATACACTTGATCACCTTCTCCACCTCTTGCACTGTGAAAGGCTCCTCAAGTCTCGTCATATCTCTGTGCCTAAACCCCAAGGCCTCCATGTTGAGTGCTTGTGTTCTCTCGCAAGCTGATCCAAGTAGATTCGAGTAGTATGCATCCACCATCCTTGCGATCTCTTCATGCCCCGTGTACACATGTCCATCCGCTTGAATGGAAAGCATTAGGTTCTTCCGCTACCTGTGATTTGCTTGCCAGTGAAAAAATGCGGTGTTCGCCTCCCCTTCCTTGAGTTGAAGTATTCTTGACCTCTGACGTGCGATAGAGCGTTGAAGCGAACATAGACCTAGGAGCTTCTTCTTCAGCATCTTGCGCAGTCTGTGCTCCTTCTCCGTGAGTACCCTTGAGTCCATTGCCATGTCCAGGCGACTGATGACCTCCAGCGCGATCGCGATTTGGAGCCTGATGTTTCCTATCCACTTGTCACTCCATCTTTGCAACGCCTTTGCCGTTGCCCTAAGCTTGTTATCGAGTGCGATAAACGCATTGCCAGCCGAGCCAACCGATGTCCAGGCCCTTTCCACCGTTTCGAAGAAGCCATCGGCTTTTGGCCAGAATGCTTCAAATCTAAAGCGCTTGCCATACACCACATCCGCATTGAGATCCACCAGCAAGGGGCAGTGATCTGAAACTGCCGAACCCAGGGCCGTGAGCAAGGCCGCAGGATGTAAGTCATCCCAACAGTTTGTCGTAAAGACATGGTCGATTTTCTCCATCGTAGGTCGTTGTCGTTCATTTGACCAAGTGTACTTGCGGCCATTGAGGTATAGCTCCTTGACTTCAAGTCTATTGGTTTTCGCCCTGAAGCGGGCCAGCATCCTACGGTTCACCGCGTCATTATTCATGTCCTGTGGATTAACCAACAAGTTGAAATCTCCCACAATAGCCCACGGGCCTGCGTGCAAATCGCGAACATCCACCAGTTCCTGCATGAAATCGATCTTAGCATCGTCCACCCGCGGGCCATACACTCCCGTCATCCACCAATGGCCCCCACTTTTTGGCCTGACCAGAGCCGATAGCGTATTTGTTGTGCGGTGTGGGTTCAAAAGCATCACCACCGTTATCCCACGTGATTAAAATCCCTCCACGAGTTCCCACCGCCGGTAGGTAATAAAAGTTATCGAATTTATTGCCAAGGCAATGCCTAACGATTTCCACAGACATATTCTCGACCTTTGTTTCTTGGAAGCACACGATTGCTGGGTTTGCGGCTTGCACCACCTGGAATATAGCGTTTCGGCGCGCCGACACGTTCAATCCACGCATGTTCCATACCCGGAGTTTGTAGGGCTGCGTATCCATGAAAATAGCCCACCATCCGCGTACCACCTCACGTCACTGACGTGCATCCACCTGAAGGTACTCCTCTTGCAGTGGTAGGGCTGAAGCATCCCTGCCAAAAAGGGCAAGAATCGCTGCGATATGACTGTCACTCAACGGCTTGGAGAAGAGGTTGGCATACATCTGTAATGCATCCTCCGAGATGACCTCTGCCTCATTGGCCAAACACAACCTACGTATTAGGACGCGTTGCTGCTTGGAGCCTGCCATGCGACAGCCCGGCCCCTTCGCCAGACGCAGGCTCCTTCTGGGGCTTGAAACCGGCTATTGCTTCCTCCTTGGCCTCCTGGTGGTCGTAATCCTGCGCTCGGGAGGCGTGGCCAGCACCGGGTTTGGCGTCCTCTGCATTGCCAAACAGAATTGCTCCACCGCTTCCTAGATAGGGGCCTGGGTCGTTTCCCGTAATGGTATCTCCTCTTCTTCCGCATGCAACTGGCCAGGGGAGGCAGACGTGTCCGAAAGCATAACACAGAACGTAGTCCCATCCACATTGCATGCCTGGCCATGCACCTCCAACCGCGGCCCACCGCGTGTCCCACTTTGGCATCTCGACGCACTTGAATATTCCAGCCCATCCAGCCTGTCCCCACATGCCTCCAAATCTTCTAAGGTAATCTCCTGTCGTGGCAGACGTGTGGGGTCCTTCCCTTGGTCTCCCGGTAGCAGCAGATCCCAGGAACCAATGGGGATTGTGCAACTTGCGTCCGCAGGGACCTGATCAATCGGCGTCGTGGAGTGGGGTGGCTGGCCAACCACAACCACCAGCTCTGAATCTGTCCACCTTATCCTGCCGTTGGGCTGATTGACCGAGGCAGGCGACAGCACGGAATCTGCACCAGGCAGAGCAGGCTGGCCCGAGATGGTTCTAGAGCCACAAGACGACGCAGGCAGCTCTGCCCTGTCCTGGCCCGCCATCGCACTTTGCCGCGTCCTACCCTGCACCGGCTCGTCCGAACTTTCCACGTGTCCGTTTCTCACACGACCGCCAGCCCTTTCCACAGGGAATCCACTTTCGCTTTCCACCTGGTCCGCCCCCTGGTTTGACCGCAACTACAACAGATCAGCGGCCGCCGGCGGTGAGGGAGGTGCACTGATCGCCGGCGAATCCAGAGCACGTGTGTGCACCGGGGGGGAGGGGGGAGCCCCCTGCGGATGCGGGTTGGATCCAGCCGAGCCACCTCTTGCAGGCTGACGCGTCAGGCCGCCGCCCTGCCATCCACGCGAAGGACCCGCCCGGTCGCCCTGATCCTCGGCCTCGTCGTCCGCCGGAGTGGGGCGGGGGGGAGGGGGGCGGGGCCGTGCCAGTCGATGCGAACCCCACTCAGGCCGGAGCGGCGATGCTTCCTGTATGATGTCCACCGGGTACCAGAGGGCATAAATGCCCTCCACTCTGCCATGCGCATGCCGGCGACGCGGCTCTTCCACCACAAGTATGCGCCGGGGAGGAATCCGTGCCGGATCATCCATCCGCAGCCAGACACGGAAGCGCGACATGTCATTCCGCCTAGCCGTGCAGTCGGCCACCTTGACGACTAGCCCAATCCCTCGCAGGACCTCCTGCGCCGCTCTCCTGGTCCACGCGTTCGCCGGCACGCCCACAAGCGCCAACTGAACGAGATACGGCATGGCAATGCCAGTGGCATGCTCGTGCCTGCGCCATGGCCGGAGGGAGAGCACGACGCCGTTTGCAATGGCCTGGCCCTTGTCGAGCATCCGGTCCCGAATCACTCTGTTTCGGCAAAGCACCAGAAAATCCTCCGGGAAGAAAGCACGGGCGGACATGTCCTGGGGGCCAAAGTCGAATTCCACATGGAGCGCAGACGCTACCTCGGCAAGATCCAGCCTTGGGCCATGACCGGGAACAGAGACCACCACCGCGCGCTCCAACTCCACCTCCAGAGCATGCAAATCTTCGCCGGCCTCGAGGAAACAGCAGTCCACCGGTTCATCATGCGCCGGTGGCGTCTTGACCCCGCCATCAAAGGTGCCGAGAACTGTGGGCCGACCACGCTTTCCACCAAACCACCTTGGGAGCGGACCACATCCGACCACGCCCTTTCCAGGCCGGCCGCGACCGCCGGAGGCAGGCCAGGCGGCGGTGGCGGGAGCACCATGGGCAAGGGGAGTGCCAAACGGGCGGTCCTCGGTGGCGGCGGGCCTGGGGGTGGGGGAGGCAGGGGAGCCGACGACACACCCGGCCCCAGAAGGCGCAAGGCAGGAGCAGCACGCACCGGCGGCGAGTCGGAGGGGCTCCGCGGGCGGGTGCATCCACGCGAGGTGTGATTGCGGCCGCCACATCTGACACACTTGGTGGGGTTGGTGTAGTGCCTTGAGATGTGCCCGTCGTCCTCGCCGCAATTGTAGCAGCATCCATGCAGCGAAGCAGGGAGCCCCGAACGCGGGGGGCGCGCGCAGAGCAGGCCCATCTAGCCAGGACGGACCCCGGCTGACCGGCGCTCCTTCCGGCCTCTGACGCGCTGCCAGGGTGCCCCGTCGGGATCCGGCGTGGCATCATCCCACGGCGGCGGCGGCGCAACGATGATGGAGCGCAGCCTAGGGGCGGGGGCAGCGGGCTGGATCTGGGGGGAACGAAGCACCCCCGAGGCAGACGGAGGGCATGAGCTGCCCGAAACGAGCCGAAGAGCTGGACATGGCTCGCCATGCGCTCGGAGAAGGTGGCCGCCGGGGCCGGAGTGGCCGCCGGCGCTAGCGTCGCTAGGGGAGGGAGAGCGCTAGAGCAACATCAAAGAAATGTGTTGCTTATGGAGCTGGAGCTTATGAAAATTCCAAAATAAGTTGTGTTTCCAGGAGAAGCGCTGGAGCAACATCAAAGAAATGTGTTGCTTATGGAGTTGTGGGCTGCACCAACGGAAGTCCACTCAATCGGCACTTTGGACAAATGGACATGAACTTACAACTGCTCGATAGGGTTCGACGAGAACTACTGAGGATTGGTCAAATGCCTTCTGATCAAGTTGAACGCCAGTTTTAGGTGGAGAACAGGGGTGACCCGATCCAAAAAACCAGGAGGCCCTCGCATCACTCGTCAAGGGCGACTCGATCGGGCAGTGTACATCCCTATCGCCGCCGCCACACTTCATCTCCTCCCCTCTCCTCCATGTTGCCGCTGACCGTGGGCTTCTGGCGGACAGGCAGTTGCGAGGCGACGACGTGAAGGCATGGTTGAGGCACAACGGTGGAAGCGCTTGGAGAGGATCGTAGTGCTTCAGTCGGGAGGCGTGGCGTCTATCTGGCGGCTGATGTGCTCCTGATCTAGTGGCGGTTGTGCTCTGTGTGTGCACACATCGACGACGGTGATCTGCCTTTCGTACTCCTGATCCGAACATGTCACCCCCCCCCACACCCGAGCCGACGGGCCTGGGCAGGTCTATCTTTAGTGAGGTGTCAGTCAATGGTGGTGTGTTCCGCCGTCGGTGTTGATCCTTTTGGTGACTACTCTGGGGTGCTTCGGTGATCCCACCGCGGATTGCAGTGGCCACCGAAAGGTCTTCCTAAGGGTTCCTCTCTCTAGGTACGGGGGTTGCCTTCGGAATCTATGGAGGACGGCTTGATGCGGAGGGTATGATTGTGCAACGACGGCGGTTGCACGTCACATGTCTGGGATGGCGCAAAATTTGTGGCGACAACAGTTGAGTGCCTTCAATGATGGTGCTAATCAATCGAGCACCCGGTCTCGAGCTCCGAAGTGAAAGCCTAGATCTTACCCAAGCTGGTTATACCTTACAATGGAGATGTTTTGCATCGTAACCTTGTAGAAGGCGTTTCTCGGATATACTCAGACTCACTGTTCAAGTTGAAAAACAAGAATCTGGTCTTTGGTGGTCAGATCCGATGACGGCGGCGCTAGAGCGTCGCTCTCTTCCTGAAGACATTGCTTTTGAAGAATATCATCGTCCTTGTGGTGTCATGAGATAGTTGGTGCGGACATGGTCAATGTTGCAGTTTAGCGATCGTTTTTTTTTACTTTTTCTCACCTGTGTATAACTTTGGTCTTGTATGACTTCGCTATTTACCGGTGTGTTTTGTGTGTGTGTTGGCGTTGGTTGTGTGCATTCTATCTATGCAGAGGTCGTGTGTGTTCCTTGCGTTTGTATCATTTGATGCTATATTTTGAGTCAATAGAATCCAACCTTTGTCGAAAAGGGTGGAGAACACTACTGGTCCGCGAGTACCTCTTAGTTATTTTATATAAAGTTTGGTGAATATTAACACTAAATTCTGCCACTAACCAAGCAAGAAGCTATCTGCTTTTCCTGCGTGCATTTTGTATCGGACACTAATTGAGGTTAATGGAGCATGGGGCTATCCTTTATGTAAAAAGGGCGATTAAGGGGTTGCCTGGAATTTCACGCAAAGAAGCTTTGGTTAATCTTAATGACGATAGGTACGTCTTCACACGGGATATTTGTCTATAGAGGATGTTCTTAGTTAGATCGATGTGTGTAAAGTCTTAACAGGTTTGGTTTCACAAGTTGTAGTTGGAGAGACAAAATTCATGTGACGGAAAAAAAAAGGATGGATACAAGGGAGAGCTGAATGCTAAGCACTAACCCGGCAGCCTGCACAAATGCGATTATGGTCAGATACCAAAAATCGTCCTTCTTGAGCGACGAGACGAAGCCGCCGAGGAGAACCACAGTGGCCCACAAAAGCGCCAGAGGCCCGATGCCTTTGACGCCAATTCGGATGTACGCCATGACGACCGCGTACTTGTTGATGATCCCTACTTCAGGCCGCCGTTGGAGCTCCTCCTCCAAGAAGACGTCAAGCTCGTCTCCCGAGCCCTGGAGTTGCCGCTTCTCATCCTGGTTTGCAGATGCTCCACCTCTCCGCCGTACTCCGGTAAACATTTCCGTCCGTGGTATGGCAAGGTGGTGCAGCGGCCAAATATTTGTGGTTTCTCTCTTGTTTGCTACGCAATCGTGTACTGTTTTTCATCAGTTTGCTAGACCATGCAAATGGTTGTGTCCCGTATGTTGGATGCTCACATCCACACACTTGCATCTCATCTGGATTTCTGACGCTTTGTCTTAACTTTGAACGTCAGTCAACCCCTCTCCTGTGTACTAATCGTGTACCTTTCACTTCTCGTCGTGCACCGCTGGTTTTTTTTTTTTGAGTGAAATCTCGCCTTCTTTATTCATCCAACGGAATCATCATAGGTACAAGGTTTGGGTCGTGAGGATTACCCAACCAAAGATGTCTACCTACTTCAAGATTACAAGCAAACTTGGCGAGATTATGAGCCTCGAAATTAAAGTTCCTACGTTCATTATGAAAGAACTAGAAATAAAACTGGTACACCGGGTCGTTATTTCACGTACTATAGAAGCATTTGGACCTCCTGTCCCTCTGTTGATGTCGTTGATCGCCTCCTGGCAATCTGAAGCCACACAAATCTCCCGGGTCACGAGGTCATCTGCTAATGCCAAGGCTTCTCGGCATGCATATGTCTCCAGAATGAGAGGGTCATTGATTCCCCGATAAACCACCGCTGATGACCCCAGATAGAGGCCAGTCTGATCCCGACACACGGCTGCGACTGCTCCGCCATGATGGGATCTAGCAACAGCACCGTCAATGTTAACCTTCATGAAACCCGCCGGGTGGAAGCCACCTTCTGACCTGCGGCCGCGGAGCAGAGCTGGTCTCCTGGCTAGTACCGCTAGATTGTAGCAGGCCTAACTCGGCAATGAAATTGTTGACAAAAGACACTGTTTGTTGGGGGCTCTGGAAAATCAATTCATAAATAGCCTTTCTTCTCGCGTACCACATCGACCAGAGTGTGACGACCAACTTGGTGAAGTTTGCTTGATCCAACTTATCATTTAACTCGAACAGCCAGAGCCTCGCATTTGGTTCCACAAACTCTGCCATTTGAGCTACAACTCGTCATCTAACAAAGCCCACACACACCGCGATGTTGTGCAAGATAGGAGGGCATGCCTCCATGAGTCCTCACAGCCACACGGTGGGCAAACATCACGATCAGCCATATTCCTTCTCTTCAAAATGTCCAGAGTTGATAAGGAGTGATGCGCTAACCTCCACAGAAAGATCCTGATTTTGGATGGGATTTTTAGTTTCCACAGAGAACACCAAGACTTCTCGTCCCTTGCAGTATTGGAAGATCCGCTCCCTCCTTCTAACCACTCCTCTCTCCGCTGGTGTCGTTGTTTGAGCTGGACAAGGTTGTTGCGGCATGACCAGCCCCGAATCTCACGCACTAGTAGAAAAAGAGGCTTCCGTCCAGCCTCATTAGTCGCGAAACTGTAGGAACCGCGACTAATGAAGTCTTCAGTCGCGGTTCGGCAGATGAACCGCGACCAAATGCCTGGGCCCAGGGCGCTCGCGGGCTTTAGTCGCGGTTTGCCAGGCCAACCGCGACTAAAGGTGCCCAAAGGCCTTTAGTCGCGGTTGGCCAGGCCAACCGCGACTAAAGCTCCTCCCCTATATATACCAGTTCAGCACGCTCACTTAGCCATTTGGTGCCACTTCTCTTCACAAGCTTCACAAGGGGGTGTAGGTTTGCTTTTGGTTCCTCTTATGCACACAAGGTGTTTGATGAAATGCCCTAAGAGGGTGAAACAAACATGATATGAAGTGTTGGAGCCACACTTGAGGTTCCTCATTTATTTTTTCCTCCTCGATCGCGGTTAGCAACTTGAACCTTTCATGCATGTGTGTCATTGATAAAATATGCATGTGTGCAGTTCATTGTTTAATTTATATTATTTGTAGCTAGTTAGTTTAACAAATGCATGATGGTTAATTATATATTTTATATTATAATAATGCAGATGAATCGGCAATGGATGTACGGTAACCGACTCTCCGGCGAGTTCACTACGGGTTTGAAAGATTTCCTCGTAGTGGCTAATGCGAACAAGCAGGGGGGTTTTGTTATCTGTCCATGTGTTATCTGTAAGAATCAGAAGGGTTACTCTTCCTCAAGAGATGTTCACATGCATCTGCTTCGGCACGGTTTCATGCCAAGCTATAATTGTTGGACCAAGCATGGAGAAAGAGGGGTTATAATGGAAGAAGATGAAGAAGGGGATGATTTCATCGATGAAAGCTATCTTGCTCATTTCGGTGATACTTTCATGGAGGATGCTGAAGGTGAAGGGGAAGGTGAAGAAGAGGCACGTGATGATCCCGTTGATGATCTTGGTCGGACCATTGCTGATGCACGGAGACGCTGCGAAACTGAAAAGGAGAGGGAGAATTTGGATCGCATGTTAGAGGATCACAGAAAGGCGCTGTACCCCGGATGCGATGATGGTCTGAAAAAGCTGGGCTGCACACTGGATTTGCTGAAATGGAAGGCAGAGGCAGGTGTAGCTGACTCGGCATTTGAAAACTTGCTGAAAATGTTGAAGAATATGTTTCCAAAGGATAACGAGTTGCCCGCCAGTACGTACGAAGCAAAGAAGGTTGTCTGCCCTCTAGGTTTAGAGGTTCTGAAGATACATGCATGCATCAACGACTGCATCCTCTACCGCGGTGAATACGAGAATTTGAATGAATGCCCGGTATGCACTGCATTGCGTTATAAGATCAGAGGCGATGACCCTGGTGACGATGTTGAGGGCCAGAAACCCAGGAAGAGGGTTCCCGCCAAGGTGATGTGGTATGCTCCTATAATACCACGGTTGAAACGTCTGTTCAGGAACAAAGAGCATGCCAAGTTGTTGCGATGGCACAAAGAGGACCGTAAGTCGGACGGGGAGTTGAGACACACCGCAGATGGAACGCAATGGAGAAAGATCGACAGATGGTTCAAAGATTTTGCAGCTGACGCAAGGAACATAAGATTTGCTCTAAGTACGGATGGCATGAATCCTTTTGGCGAGCAGAGCTCCAGCCATAGCACCTGGCCCGTGACTCTATGCATCTACAACCTTCCTCCTTGGTTGTGCATGAAGCGGAAGTTCATTATGATGCCAGTGCTCATCGAAGGTCCGAAGCAACCCGGCAACGACATCGATGTGTACCTAAGGCCATTAGTTGATGAACTTTTACAGCTGTGGGGTGGTGTCCGTGTGTGGGATGAGCACAAACAAGAGGAATTTGACCTACGAGCGTTGCTTTTCGTAACCATCAACGATTGGCCTGCTCTTAGTAACCTTTCGGGACTGTCAAATAAGGGATACAATGCATGCACGCACTGCTTACATGAGACTGAAAGTGTACATTTGCCAAATTGTAAGAAGAACGTGTACCTTGGGCATCGTCGATTTCTTCCGAAAATTCATCCAGTAAGAAAGAAAGGCAAGCATTACAACGGCAAGGCAGATCACCGGCCGAAGCCTGCGGAACGCACTGGTGCTGAGGTATTTGATATGGTCAAGGATTTGAAAGTCATCTTTGGAAAGGGTCCTGGCGGACAATCAGTTCCGAAGGGAGCTGACGGGCACGCAGCCATGTGGAAGAAGAAATCTATATTCTGGGAGCTAGAATATTGGAAAGTCCTAGATGTCCGCTCTGCAATCGACGTGATGCACGTTACGAAGAATATTTGCGTGAACCTCCTAAGCTTCTTGGGCGTGTATGGGAAGACAAATGATACAAAGGAAGCACGGCAGGACCAGCAACGTTTGAAAGACCCTGATGACCGGCATCCGGAATGGTTTCAAGGTCGTGCCAGCTACGCTCTGACCAAAGAAGAGAAGGTCATCTTTTTTGAATGCCTGAGCAGTATGAAGGTCCCGTCTGGATTCTCGTCCAATATAAAGGGAATAATAAACATGGCGAAGAAAAAGTTCCAAAACCTGAAGTCTCACGACTGCCACGTGATTATGACGCAATTGCTTCCGATTGCTTTGAGGGGGCTCCTGCCGGAAAATGTTCGAGTAGCCATTGTGAAGCTATGTGCATTCCTCAATGCAATCTCTCAGAAGGTAATCAATCCAGAAGTTCTACCACGGTTACAGAACGATGTGATCCAATGTCTTGTCAGTTTCGAGTTGGTGTTCCCGCCATCCTTCTTCAATATTATGACGCACCTCCTGGTTCACCTAGTCGAAGAGATTTTCGTTCTCGGTCCTGTATTTCTACACAATATGTTCCCCTTCGAGAGGTTCATGGGAGTATTAAAGAAATATGTTCGTAACCGTGCTAGGCCAGAAGGAAGCATCGCCAAGGGCTATGGAAATGAGGAGGTAATTGCGTTTTGTGTTGACTTTGTTCCTGACCTTAAGCCGATTGGTCTTCCTCGATCGCGGCACGAGGGGAGACTAAGTGGAAAAGGCACGATCGGAAGGAAATCAACGATATGTATGGACGGCCATTCTCTGACTGAAGCACACCACACTGTACTGACCAATTCCAGCTTGGTGGCTCCGTACTTTGAGAAACACAAGAATATTTTACGCTCGGACAACCCGGGGAAGCCTGAATCCTGGATTAGGAAGGCCCACATGGAGACTTTCGGCAGTTGGTTGAGAAAACATTTAATGAATAACAATGATGTTGTAGATCAGCTGTACATGTTGGCCAAGACACCATCTTCGACTATAACAACTTTCCAAGGGTACGAGATAAATGGGAATACATTTTACACGATCGCCCAAGATAAAAAGAGCACCAACCAAAACAGTGGTGTCCGCTTTGATGCAGCAACCGAGAATGGGCAAAAGGTCACATATTATGTTACATAGAGGAGATATGGGAACTTGACTATGGACCCTCCTTTAAGGTCCCTTTGTTCCGGTGCAAATGGTTCAAGCTAACAGGAGGTGGGGTAAAGGTGGACCATCAATACGGAATGACAATGGTGGATTTCAACAATCTTGGTTACCTTGACGAACCATTCGTCCTAGCGAAAGATGTCGCTCAGGTTTTCTATGTGAAGGACATGAGTAGCAAACCGAGGAAACGGAAAGATAAGAAAACGATCAGTGCATCATGCGATGATCCAAAGCGCCACATTGTTCTTTCAGGGAAAAGAAACATCGTGGGAGTGGAGGACAAGACAGACATGTCAGAAGATTATAATATGTTTGCTGAAATTCCGCCCTTCAAAGTGAACACCGACCCAAGCATTAAGTTAAATGATGAGGATGCTCCATGGATACGGCACAATCGTAAGCAAGCAGGGACACAAGGGAAGAAATGATGTGTAATAATTTATTGTATCAAACCTTTTGTCAAACCTTCAAGGGGTTTTAAAATGAATTAGTTTTATTTTTCTGATTTTTTTGATATATAATTGTATTTTTAAGATTTGAAAATGAAGAAAAAAACAGAAGAAAAAAACAGAAGAAAAAAGCAAACAGAAGAAAAACATAAGAAAAAGGAAAAACAGAAGAAAAAAACGGAAGAAAAAAACAGAAGAAAAAAGGAAAAAGGAAAAAGGAAGAAAAAACAGAAGAAAAAAACAGAAGAAAAAGGAAGAAAAAAACAGAAGAAAAAAACAGAAGAAAAAAGCAAACAGAAGAAAAACATAAGAAAAAAGGAAAAACAGAAGAAAAAAACAGAAGAAAAAACAGAAGAAAAAAGGAAAAAGGAAAAAGGAAGAAAAAAACAGAAGAAAAAACAGAAGAAAAAGAAAGAAAAAAACAGAAGAAAAAAGGAAAAACAGAAGAAAAAAACAAACAGAAGAAAAACATAAGAAAAAACAGAAGAAAAAAGGAAAAAGGAAAAAAGGAAGAAAAAAACAGAAGAAAAAAACAGAAGAAAAAGGAAGAAAAAACAGAAGAAAAAAACAGAAGAAAAAAGGAAAAACAGAAGAAAAAAGGAAAAAGGAAAAAAGGAAGAAAAAAATAAAATATGCCACCTACTGGGCCACCACGGCCTGAATACGACTAGAAACCCATTAAAGGGCCAGGATTCAGGCCCGCAGAAGGCCCAGTAGGCCCACAGGCACACAGTGACAGAATAGGCCCGTAAGCCTGCATTTGAGAGGAGCTCGAAGTGGTAAGCGCAGCCGCGCTTATAAACCACTGTCGAAGCCTCTCGGCTAGCGAGGTGGGACTAAACATCCCACCGCACCGCGCCAGTTCTAGCACAGCCCTTTAGTCGCGGTTGGGGAGGCGGACCGCGACTAAAGGTACCCTTTAGTCGCGGTGGCCGCACCCAGCCGCGACTAAAGGGTGCCCTTTAGTCGCGGTCCGCCTCTCCAACCGCGACTAAAGGGTCTTTCTGCGCGGGAACGGAGGCGGCGCCAAAACCCTTTAGTCGCGGTTGGAGAGGCGGACCGCGACTAAAGGGCACCCTTTAGTCGCGGCTGGGGTGCGGGCCGCGACTAAAGGGTACCTTTAGTCGCGGTCCGCCTCCCCAACCGCGACTAAAGGTGCGTCCATAAATATGTGGTACCTTTTGCCACTTCCCATTCTGCTCTCTCTCGACGCCGAAGCGCTGCCCCGACGCCGACGCCGACGCCGAAGCCCTGCCCCGACGCCGACGCCGACGCCGAAGCCCTGCCCGCCTCCGCCCGTGCCCTGCCTGCCGCCCGCCCGCCGCCCTGCCGCCCGCCGTCGCCCTCGCCCCCGTCGCGCCGGACTGCCCGTCCCCGCCTCTCCTTCGTCGGTCCTCCCCGCGCATCGCCGCCCTCTCCTTGGTGAGCTCCCCATCGGGCCCCGTCCGGCCGTCTCCCCGGCCCCCTCCGGCCGTCCGGCCGTCTCCCCGGCCCCCTCCGGCCCCGTCCGGCCGTCTCCCCGCCGGCCCGTCCCGTCGCCGCGCCCGCCTCTGCATGGCGGCGCCGCGTCGCGGCTCCCGCACGTCCCGGTTGCGCGCTCGCCGGACCGGCCACTTCCCCTCCGCCCTGCCGCCCTGTTCCGGCCGGCGCCATCGCGGCCCTTGGCCGCCGGAGCTCGTGCCCGGCTCGTACCCGCTGCCCGCTAGCGCCGGCGCCCGTTAAGGCCCCCTGGCCCAATGACAATTGGGGCCCACGCCCCAGAAACGATTTAAAAAAAGGAGAGAAGAGAATTTAGAAAATAAATAAATAAATATATTAATTAATTAATCAGTTAATTAAATTAATTAACTTAATTAATTGTGTTTAGTAAACCTAATTAAATAACTAATATAACTAATCTGTTAATTAATCTAATTAACTTGGTTAATTAGTTAACAGACAATTTAATTAATTCTGTTAATTCTAAAAATGATATAAAACTTTAAAAATTAATATAAAATAATCCGTAACTCGGATGAAAATACTTTGTACATGAAAGTTGCTCAGAACAATGAGGCGGATCCGGATACGCAGCCCGTTCGTCCGCCACACATCCCTAGCATAGCAAACACGTAACTTTCCCCTCCGGTTCATCTGTCCGAAAACGCGAATCACCGGGGATACTTTCCCGGATGTTTCCCCCTTTCGCCGGTACGACCTACTGCCGCGTTAGGGCACACCTAGCACCGCGTATTGCCAGGTTACGCTTTGTGATGCTTTGATTGCTCTGTTATTTATTGTGTTCCCCCTCCGTTACTTCTTTCCGGTAGACCCCGAGACTGCTGGCGACCCCAAGTTCGACTACGGAGCACCCGTCTCGCGCTCTACCGCGACACCCTCTCCCACCCCTTCCTCGCCCCCTCCTTTTGCCACCGCCCTTTCGCCACCGCCACCGCCACCGCCCCCCTTCTTCACTTAATTAATTTGTTTTTACTACATGTTTTCAGGACTGACATAATGGCGGACGATAGAGCTGACCCGATTATGGACAACTATGATCCGGACGGTGAAGCACATATGTTCGGCATCATAAACGGCGATATTCAATATGTGCCGACCGGAGAAGAAGAAGATGATATCTCTTCTTATCTGAACCTTGACGGTGAAGATGAAGGGCGCCGTCAGCAAGATGATGCCGAACAAACGTCGATAAACGACGATCTTCAAATGGAAGTAGCAACCACCTCCGGCGCCGAGGTATATATATACATTGAGCCTCTGGTGATACAAACTAACTGATTTGAATAAATATGTGTGTACTAACGCGCGCGACTCTTTCTTATTTTAGCCCTCGGCCGGATCGTCGAAACAATCGAGTACGTCGTCAAAGCGTGGCGCAACCAAGACGATGAAACAAGGAGAAACATGCACCATCGAGGTTGTCGACAGTGCAACCGGCAGGCCGCTGGAGCCCCGCAAGAACGCCACCAAGTTTGTCAGCCAATGCGGAGCCATTGTTAGAGACAACGTCTCGATCACCGTCCAGGAGTGGAATGAGCCAAAGAAGGCACGAATTGATGGTTTCACTTTTGTCGATAAGAGAACAAAAAAAGATTGCTTCAAGAAGCTTATGGAACATTTCGTTCTACCTCCGGAATACAACAAATTCGATGAGGAGGGTAACAAGATTGAGGAAAACAAGGAGAGGAGGAGGCTAGTCAAACAGTTCGCTCTTCATAAGATGGCTGACGCATTCCGGAAATTCAAGCAAAATCTAGCCCATGACTTTGTCAAGCAGAACAAGACTCCGGATTTCAAAGGACAATATGAGAAACTGAAAGATGATTGGCCAGAATTTGTGAAGCAAAAGAAATCGGAGCAGTTCATTCAAATATCGAAAAAAAATAAGGAAAATGCGGCTAAGAAGGAGGACAATCATGTTATGGGGCCAGGAGGGTATCGCCTTTGGGAGCCTAGGTGGGAGAAGATGGAGAACGAGCTGAGGGCGCGAGGAATCCGTCCAGGTACGGAGGGATGGGATCCAAGGGCCAAAAGCTGGTGGTACGGGCATGGGGGAACGCTGAACCCGGAGACAGGGGAGTGTGTTTACCGGGGCAAATTAATTAAACCCACCCAAGCCCTTATTAACGCAATGAGGGATGCTCAACAGGGGAAGATCAAGTTCAACAGAGAGAACGACGCGCTGACAAAAGCCCTCGGGAATCCTGAACACGGAGGACGTGTACGAGGCATGGGGCACATTCCGTGGAAAATAGGGTTCCCCCAGAACGATGACCCGTACGGTTACAGAAGCCGTAAGAGAAAGATGGATCAGGAAGCAGATGTTGTGGCGCGGTTGGCATCGGAAATGGAGGTGATGAAGAAAACCATGAGTGTACTAGTAGCCGAAAGAGATGCAGCTCGGGTGCAGCATGAAGATCATCCAGCGGATCTCGGAAGCCAGCAGCGGAGAAGCAGCGTGGCTTCCACGGAGGCCCCACCGGAGCCTCTGGTGGTCCAAATTACTGCACCGGAGCCTCTGGTGGTCGAAATTACTTCATCGGAGCCTCCTCGCTACCCCGTGGACGATATAAAGGAGATGAAAGAATGTCATCTGTATTATCCTATCGGGAACATGTCCATGAAGGTAGCCATCGGCAGTGCTTTACCATGTTTACCTGGAGCACTCCACCACAACAACCCCATTCAAGATGGCTATGCTCGTGTCACGGTGGAGGACATAGTCCAAGGGTTTGAGGACCTGGAGATTGACATTGCTACACCTGAAGGGGAGAAAAGACTTGGAGATGTCAAGCGCCATTTCATTCTATGGCAAAAGAAGTTTATCAAGTTTCCAGGCGAGGCGCCAAGGACAACAAGTCCACCCCCCTACGGTGGTGGTGGTGGCGGTGGCGGTGGTGGTGGTGGTGGTGGTGGTGGCGGTTCACCTACACCTCCGTCACGTCAGCCGACGCCGCCCCCCAGTCCACAACGTCCGGCGGGTGATCAGCCGCCGCCCCCAGTCCTCGTCCGGCGGGTGATCAGCCGCCGCCCCCCAGTCCTCGTCCGGCGGGTGATCAGACGCCGCCCCCCAATCCACCTCCGGCAAAGAAGCAGAAGCAGTCCTGGATTATTAACCCGGACCCTTATGTACCTAAGACCACAAAGGTACCGGAGCCATCACTGAAGCCTCTCCCCACAAGGCCTTGGGAACGTAGTGCCGAGGAAGTCGACGCGGCCGCGGCTGCTGATTTGGAGAAATGGAAGGCGGACTGCAAGAAGAAAACAGAGCCCGAGCCCAAGCCAGTATTTTCTGATGAGCAAAAGAAGTGGGCTAAGTCATTTTTGAGCACACCGTCCCAAGCCGCGAAGAATCTGCCTAACGACTATGCACGTGAACTTCGCAGGCAGGCACTCATGTTCAAGGAGAACAAAGAGCGGGAGAAGGCCGAAAGTAAAAAAAGCGGGAAACAAGTTGCCCAGCTCGGGGAACAAAGTAAACAATCGATTGCCCCGCTTATAGTGGAAGCCTTCTGTCCGGATGACCCCGAGATCATACAAGCTGCGGCAGCACAGGGATTGACTGTAACGAGTGCCAGAGAACAAGCGGCCAACTTAGGTATTACTCTTCGTGAACTGTTAGGCCTTGATGAGGCGCCAGTGAAGGAGGTAGTAATTACATATGTCAAGAATGGGCCTCTCGTCGAGCCTGCGGAGGAAAAGGATCTACCTCCACAAATGAAAGGTCTGCTGAAATGGTACAAGGGTTACATAAAAAATAAAAATGCCAAAGAATATATTTATGCGGAAGTTAGACATGAGCATCACTTCAAACATTACTATGTACAAATTGAACTGAGTGAATTGTTCCAGCTTTTCAATCTGCGCGAGCTCGATAAATCTATCATCAGTTGCTACGTTCTGTAAGTGATTTATTAATTTCTACCCCATCTCGTTCATATTGCCTGCACTATATATATGTCCTAACTATATTGTTGTGTCCGCTATTATACATGCAGAATGAAGATTAAGGAATGCAGAGTAAGGAACATCCATGATGTTGGGTTCATTGACCCACACATCGTTAATGGACATGTGTTGGAGCGTTACCCCGCCGACGTGGAGGCAGACCTGTGGCAGTTTCTTACAAAGCAGGAACTCAAAAGTGATATTCTATTTCCTTACCATTTTGAGTGAGTGTTTCTGTCTTGAGCACATTCTCTTTTGTTTACTCCATGCATGGTATGTGGCCGGCTAATCGATGAGTTATGCATGATGTACTGTGCATGTATCGTGTCCGCAGGTTCCACTGGATTCTGCTAGTAATTAAAGTTAACACCTCAGAATGTCTCGTCCACGACTCTGTGAATATGGATCCAAAGCTTTGGGGCGGCATGAGAAGAATGCTGCAGAAGTAATTATTTTCATTCATGTGCGCTCTATATCGATCGGCCTATTTCGTTCATTTCCTAATATCAAGTAACTAATTAATAACTCTCTTGTTCATTTAATTTTCTTTGCCTCGTAGGGTTTGGAGACGGTTCGTAGATACAAAGGTCGGTGAATTCAAAAAAGAGCTAGAATTCAAAATGTTAAAGGCTAAGAATGCTGGGGATATTCAGCCACCGGAGACCAATCTATGTGGATACTATGTCTGTGAGATGATCCGGAGATACACCTCTGAGCGGGTTCCGAGTGATACCAATGCTAAGAGGAATAACCTCCGGTGGATGCTTAGTCCAGAAGCTCGCTTCCGACCACTTCAAGAGGAACTAGCTGGATGGTTCAGCAGGGAAGTCCTCCATCCTAAAGGAGAACACTATTACGAGGACGTAGAACTTTATATGCATTAAATCATGTATGGAAACTTGTTCAAAATTGTATATGGTCATCCGATGATATTGAATATATATTGTATATTCCTCTTGAATTCTTTTTGGTTCTAATTTCAAATTTATTTGAAATTGTACATTCATATGCATGTATGTAGTACCGTAGAATATATGAAACTCCTTCAAAATTAAAATAAAGCACAAAAGAAATAAAACAATACAAATTAAACAGAAAACAGGTTTAAGGGGGGAGGTTTAGGGGGGGGGGCTAAAACCCTAAACCTGCGGCGGCCTTTAGTCGCGGTTGGCCAGAAGAACCGCGACTAAAGGTCCTCCGCCCCGACGGCCACCTGGCGCCCACGTGGACGGGCCTTTAGTCGCGGTTCTTAAGCAACCGCGACTAAAGGGGGGGGCCTTTAGTCGCGCCCGGTCGGTCGCGGTTACGCAACCGCGACTAATGGCAGTTGCGAACCGCGACCAAAGGCCTTTTTTCCACCAGTGACGGGCCGAACCTCTGGCCCAGCTACATACTTTTCAGCCGGAACCGGAGTACCGCCGGACAGGGATAACCTGCGTCGTCGAGCGACCTTTCTCCGACAGGTTCGATGGTGCCAAACATCAGCATGTGGTCTGAACCGGTCTACTGGTCCGAGATTCTCGCATTTGGTTCCTTACAAAGGGCGTGCTTTCAGAACGTACTGTGTGGATGTGGTTCATTCTCGGCTTTCTTCGTTGGAGATTAGAGCAACTCTAAACCGATCCCTCAAAATTTAGGCAGGTTGTAATGGGGAGTATCTTATACTAGTATCATGCATATGATACTAGTATTTTTTTGGGGGCAAATAAGAGAGCTTTTATTCAACACTAGTAAGCGTGCACGTGCGTTACACGTATTTGCAGTGGCATGTTGGTCTGACAACCCTAAAAACGGTACCAGTTGAGTGCGCGAAGCCTGTTGGAGTAATGGATGTCGGGGAGGCGGCCCTGTGAGCTTTCAAACTTCAACGACATGGACCTCGTGTCATGTGAGGTTGCAACTATTACAGTCATGTGGAATGCTTATCTCCTCATTATCCCGAAAGAGTGCTTCATGACTTCTTTTCCGATAGTGATGGAAGATCAGCTTGTGTGGTTTTCCGCGATTAACTGGACAATCTTCTGCTTAATAATCAACAAAATATCAAAGCTTTAGCTTCATGTCTAAATTTATTTACTAATACTCATTTACTCAACCAAAATTCATATATATCGAAAAATGTGTTTTTTACTAGTAAAATATTTATTAACTTTTATAGATATTTTTTGCGAGAAAACTTTTATAGATGGTATTTATACAAAAATCCTTTTAAAGCATCAGATGATTATGACTATAAAAGAATGGATTTTTTTAGAAGAAGGCGCGGGGTAGAGGAGGCGCTCGAGCTCGTCATGCTCGCTGGCGACGTCGGGCCCCTCCATCCTCCTGATGCCCTCGCTGTCGCCGCCATGAGCATCTCCACCCTCTTCCACGCGATCGTCCGGGTCCAGGTAATCTCTCTCCCCAACCCCGCCATCTGCTCCTCCCCGTCAATTCAGTTAGTCACCAGGTGCATCGCCTCACTGAGAAATCACCCTGGATGTTCCTTTTCAAGATTGTACATAATTTGTTCTGTTATAGGGCTTTGTTAGAAAAATTGATTTAACTTAGTATTATTTTGCTCTAGGTTGTTGCACCTTCTGGTCGTGAATGGATCTGAGGGTTAACATGATGCAGTATCTTTTCGAAAGATGGTACATTATCTTAATATAATAAAAGAAAGGAAATTGGAGAAGTTATTATTGAAGAGGAATTCAGTGGCATGTGGTTCTCAAGAGATGAAATGGAACAAGAAGTGCAACTCCCATGCCTACACTATCTAATCAGGTATCATATACAAAATTTTAAGCATACCGCATTCAGATATGACATTTGAATATAAAAACTGGCAATTCTTCTTATAAAATGGAACCATACTGAGTGTCGCATTTAATCTTTAGAAATTTTGTTTTTCTGTTAGAATGTTCCCTTTCAAGACTGTAATATGAGAAATCATCTGCTTAGTTGGTGGCTGTATTGATCATGCAGCCCTTGATGGTTTAGATTTCCCAAAGGAGAAGAAGGAGGTGCTGAAAGAGGATGGGAGCAACAAAGTATGATTCGAAGATTATGTTTTGTTGCATATCTTCTATGGAATGTTGTTGCTAGTAACAAAGCATGCCTTCTCTTTGGTTCCTTTATATGGAAGTAGCATCAAATTGGGATATGTGAACTCTTTTGACGCTTTGTGGATCTCTTTAGTCTCTCCGGTTAATATAACATTCATTATTATTTTTAGCGTTATTTGTCTTTCACCTGGAGATTCATTCTTTCTGGTTGTTTAGAAATGACAAATAGATGTAGATCAGCCTGAGCATGAGTGATAGCAGTCTTGCAGCTTATGTTTACCATGCAAATTTTACTTGAAAGAAATGTTGATGGTTGTTTTTATATTTTCACACTACACCACGACACTGCATTCCCTACTGACGTGTATTGGCAAAAGTCAGTTTTGCCGACCCACTGTTAGTCAGAAAAATTTCTATCAAACAGTTTGATGGTAATACTAACTTGTAAGAACCAATTGTCGGTCGGGAATGCTGAAACGTATAGCATCAAACTGTTGGTCGGTAAAAATTGCAGTACAATCGAACTGTTGGTCGGCAAATAATGCCGACCGACCGTGGGTCGCCAACTGGGCCACCCAAAATATCCGCGCGCGCCTGGGAAACTTAATCTCTCCCCTTTCTCTCTGCCCTCTCTCTCCCTTATCTCTTTCTCTCTATTTACTCAACAAAAAAAAAACTCTCTTTCTCTCCAGATCTGAGCGGCGGCGGCTCCATCCTCTTCCTCCACCCGTCTCCCTCAGATCGAGCTCCGCCCCGATGTGGAGGAACGTATCGCCGCCCCGATGTGGAGGAAGGCCTCACTGCCCCGTCGATATGCAAGCATGAATCAAGCGAGCTCCACCCCGAAGTGGAGGAAATGGTACGCGGCCGTCGATCTGCGCGCGTCTAGCCATGGAGATGGAGGGCTCGCCCCCTCGCGTGCTCCTCCACGGAGTGCTAGCAGCCCACACGGCGTACATCAGCCATCCGTTTCGTCCGTCCCATGCGCCGGCTGCCGGTGGCTACCGCTCTGTTCTGTTCATCCCCCGCCCGCCGCACGCGATGGCCCACACTGCCATGTTGTTTTGCTGCAGCCAGACCGCCATCGCTGCCCTCGCGCTCCGGGCAGAGGCTCGTTCTTGCTGGTACGCGTTCCTCCCGACGGTGGCGCTCTGCCCACTGCGTCGCCTTTCTTCCAGCGGCTGCGCCGTTCAACCCCTACCTCTAACCTGTGAGTCCTTCCCATTTGCTTCAGATTTTGATGTGCAGCTGCAGGCTTGTTTATCTTAATTTCCTCATATCCCTATTCGTTAGTTTGCAGTAGAACTCCTCATCTTTCCTAGACCCTTGTTAAATTAATTTCTCTTACTAGATCATAGTTTGATTATTGGCAAACAATCATTCTTTACCTATCCTTTTTGCATCCGCAGATTGATCTGGCAACACAGAGAGGAAGCTGCAAAGACGCGTGATGAGTAAAAAGTCGATACACCTTTAAACTTTGCAATATTTGGGAGAGGATGACTAATCGAATATTGCTAACATATATGTTTGTTGTCCTTGACCTGGATGCCGATGACACTCTTTTTCATTCAGTTTGTAGTTGGTTTGCATTGTTTCTGCAAAAGAATCTTGTCTGGATGTCTTAAAAAAATAGTTGGTCATGAGTCATGTGGGTTACAGTGCATCATCTGTACTCTGCCTCTACATAATATACATCTCATTACTTATTTCCACAATATCATAAGTCGAGAAATAATTTGTTTTGTTGTTTTCTGTTGTGAAGTGTATGATACGGACATTTCACTCCATTTGTGCTATTTTCTACTCTAATTGACATCTCAATATGTTATTCTAGAATTTTGTTGCTTCTGTTGGAACCCATATTATCAATTTTACACCATGCAAAAGTCATGACTCACAGGCTGTATTCTGACTGTTTAGGTTTCGACTTTGGACATCTGAACAGATTATATACTGGAGATTGCTTGTATTATAATAGAAGGTAAACTTACCAAACGAACAGAGGAAGTTTTAAAACAGAGTATTGTCTTCTATGCTATGCACACGTCAAAATGGTATGCTAGTTTTCTGAATCTTAATCCAGTAACAATAAATAGTTCTTGAGCGTCAGTTCTATATGTCAGTGGTCAAATGATAGTCAATTCTTTGTTTCACTCATGCTCAAAATTGTCAAAATAATGCTACTTCTACCCATAGTACAGACATTAAGGATCATAAAGTTCATATAAGACATTAAGGCTATCAATTTTTAGGCATATTATCTATTTGTTATGGCTCGGTAGACTTCAATCTTTAGAAGATGGAGAGGAACTTGGCTGGTAGTTTTGTGCTTGCACTTCACATTCATTTGTTAGTACTCCATTTGCTATGCATCAAGATTCAAGCAAGTAGGATTCCCAGTGTATTTGCAGTTTTTACATCGTGTATTGCATGTGAATTGTGGTCACTACTGTCAATCCATGGAAATTTAAATGTATAGTGATGGATGAAACGAATTGAACCTATATCTTACCATCCATATGGCATAACCGCATAAGCAAGTTAGTTCTAAAAGGTCATTGTTAATTTACCCGCGTCCGTCCCGCAATTGCCACAACTCATCTTGCATAAGTGTTCCTATAAGTTGGTACAAAGATTTGACCGTGGATGAACTTCATATGGATAACACAGTAGTTTGTGCACAACCATATTGCATTTTCTTGCATAATCTGAAAACATCAAAATTAACTAGAGAAGTGAATATATCTTCTCTAACACGGTCCACATGTTCCTCTGTCAGTTTGGATCATAACAAGTCGAACTATCAGAAGCACATAGTCTTCCGACCCCAATAGGCCAATACCCATGGGACAGCCCACATCGTTTTGGCACCTTACCCGTGGTGTCCACAACGACAATTTTTGCGGGCTTGGATGTGGGCACCATGGGCATCCACTTGCAGCCTTAGTTGCTAGTGCTTAGTGCAGTGAGATCAGAGGATGGTTATCAATTTAATCTAATTTGTGGCACTAAATTACAGGTGCTTTTTCCGATGCTTTTATGAATATAATAGTCAGGTGCAGCCTAAGTTCAGATGCTTTTTGACTAGTATTTTGCAGGTCCTCATGTGCTTAGTGCTGCATTTAGAAATGACTGTGAATAGATTATTCTTCTTGAAATTCATTTCTAACATAGGGAAAGTATGTATAACCTCCTGATGTATGTGGGTTTTTCACAATGCTTTTCCCAGGCCATGCTGCATTCATCATTGAAACTCCTAGTTGTGTATTAGATAGTAATCATTTTGCCAAATTTATTGCCGTCTAGTGCAGCAAAGTCCAGTCTTTTCCACTCCAGAGAAGAAAAAGAAAGAAAACTAGTGCAGTCTTCTCTACAAAAATGACTTTTGTGTGTCCGTCTGTGGATGTGTTGCTCCCAATAATTGGGCGTCTGGACATGCCCTGGTTTTGCCATTGATCCTTTATACAATTATTATTTTTACCATTATCTCTATGAATGCATGAATTCACCGTGACTTCTTTTAATCCTTTGTAGGAATGACATACAAGAGGACCTTTGTAGGAATGACATACAAGAGGACCAGGGAGGAACCATGAAGATGGCAGTTTGCGTCAGCTAGACATTTTGTGTAATGGAGCAATAACAATGCGTCTTCTATGTATCATTTTGTAAACCTACTAGATCATTGATGCCGCGCGTTGCTGCGCCCGTTCATTTTGGTAATAGAATAATAGAAATTTGCCTAAATATGTCGATCCACAAAACATATAAGTTAAATTTATATAAACTTACATACATTTTGGATGCGGGTTTTTTTGTTTGAAAAACAAAAAACCCACATTTACGCAGAGTGATTAGTATTATTACTTCTTTAAATTATCATATCAGGGGAGTAAGAGATGCAAACTACCAACAATTGCATAAAAGGACAAGTAATTTTCAACATTAGTCAAGGATTGATGTGATACATTAAATCTGGAACAGAAAATTATACTATGTACAATCAGGGCACAAATTTACAAAGGAAGAAATTAAAGAATGCTTGCATATCTGCTTTATTGCCTAGTTGGTTTATTACTAAAAGCAATGATGATTGACGTATGCCACCTATCATGGTTCAAGAACCATGCATATAAACTCTGTTCCCTGTGCTTTTAGCTAATTCATTTTGATTTGGTTCAACTAATTTTGAACTGCTGATAGCACTGGAAAGAACAAAAAGCAAAACCAAGAGTTATTAGTCAAAAGTACCAAGAACTTATCAAAGAAAAAAAATATTTATATGATGAGAATAGAGCTGATGCCGAATAGCTCAAGGGCTGTATCTGCCTTGCCAATCTCCTACAGTACAGTTGACAGGAAATTTTGAGCACTTAAAATAAAAAAATAGAGCAATGAATAGCTAGTAGTGCCAAAATACTGTAGATAAATAAAAGGAGATTGATTCCCTATTGTATACTACAGCAATCTCTGTCACAGAAACTAAATCTAGATTATATAATAATCTGCCGAGCAATATTGACACATATTGAGTATTTCAGACTACAGATGTACATGTAGATTTGGTTTAGTGTAGCTTTTCAACATAAGAAAGCACATCAGAAGAATTTTGCTATGTGCAGGATAAGAGTACAGCTGACTTGCAGTTTATCAAGGGAAGGTATAGACAAAGATAATAACCCCTGAACAAATTATTACTATTTCAAATTGAGATCTTTTTTAAATATAGCCACACCAATTAAGAGCTGGCAATCATTAATTTCAAACTGCCGATAACATGCCAGTTGTTCTCAAAACAACCACACTTTCATCACTATACAAAGCAATTTCAGTAATCTTACTATGAAACGAGTTGAAATCTAAGAAAAAAGATCTATACTGACAATGAAAACTCTAAATAAATAGTATTCATTTTAAAACACAGTATTATCAAAAGTCCAAATCTCAAAACAAATTTGTAGCGACCCAAGGGCCAGTTCTAGGGCAAAGAATCATCATTACATCCTCTGTTATTTGGTATCATATTCAACTCCATATACTCTCATGCTCTTTGCCCCTGACTCAGGTGAACCGACATATCCTCAATAAGTACTCCCTCCGTCCGGAAATACTTGTCATCAAAATGGATAAAAGAGGATGTATTTTAGTTCTTGATACATCCTCTTTTATCCATTTTGATGACAAGTATATACATCCTCTTTTATCCATTTTGATGACAAGTATTTCCGGACGGAGGGAGTACACTGCTAGGATCAGAAATGACAAGTAGGATAATCCATACCTGCCCATGCATTACTGAGAGCCACACGCATTACTCCCACTTGAAGGCTACAATGCAGCATGCAAGTCGGCATGTATCCAGGGCCGGCCCTGAGGGGGGGCAGAGGGGGCGGCCGCCCCGGGCCCCCGAGCTGGAAGAGGCCCCCGATGGATTGGTTTCCCCATATACGTTCCTGATGTTTAGCTTGTATAACTGATCGATTGATTCTGGAAAAAGTGTACTCCCTCCGTCCCAAAATTCTTGTCTTAGATTTGTCGAAATACGGATGTATCTAGTTACGTTTTAGTGTTAGATACATCTGTATCTAGACAAATTTAAGACAAGAATTTTGGGACGGAGGGAGTAACTGATTAAGTAATCGTCGGCTTGTCGAGCGCCATGCAGTCTTCACGTATACTCTCTGCCCTAATTGGCAACGAATCAACCATGCCATGGATGACGGGGGTCGTCCGTTCGTTTAATTGTGATTTTTGGCTGTTGGGCGTGATTAGTGGAAGGAGATAATGCGATTACCAAATTCCCATCAATCTCCTCTTTAATGCAAAATTTCTCTTTGATTCGTTTCCTGAAGATCATCCTTGTACATGTCTCTTTCGGATCTCTTATATATTGATTGGGATTAGAAAAGACAAACTCCGACTTTTATTCGTCAATCGTATGCAGTAGCAAAATCTTGTGATTTCTAATTTTCTAGTCATCAAGGTACCTTGTTCTATGTCTTTCTTAGCACTTTTATGCTATTAGCAATGCTCTTAAGTTCTTGTATCATATGTTTGTGTGCTTATTAGCAATATTGCTATCTAGAATGTATCCATGTGATAATGAGAAGTATAATCATGCATGTGAGATGATTGAGTCCCACATGAAGCATTGGCATTTTTGTTAGAATATTTTTTTTGAAAAGGAGGACTTTTTTAGAATACATACAGGTACCCTGCTGATTCCCTACAAAAAAAGAGTATTTTTACTGCTAGAAGTTCTGAGTTAGCTTTAGTTGTTGAAGAACAACCTTGTGAAAATTATAGGAAGATGCAATTTGAGTAGGCACAAAAATGTTACTAAGAGTGTCGATTGACAATGTTTATGACACCGGTTTTTCTGCTAGTAAAGCATACAAGGCACCATAGATTGTAGTGGTATTGAGAATTTATTTGCAGCTGAAATAGAAGAAGAAGAAAAATGCACATATTCATGTGGATTTAGGGCCCCTTTGTGTTGCCTTGCCCAGGGCCCCCGAAATCTCAGGGCCGGCCCTGCATGTATCTACAGCTGCCTGCAATATACCCAGGCAACGATGATATTCAATGAGATCATCACCTCCCAAGAGCCTAGCTAATAGAGAGAGTACATGATTTGAGCCACATCGGGGCAGGCTAGGGTAAAGCTACAGTGGCTGCATGCCACCATGGAACAACATCGAGTACAGGGCATGATTTTTCCTATCAACTGTACATTAGGGAGTACATTATGAATTCCTCTTGCATAAATGAGTTCACGAAGAGTATATATATTGACTTGTCTGAATTATTTAAAATGAAGGAACAATTTTTTCCTATTCCTACATGGAGCTGAAGCATCATTATAAAATATCAAGGAACACATTCAGGGGGAGACAACATGTACCCGTCTACTTGTGTCATCGTGGCATTACCGTCGCCTCACGTCTTCACGAAACACAAAAGTTAACTGCACCACATACAGCAAAATAATACCGTGGCATGAATGATACAGAAAATTGAATCAAGAGCTTGAAACAAACAATTCATTTAACATGAACGGCAAATTAGACTTTGGAATACCGCAAGGAACTGCTAGCAATCAAGTATAGTTGGGAGTAACGAATTAGCAGATTAGTCATAGCCTGAGAGACAGGTCCACCTCATCGGTGGCACACTTGAAGGCGTTGTAGGCATACTCGGACGGCCCATGCCGCGCTTGCGCGCCATGCCAGCAAGCATCGGAGCAGCAGCCTTTTCTGTCTCCGTTCTCCTCGCCGAGCATTATGTTCTAAGCTGTTGTGCTGCCAGAATAGAGAGGGTGAGCGAAGAGTACCAGAGGAGGAAGCAATATATACACGTACCGCTCGGCAGCGGAAAGGATTGGCGCATAAATCGCCATGAATGCGCGCTGAGAAACTGAGATATGATTGCCAGCCGTTTCCAGAAGATGAGGCGCTGGCCATAATCGCCCGCGGCGCTAAATCCCGTCGCGCGCTTCCTTTCTTCGCAGTAGGATTAGTCGCCTCGGCTGGATCGGCCGGTGCACACGATTCACCCGCGCGCTGGTGGATCCCGTCGCTCGCCTCGGCTGGATCGCGTGGCGCTGGATGATCCCCTCGCGCGCCTCAACTGTCGCTCCTCGGTTCCCATCACGCCCGGTGGTGATGGATCCCCTCGGGCACCTCCTCTCTCCACGTCCCCCGTTACATTGGACCTCGCTCGGTTACATGGGCTGTCGCTGGAGGCCCAATTAATCACAGATGTCCAAAAAAGCTACCAGAATAGCTGCCCTTACCATGTGTGGCCCATTTAGCGGTAAACACATCATCAAGTGAAGATCAAACAGCCAGGAATGTCCACCAGACAAAATCGAACGGCCAGGAACGTCTAATCCGTGAGAGGGCAGGGATTAGGTGCGGTTTACTGTTCTTAATATGGTGTCTTGTCTGTAATGGAGCAAACAGTGAGTTGATGGACATGCATCTATCATTTTGTAAACATATCAGTTGTCTCGGTGATAAAAGCATAAATGTTTCCTCCTTTCAGTTGTGAATATTCTTCTTTGGTTCTGGTTTAGTATTTTCGGAGTACATGCAAGTTACTGTAACTTGATTGATATGGTTTGGCAAGGCACAAGCCAAATAATGGGTGGCTATTAAATATATCTTGCTCGTCTAAATAAAATGCTATCGAACTGTTGGTCGGCAAAAGAAAACAACGTCCTACTGTTGGTCGGGAAAGGTTTGTGGCAGGGCCGACAGAAAGTCGGTCGGCAAAGAAAGCACCATCAAATAGTCAGTCGGGAAAGTCTACTATCGGACAGTCGGTCGGGAAAGGTTCATTGCAGGTCCAACAGAAAAGTCGGTCGGGAATGCTTTTGATAGCCATCAAACAGTCGGACGGGAAAGATATGTCGGTCGGGAAAAGGCTTTCCTGTCTGGACTTTCCCCAATAGACTGAGTCGGTCGGCAATAGTATTTCCCGACCGACTGTCTGTCAATGGACGTTGTTTTCCCGATCAATTTGTCTGTTGGGGATGTAGTGCTGTGGTGTAGTGCCAGTGGAATCAGTTTTCTTGACCCCATGGGAGAAGTTAGAAGTGGTATTCTCGGGAGTTCCCACCAACTGGGTTGATGTATGTTGGAACAGGTATTCTCGCCCACTGTGGTTATCCAACATGTTACTCCGTTACATGATTCTTATTTACACAGTACTATTTTATCGATGGATGTTAGTGTTAGGGGCTGAGGATACTTTTTACTCCATGATGACCACGTCCAGTCAAGACTGAAATTGACACTTCTTTCTTCCATCTATATGTTAGATGGATAGTTTTAATTTAGTTAGTTCATGTGTGCTTGGCAATTCAACCAGTTATATTTGAGACTGGGGTCGAACAATCACATATGCACTTCAGAGAAAAACAGCCATCATAAATTTCCAACATTTCATTATTTTTGTCAATGGTCCCAGCAGCTTAAATTTTGTTGGTATAGCAATCTTATGTTCTGGAATTGACAGAATAAATTGAAATTTCTACGTTCCCAAATGAATGGTGTAAGTAATCAAAACATGAACGGAGTAAAAGTGTGACACATTTAAAGTCTGCACTTTTTCATTTCCGGGCAGTTGATATGTCAACGATTTTTCTACTACCACTATAAAAGAAAGAGAGGGGCAGATCCAAACAATCAGGCGCGTCCATAGACAAGATCCGATGGTCTGTAATCGTTCCGTGTTTAACCCAACAAGCCACGCAATTAAGCCACCTGCAGTCCATCGATCGCTAAAAGAAATCGTTCGCACGACCTCTCGCTCGCCCGCACAACCTCACGCCCCCGCGCGCGGTTCCTCCCGCACGACCTCGCGCCACCGCGTCGTTCGTCCCGCAGCCAGGAGCAGGTCGTCGAGCCGCCGCCGGAGCCGCCCGGGCCGCGCCCCGCACGTCCCCAGCCGCCATTCGCCGCGGCCCGCAGGTCGCCGAGCCGCCGCCCCGGAGCCGCCCGAGCCGCGCCCCGCAGGTCCTCCAGCCGCCGCCCGGAGCCACCCTTCGCCGCAGGTCTCCTTCCTTCTGGCCACCCTGCCCTCCACCGCTCTTATCTCCTCATGAACGTGTAGGGGTTGGCATCGGACTCACTACTGAGAAGATCGCCAAGTACTTCTTATACATCCGCTGTAAACGATCACCGTGCTGCGCCAAGAAGTGTCGCTGCCGCCTGGGTTCGCTAGCCGCTGCATGGAGTCGCCCTGGTCGCCGTCTCGACTCACCTCCATCGCCGCCGCGAATCAACTCCGCTGCCGCCGCCAGGAATCCCGTCGCCGGCAAGGTATATGTTCTCCGGTCCTCCCGCCCTGCTTGCTGCGTGTGGGTGTGTGTGTTGTGTGGGTGCTTGATGTCGCTGGGTGCTTGTCGCTGATGTCCTGCTACTGCTTTGCGCTTGTATCTTGTAATATGCTGCTATGCTTTGTTGTATACCGACGTTGTTTCTTGCTGCAAATGACCTGATGATGTTGTTGCTGTGTTGGACAGGGTGTGAGTCCAGTGACACATAACATTCAATTATGTGGATTGAGGAAATTATGATTATTCAGTCATTGAGGATATGAAAAGAGGCATAAGGCAACATGTTCTATCAAGAAGTTTCGTTTGCAAAGTAGATAATCTTTATTTTGAGCCTCCACCAATTTATTGTTCTCCCTGTGTTGCTCGGACAAAACGAAGTGCATCATACTATACTGCTGCTGCTACTGAGATTTGCCACAATTTCTGTATCCTGTGTTAGAATGAGGCTCACAGTTGCACGATTCAGGTGGAAAGGTAATCAATTTCCTAAGGCTAACCTTCATACTTGAATTCTCTAAACTCTTTTTGTTCATGCTAATTTGTTCTAATTGATTGGCTCTAAGGTGGGTTATGTGTGACAAGTGTGAACGCTGGAAGCATCAAATTTGTGCCCTTTTTAATTTCAAAAGGGGTGATTCTAAAGAAGCAAAATGTACTTGCCCTAAAGTGTTGTTCTTGGGGCTAAAGATCTGCCAAGGGCCGTGCTTAGCAATCATATACAAGAACAACTCTTTAAACCGTTCAGGGAAGAGAGACACTAACAGGCCATTCATGATGGGAAAAGCTTTGATGAGGTTAGTGTTGCCTCATCAAATTCACAGAATCTTACTTCTTTCCTGAATATGAAATTGGCAGCTCGTGTACTTCTCAGAAACAGAGATGTGCTGCTCCATCTATTTATTTTTATTCTATTTGAAGAATTTGACAGTATTTAGATGTTTGTTTTGCTACATCCTTGTTTCATGCACGTGCACCTTTTTCCGAATCAGGAACTTCTCATTACTGAATAAGTACATAGTTATAGTCATACTGAAGGCTGAAAACGAAGCTAGGATTCATTATTTATTCTGGCACACCTTTGCCGCTGAGGCAAAGCATTTTTTGCACGCAGGTCAGCAGCAACATTAGCTGGTCTATGCACAAACTTAAATTGAAAACTATAAACTCTACTTAGCTCGGTCACTTCCTTCAGGATGGGGGTGTTCAGTCTTCACCATCACTGGACCAAAATATATTGCTGCTTGATGTATTGTTTTAATGAGGGTTTTGTTTACGAGTGTGTGCAGTATGTATAAGACTAGGAGTATTGGATGGTTGTCAGTCGGCTGTATGTATTTTGAACGAAGTTTGTAGTATGTATAGGGTTGTAGTTAAATTACTATGGGGTGATAAGTTTGTAGTTTGTTAGTAACATCTCCATATTATTGAGTCTGAAAAACTATTGTAGCATCTTTATTATACTGGATTTTATTCATTTTGGTGGGCTGTGAGAATACCTTGAAAAAGAATACCTTGAAGTAGAGAGAATACCTTGAAAAAGAATTTAAATCCCACTAGGCTAAGAAAACTGTGGCGAAATCATCCTCCCATCTCTGGGTCGATTATGCTAACAGTGTCCCTTTTAAATATGCAACAAACACAACGGCAATAGGTTAATGCATGTACTTCATCTTACCTTATATAGTTTTTCTTTAATCTAACCATGTCATCTCATAATATTATTTGGTCGATATTTTACCATGTGCAACATATATGCAAATGTAAACACACGGCAAAAGGTCAGTCAATTCGCAGGGACTAACCTTGTATTGCAGCTATTTGTCCCAAACATCTAATACTCATAACTAACTTCATTGCCTCCATTGTTAGGCTAAAATCTGGAGCCGATAATGGAGTAATTAGTTAATTACTAACCATCAGTTCGGAGAAACGCAATCTGACGAATAGTTACAGAGTAGATACTGATATGCCATGACCATTTGATAAGAAGAAAGCAGAGTATCTAAAGAAGCAAAACATATCCCGCTAGCAAGAGAAAGTTGCGGCGGCCAGTGAGAATATCCATGGATCTAGCTCAAGACCCCACAATTTTCTTTCTCTATATATTTTGCCTTCTAAAGATTAGTTATTGACAATTGAGATTCAATAGAATGCCCAGAAGCATGAGTATTCAATATCTGTCTTTGTTCTGATCTATAGAAGCAGTGGAAATAGAACTTGATTTATCATTCAGTGAGAAATCACAAATTTTCCAGTAAATCTCGTATCTTCAGCAATTTGCTGGCGGGGAGAGTGATGATTGTGGCAGCAAGCTCGCTAGCGATGGAGGGACGTGAATGGGATTGGGCGGTTCTATAGTGAGTGTGTTAGTTTCGGTCAGGCTGCTCACCATGTTTGTGTTTCAGCTGAAACACCATAAAGCTATTTAATTATTCATGTTTATTTATCTTTCTTTTCATCAAATTAAAATGTCTAATCAATTTGTAATCACGTAGGTGGATTATATTGGTGTTTATGGATGTTAAACTTCTGGATAGGAATGTTTCATTTGACTATTTGGAGCATGTATATTTCACTCGGAATCCCCACCATTGTTCTTTGTGGACTAATTCTAATTAATACTTGGCAAAAGCATATTAGACTATTCTTTTATAATTAATTCCGATTACTATATTTTGGGTAATTCTGATTACTACTATGTATTTGGTAGGAGCATAGGACACACTTTACAACAAAATTATCTACCATTTTAGTGGACTCAGAATTGAATGATGATATGGTGAGAAGTAGAAACTATGAAAGTGATGAACACAACGGTGAACTCTTATATCCTATGATTTTGGACAACATATTAACTATTCTTATATAATTAATTCTGATTAATATATTAATTTGATTCTTATAATGCTGGTCTTGCTAGCTTTCGAAGTAGGCTTCTTATGCGTTTTTTTACAACAAATGCTCATGGAGCTGATATATATAGTAGTGCTCTTTGTGTTCATATTCTAGCATGCCTCATGGATTGAACTCAAGCCTGACTCCAGCGAGCTTTCTTTTAGTTGGTTGTGCTACAGTTTTAATTTGGTTTCGGATTTTTCAACTTGACATATATGTATTTAGCCCTCATTTACGCATTCTCTGATTCTTTGGGTCATTTTAGAAGTTCTGATAGTTTAATTTATTAGAAGCACGGTGTCGATGGTGCTCTACGACTAGCAGAAAAATTCTAATATACCTTTTATTTTCTTACATAGTGTTCCCTACGCTCCCGCAAAAAATAATGTTTCCTACGCGCAAACTCTGCTTTAATGCTTATGTGTGTAGATTATTAACTCGATGTAAATCGATTTCTTTATATTTCTTTGTGCTTGTTACTGCATATTGCGTGTTGATCGCTGACTCGGAATTAGGAATTCTACGCACTTTGCATCAAATTTGAATTCCCAAAAGAGTTATTCATGTTATGATAGAAATATTTACATTTCATAGTCGAGACGTGCATTGCACGTACATGCTTACTAGTACAAATAAATCACACTAATAAACGAATCCTGGTTTGTGTCATCGACGGCCCCAATATATGGCATCAAACGACTCCAACCGATCTCCCCACGTGGGAAGAATAGTGGATATGACAAAGGGTCGTAGCACCCATAGTATGCTCTAATATACAGGGGGCGATCTCCTTTCCCATACATGATAACACTTCTATCAAAGGTTTCTTGTGGGTCGCTCCCATCAACCCATATTGCTGCTACCTGAGAAGTAATTGGCGCATTGTACCTTCGTTGATCAAGCTTGATATATGTATTTAATGAGATCATGTATTCATCCAGAGTCGGAACAACACCAAGGCATTTAAATACTTGAGCATAAGGGTTATGCTCTAGTATTGCTAGAATCTTCCGTATGAGATCTAACCTAAGATTTGGAGACCTCTTAACCCTGTGAAACAAGTTTTCATCGGTATCATAAATATATAGTTGCAAATGATGAGGCCCATTATCATCAGATTCGAGATCATCAAGAGCGTGGTACAACCCCCCCCCCCCCCCACGCATGAAATGTATATACGCCGGTTCCTGCTGCGGTGCTGACTTGGCGATCAAGGGTGACTCCCAGACTTCTGAATGAGAAGTGGGAGTTGAAATACCGTATATTTTCTCTGAAATATTTAGCATCCTCATCATCTTGACTTGTAAACAACCGTTTCAACTCCTCACAAACATCTGGAGTAAATACATCCACTTTCCCCTTTCTGCAGCAAAATGCAGGCCCCTCGTATTAAAATCACAAGGCTCCACAATGGCGGCAATCACTAACTTTTCTAAGCACATGATGCTTTCTGGGCAGGTTCATGTAAACTCTGTCATGAGCATCATTGTTGGGAGCTCCATCACCATCCTGTTGCTCCACTCGGTACAATTGAAAATAAACATCTGGATAAGAATCGACATTTGCATAAATTAAACTTCGCCCATAAAGAGCAATTACTATATATTATATTTTATTGGTAATATATTACTCATGACAACAACAATGTCATTACGTTGGATCGGTAGAGGTGTCTTGCCATAAGAAGGCTCTGCACCTGAATCAACAATAGAAGGGCAAAATGAAGAAGAAATAAACACCGGATAATTTAGCACCATTAATAAATCGGACAACTAACCCTTTTTTAAAAGATTCTTCTGGCGTTGTCAATTGTACTGAGTTGGGGGTTCTCATCCAATGACATTTGTGTGAGTGTCAGTCGTCTTGAATTCCGTTGCATCTGGTACACATCATTTCTGTGCAACCAATCGGACTCATCGTCCACATTGCCTCTGTTGACATGAACGGAATTTGGTACTGCACCCCTGCACTTGTTATGTCCTGCAGTTGTGTGACTGCAGATTGTCCGGTAGCCGGCACTTGTGTTACAATGTTACTGTTGTCAAGGACGGCATCAATATGCTTATGTTTCTCGCGGGCTTGTTGTTGCCGTCAAGAGAGCTTTTATTCAACAAAAGTGTTCCCAGGGCAATCAGCAAGGAGGTTGGTTACGAAGAAACTAGGAGTCTCCTCGAGCCAACATTCAGTCACATTCAAAGTGCATGCACGTTTCTCACAAAGATGCGCCGGTAAGTTTTTTTTCGCGAATACGCAAAGCTTGCATATCATTCATTGATAGAAGAAGTTAGAGTGAATATAGGGGGTACAACCCATGGCACGAATGCAAGAGGCGTGAACATGGTTGCCGAAGCAAAGAGACATGAGAAGCTCGACCCAAACAAAGAAAAACACAGCTAAACTCGCCAAGCAGGGAAGCAACCCAAGCAACAACTAGACGACCAACATCTCCACATCTAGCACCGAGGACACCGTGAGCAAACAAGAAAACACATTCACGAAGGAGAACGACACCAAGACGCCGCTGTCGTCCGATCCGGAAAACCAGACCTAGTGTTTCCCCTGATGCTCGAAGAGAGGCATGGATAACAGCCATGACAGCGCCTTCAATAAGGTGACGGCACCCGCGGGTGTCACCGCTGCCAGCATAAGATGCATGGATTTCGCCCTGGCCATGTACCGAGCAATCCCAAGCCGTCGGAGTACGAGTCGGAGAAGAGGAGGTCAGGCATACGCCGGAACTGCGTCCGCCGGAAGGGGAGACGCGCTCGACGCCGAGGAGGCACCGGGTGCCGCCGGACGTGCGAGCTCCAAAGGAGGGTGAGGTTGCATGGTTGAGCGGAACGTGAGGATGCGACGGTGGCCAAGCCCCGGACGACCCAAGATCTGGAAAAGAGGATGCGCCGGTAAGTTTGCTGCCTGTTTACATGTTGAATCTCAAAAACTGAAAAATGGAAAGCTAGCTCTCCTATTTCATCTAAGACTAGCAAATATTCCCGTGTGTTGCAACGGGAAAAAGAATATCCTGGCACAATGACACCCTTCTAGTAAAAGAATACATCGTGCAAGGCTCGAGGATAGGGCCATATACATATGGTAGGCATAAAAGAAAATTTTGAACATATGTGAGAATGAGATAAGTACTTTTAAAAGGCCATTCAGAAAATAATAATTTTGAAGATCTAATTTCCTAAGAACATTCACGTTGTTGTCATTTTTAGTCTAAAGTTGCTTCTAAGCTACCTGTTCTAACTCCTAAACAAATTTACACGGAAAATTGACATTGAAATGACATACCAATGACCGTGGCAAGGTGATGCCAAAATTGCCAACATGTGGTTCACGTCCACAGATGGCACGGATCATGTGACACAACCAATAACAACAATAGGAAAAGGAACAATGTCTAGGAGATTGGAGACATCTAGGTGAACATATGGGTGCTAAAAAACATCACCGAGCGCGGCGTAGGATTGTAGTAGTCGATGTAGTTTAAATGACAAAATTTTCCCTTCAAGATGCACTCTTCAAGATTTCTTCATTTGAATATATTTTCCTTGCCGATGCAATCCTGGTGGCATGTGGATTCGGCCGAGGAAGCTCTGTTGTGTTGCTGATAATAACAGCGGCTAGATGCTCCGAGATGACGACGGCAACATCATGTTCCTGTGGCGGCTGAGAGCAATGGATATATGCCCGAGAAAGAAGTATAGGAGGAGTATGGGGAAAGGTGTGGTTACCGTTGTATTGTATTAGGGGGAGGGTAGGGTGGCCTATTCGCGTTCATGTATTACATGACAAAAGATTGTACCCGCATATTGTATACCGTAATGTAACTTTGCAACGTACCATCGAGCATCCAAGCAAACGATCGATTAGTCACACGTGGAGGCCTTAGTGCAACGGTGCACACGGACAATCGTTGAGCTGTTTGGGCGAGTCTTCGTCAATGGTCACGTCCGTTCCTATTCAGCGCGTAGGTCGATGTCTAGCAACCTAGCTAGTGCATGCCCTCTTGCACACCTGTCGACAGTATAAGCCGTCCCAGTCTAGTTTTTTCCCACCCCGTTTGGGAAGGTTCTAGAATGCTTGCATGAACTGGTTTTCTTCTTATTGTTCTTTTGATATTTCATCCTTTCTATATTTCTTGTTTTACCCTTTCCCCCTTTTTTATTTTCACATTTTGCTCCATTTACATATTTTTGAAGTTCATTTTTATTTATTTTTATTTTTTCTTTTAAATTTTTGCAAACATCATTTTTCAATTCAAGAAAAAATTTCAGGTCCTGAATTTTTTTTTAAAATTATAAACATATTTTGAATTCATGAATATTTTTATGAAACCATGAACATTTTGAAATTCGCGAACATTTTTTCTATTATTGTGAACATTGTTTTTGAAAGTTCTGAATATTGTTATGAATCGTCAAAAAAAATAAGTCAATGAAGATTTTTCGAATGGATGCAATTTTTATAAAACATGTGAAAAAATAATTTAAATCAGCGAACATTTTTAGAATAGCTGAACAATTTTTGAAACGATTAACACTTTTGGAAAATCATGAATATCTTTTGTTTGATGATTTTTCTGAAATGCATGAACCTTTTTTAATTCACAATAATTTTATTTTTCTGAACATTGTTTAAAAAATTCATGAACATGCTTTGAATTCGTGAATTTTTTGTTCAAAATCACGAACATTCTTTTATTATCATGAAAATTATTTTTAATCCACAAACATTTTTTCTACAACAATTTCCAAAATTTACATTTTGTTTGTTACTGATTTTTTTTAAAAGATATTTTAAAGATGAAAAACAAAAACAGAAAAAAGCCAGAGAATGAAACAAAATAGGGGTCGTCCCTCCCCGCTTATGGGCTGGCCCAATAGGGCGCGCGGGTGGGGCGGACTTAATACCGTGAAGTTCCATCTTTTGGGCAACAATTGTGTTGTATATAAGTCAGTTGTTGTGGTGAGTCTCTTACCTGTGGAGCAAGGTTTGAGTCTTGCCTGCCGCACAATTTTATTTGTCGGGCTTGGCTGGTATACCAGAGTTGTACCCTGGCAATCGGTCTCCACTATCACATGCGAGAGGCCTCAAAGTTTTGCAAAAAGCGCTCCTTCACGCATCGAAAAAGCTTCCATTATCAATGGATCTCAAATATCGTCGAACGGTTTGCTCCATGCTCCCAATAACATGGACGCCGAGCAGGCTATGCCACCCGCACCTCCTCTACCTTCCGCGATGTTAAGTGTGCCATCCGTCGTGATCTTGATCATGCCTGGCTCAGGCGGCCGCCAGCCATGACTTGGTAGTACACTAGGTGTATTCCGGGGCAGTTCCAGCAGCGCAAGGGCCTCCCTAGTCGACCTGATAGCGGCTGTTGGGTCCCTTCCCTCTTTGCCATGCTTGATCCGGTTATGAGAATGCCAGATTGTCCACATGATGGTGATTACCTTTGCTCGATCTTCATCCTTGAACCGATCTCCACATAGAATATCTCTGGCCCAAGAACGTGGGTGTAAGCGAGGAAGCCGCAGGCCAAACCAGGCACAAGCTTCATCCCAGAAGCGACGTGCATGGGAGCATTGAATAAGAGCATGCATGAGGTCCTCCTCCTTAGCCAGACACACTTTGCAAGTGTCTAAGACTGCAATATGGCGATACTTGAGAGTGCATTCATCTGGTAGAATCCCTCGTAGTACCCTCCACCAGAACGCTCGTACCTTTGAGATCACTTTGAGTTTCCACAGGGCGTTCCACATCTGTTTGTCATCTCTTGAAGCGCCGGTAGCCGTCCCTTCCTCTAGAGCGTTACGCTCGTTCTGAGTCACTACAGCACGGTACGCCGATTTAACAGTGTAGTTGGCTGATCTTTCAAAGGCCCAAGCATAAAAGTCCTCATCTACCCCCTCCTGATTGGGATGTTTAGGATGGCATCAGCATCAGGGGCAATGAAGGTTGTTCGAATCAACTCCTTCCTCCACGACCAGTTTCTCGGGATCGATGAGATCCGAGACTGTACGAACATTAGTGTTCGGTGGCTTCAGCAATGGTGTCATAGAGATGGTCCAGGAATCCACTTACCAGTCCACACATCAATGGAATTACCGTCTCCCACTCTCTTAATAAGACCCGCTTGCAATGCTCCCCTACCAGCAATGATCGCTTGCCAAGTTGCTAACGCCGATTTGGGAACAAGAGCATGCATAACATTTGTATCAGGGTAGTAGCGGCCCTTCAGTACCCTTGCACAAAGAGAACTAGGGTTAGTCATAAGACGCCAACCATGCTTCCCAAGAAACATAAGATTAAACTGATGGGGGTCTCGGAACCCCATTTCCCCTTTGCACTTTGGTGTTGCCAGATTATTACAGGAAACCCAATGCAACGTATTCTTCTCGATAGAGCTGCTCCAAAAGTATTTGGCCATTGGTGAAGTCAGACTCTTGCACACCTTCTTTTGTGAGTAAGAATGTACTCATAGAATATGTGGAAATCGCCTGAACCACTGATTTCAGCAATGTTTCACGGCCTGCACATGCAAGCAATTTTTCAGACCATCCCTATATCTTCCAAAGTTTTGGATTTCGTTTTGTGATTTTTACCGGTCAAGGGAGAAATAGGCGAAATCCGGGTTTTTTGGAAAATTTCGGAAAAACTCGGACGAAATGCAGAAAACAAAAACTGAAATTTAGAACGAAATCTGAACGAAATTAAACGAAAAATGACCGAAATGTCCTAAAATGGCTTGAAACAAGCAGAATCACATTGAACGGGTGAAAACCCTGAAGCAGAATCAACGGATTTCAGAATTAACAATCATACTACACAAGCTGGGTCTTTCATTGTCATCTAGCTAAAACACAGTATACAAAGGAGAAAGGGATGGCCTTCTAGCGCCGGCGCCTACATCTGGTTCTCTAGTGTCAGCGCGTAGATCCGCCGTTGACCCAATCTCTGTGCTCCATGGGAAAAGTGGAATGGAAGTAGGAAAATGAGGAGGAGGATGTGGACTGCCAGTGGAGAAGGGTGGGAGGAGGCGGGGGCCATGGCTTGTGTCGCCGGTAGGCGGCCGCCGCCGCCGCCGTGCTGTAAAGAGAAGCGGAGGGAGGACGCAAACATTAGGGTTCAGAGGCTTCGATAGAGAGTTTTATACCATCGACGGCCCTCTGCGAGCGTACGCTGCACTATGGGCTGGGCCGAAAATTTTGGCCGGCTTGTATTTATACCGGGCCTCAACGGCATGGGCGAATTTCGGACGAGAATAAGAAATTCCGGCCGAAATCCAAAACTCTGATATCTTCCCGCGAGCTCTCTCCCCAATGTGATCGAATGTCCCGCTAGTGATGCGTCCGACCACTGTGGGCAGCCCCAGGTAACACTCGCTGAAAGCCTCAACATCAATGGCGAGGACGGCCTTCAGCTGCTGCTTAAGCTGGGCCGGTGTGTTAGAACTGAAGTAAATGGAGCTTTTGGCACGATTAACACACTGTCCCGATGATTCATCATAAATTCTCAGAATTTCATTAAGTCTCTCGGCACTCTGGGTGTTTGTACTAATGAAGATCAGGCTGTCATCCGCAAACAACAAATGTGTGACCCAAGGTGATCTATAGCTGACTCTTATGCCTCTGTCAATGTGCCCAACATTGTAATACTTCAGCAAAGAAGAGAGGCCCTCCGCGCAGAGTAGAAAGAGGAACGACGACGCAGGGTCACCTTGTCTCAGTTCACGCGAGGGTGTAAAAAAGGGTAGAAGCTCCCCATTGACTCGAACTGAGAAACGTACTGAAGATACACACTTCATGATCAGCCGAACAAAGACAATGTTGAAGCCCAGCCGAACAGAGACAATGATACTAGTATCTGATACTACCTCCCTAATGCATAGTATCATATATTAGTATCATGTACTACTTTAGTCAGACTCTCTTTCTTCATTTAATATTATATGACACCTCATCAAAATTGCCTAGTTGGCATGCATGATACTAGCATTACAACCAGCCTTAGAAAATGTAGTGGAGGATAACACCAGTATCCTTTAAAGAAGCACATTTGCTCTGCCAAAGAATGACCGTTTCTAATCGTACCCCAATACATAACGGAGCAAAAAAATCAGTGGCACGTAAACACAAATTCGATGCTAAATTAGGTTCAAGCTACTACATAAAACTTACAAAAACTAAATTCGGTGCAAATTTGAAATATTTTACATAAATATTTTAAACGAAATTTAGACTAAAACTGTAAACCTACTCGATATCCAACTCGTTCTCGACGCTCTTCCAATCCACTCTGCTCAGCCCTTCGATCATAGCGTCGGGTGTCGCCGTCGCTGCCGCTTTAGTTGTCGTCCTTGCTAGAGGTCGATACGCATTTAACAATTTTCCAATATGAGTTTAATATTTTTTTAGTACATGGTCAACATATTTTCTATACACGGTTTTGACATTTTCCAAATGCTTTACAAACATTTAGCAAATACAAGATTAATTTTTTTTTGAATACATGGTCAACATTTTCCCTATACACACTTTTAAAAAAATTTAAATACTTGATTAACATTTCAGAAATACAAGATTAACAGTTCATAATATATATATTTAAAAAACTTCAAAGACATGTTTAACATCCTTTGAATACATGGTCACATTTTTTCTATACACATTAAAAAAAGTTCAAAGACAAGTTTAGCTTTATTTAACTAGATGGTCAACAGTTTTTCTATATAAATTTAACATTTTTCAAATATAATTTTAACATTTTTTAAATATATGGTCAACGTTTCTTGAATATATGGTCAATATTTTTTAGATAGACATTTAATTTTTTTAAAATACTAGTTTAATATTTTTCAAACACTTGTTAAACATTTGTTTTAATGTTGCGGTTAACATTTTATAAATACATTGTTAACATTTTTCCTATACACATTTCACATTGTGTCGTTTTTGTATACATGATAAACATTTTTATATACTCATTTAACATGTTCTAAATGCTTGATTTACATTTTCGAAATTTCTTATCTAAATTGATTTTTGTAATATAAAATATCTGGAAACATAAATAAAGTAAAAGAAAACAGCAAATTAAAACAAAAGAAGAAGAAAAAGAAAAAACGTGAATGTGGCCTGTGGCGCGATGGGCCAGCCCAGTATGGAACTCGCCTTCAGCGATACTTTCTCTCATCTCGTTGTAGCGAGACATATCAGCGCCAGTCTAACCCGCAGAGGGATGGAAGGATTTCTAGGCAGTTCCTATTTGGCGTTTCACGCGCCTTTACTGTATACTTCCTCCGTTCCAAAATAGATGACTCAACTTTAATACTTCCTCCGTCCGGAAATACTTGTCATTGAAATGAATAAAATGGGATGTATCTAGATGCATTTTAGTTCTAGATACATTCCTTTTTGTCTATTTTGATAACAAGTATTTTCGGACGGAGGAAGTATAAAATTGGGTCATCTATTTTGAAACGGAGGGAGTAGTTTCCAAACCAGACGACCTGCCCTGGGCTGCCCATCTAACGTTTTTTTTTCAATCGAAGACGCCCCGCATCAAGCCACATAAATGGGCCGGCCCATGAGGGATGGCACATGGACGGAAGCTATTCTGGTGCTAGACGCGCCATATAAAAGCTCCAAGTCTATTTGACGCTTCAGGCGCCCGTTAATATTTTTTTTTACAAATGGGTGCACACACCTATTAGCGTTAGGCCGACCAGTTTAAACTTAATTTACCTATTTTTAAACCACAAAAAACATGTGTATCATAGGATTCGAACCAAGCTCCTTCAGGATTTAGCATGGATGCAGTAACCAACTGGGCAAATAGATCTCATCCGCTATATTCATTTTTTCTCCAATGGCGATGACCACATTTTGTTCACATCTCATCGCATGATTTTGAAATTTTATTCACAAATGCAAGAAAATGTTTCTTTTAAAAAATGTATTCACAAATTGATGCAATGTTCACATTTTCAAAAAAGTATTCAAGTTAGCAAAAAAACTTTGTAATTCAAAGAATTATTCTAAATTTTAAGAAACATTTTTCTAAAATATACTATAATATTCCAATCCACCCTGGCAGTTAATTCTTCAAAATTCACGAGGGTATATATAGTCACAAAGAGTCAGAAGCATTAAAATTTAATTACATACCTTTGATCATTCACGATAATTTAAAAATATTTTGGAATACTTTTAAAAATCATGGGACAAAATTGAAGTTTTTATAAAATTGTGAACATTTTTATATTGTGAACGGGTTTTAAGCATTTGCTTTGATCAGCAAACAATTCTAGACTAGACGAGCATTTTTCTAAAATAGGTGGATTTTTTTGTAATTCATGAACATTTTCTGAATCAGCAAAAAAATTATGAATCAATAAACTATTTTGTAATTAATGAACTGTTTTTAAAATTTTAGGATATTATTTAAAATACATGAATTTCTTTTAGTTAATAAACATTTTGTTCAATTTCGATAATAGTTTTTAATGCACGAACTTTTTTTGAGTTTATGACATGTTTTTATAATTGCGAACATTTTTCTGAATATGCAAGCATTTTTGAATTCACAAACATTATATGTTTTCTTGAATATTTTATTTCAAAATTCTCAGTTTTCTAAATTTCGGAAAAGAATTGAACTTCCAAATTATTTGAAGTAGAAATAACCCAAAAAAGGAACAGAAAAATGAAAATAAAAACCGAAACTAGAAAAACAGGCGCCCATATATGAGCTGGCCAAATTGGCGGATCCTATTTGACGCGCACAGCAGCGATGCAGCGGCCCGGCCCGTTTAACCGTTCCAGCGCTCCCGGGTTTGGGAACCTTCTAGGGGTTCCCAGCTGGGTTTTTTACGGTTTTGGGAACCTTCTAGAAGGTTCTTGAACCGGTTTTTTTATTTTCCTTTCTTTTTCTATTTCTGTTTATTTTACTTTTCTTTTTTTCTTTTTTGTTTTTCAAGTTTATTTTTCTCTTTCAAAAAAATGTTCGCGCTTTTACAAAAATGTTCAAAATTTTGAAAAATGTTCGTGAACAAGTTTGTTCAAAAAATGTTCTTTTCATTCATAAATTTGTTCTGAAGATTCAAAAAATGTTCATGCTTTAAGAATTTGTCCAAATTTGTTCTTCGTTTCAAAATTTGTTCTCATGATTTAAAAAATGTTCGTACTTTTAGAAAATATTTATGTTCAAATTTTGTTCTCAATTTCAAAATTTTGTTCTCTAAATTGAATTTTTTTTTAAATTTGTGTGCAAAAAATATTCTTTTCATTCATAAATTTGTTCTCAAGATTCAAAAAATGTTCATGCTTTAAGAAATTGTCCAATTTTGTTCTTTGTTTCAAAATTTGTTCTCAAGATTCAAAAAATGTTCGTACTTTTACAAAATATTTATGTTCAAATTATGTTCTCAATTTGAAAATTTTGTTCTCTAAGTTCAAAAAATGTTCAGGATTTTAATTTTTATTTCAAAATAAGAAAAATTCAGAAAATTTTCAAACTTTGGTCGTTTTTGTTCGTAGTTTCTTAATTTGGTCCATAATTGAAAAACGTGTTCGAAAGGAATTTTGTTCGTGATTTCTTAACCAAAGTTCAGGTTTCGCTATTGCTTTTAGTTCTTTAAATCCGGCACTACAAGTTTGTCAACAAGTATCGTTGGTCGCACTGGCAAAGGTTGTTGCCTGCGTAGCAGGAGATCAACGGATCGACTCCCAGTTCTAGCATCTGCTTGACATTTGCGCATTTCTCTGCCCGATAGCTCGCTTTAGTTCAGCCGCAATGGGCCGGCCCAGTTCAGCCGCACCCTGTGCGAAGCGACCGCAATTTGCCGCAGAACGCTACGTTTCTTTTGTTTTTCTTTCTCCGGTTTTCTTCTTTCATTTTCGGTTTAAATTTTTGTTTACTATGTTTTTGTTTGTTTTTCTCTCTTCCAGATTTGGTTTCTCCACTGGTTTAGAATTTTTCCTTTTGTCAGATTTTCTTTTCTTTGGTTTATTCTTTCGGTTTTTTGTTTAATCTTCTTCGTTTTCTTCTCTTTTCTGTGTATTATACAAAGAGCTCACATGTTTATTTACAAAATATATTCATCATACATTTAATAAAATGTTCACCATATACTAAAATAATGTTCATTGTACCTTTTATAAATTATTCGATGTGTATTTAAACATTGTTCAGCATATTTCCCCAAAATGTTCACTGTGTATTTATATGTTGTTCATCATATATCACAAAATGTTCAATGTGTCTTTAAACATTGTTCAGCGTATATCCCAAAAATGTTCACTGCTTATTTGAGTACTGTTCATCGTACATCACAAAAGTTCAACGTGTATTTAAATATTGTTCAGGTATATAAAATGGTCGATGTGTATTTAAACATTGCTCAACATATATTACTAAAATGTTCAATGTATATAGAAAACTTGTTCATCCTATATAAAAAGTTTCAATAACTGTTCGGAATTTTAAATTTGTGTTCATGTTTTTATATTTTTTCATTTTTCCAAAAAATTGTTCAAGTTTCAAAATTCGTTCACAATCTTCAAACATTATTCATATTTTTAAGAAAATTGATTCACATTTTCTACAGGAAATGGAGAAATAAAACCGGATCTGCCGCTGTACTAAGTACTTTGACATTAACGCTGCAGTTGAGTTATCTATGGTCGCTAGTTCGTCTGGTGTTGCTTGCTGCTGTCGCTATTGAGGTAGTCGGTTCGACTCGACATCCCTGTTTTTTTTCTTGATATTTCCTTTGGCGCTTGCGAATGGGCCGGCCCGTACGTGCTCTCGTTTCAGTGAAGGCTCAATTGTTTGCCGCTCGCGGGTGGCGAACAGGAGTCCTCGGCCAAATTGGCGCGCTGTGTCTTCTCCAGTGCGCAGAGCGCATTATAATAAGTCTCTAAGTTTGGGCCGGCCCAGGCGGGGGATTTCCTGCGAAACGTTTTTTTTCTCACTTCTAGGTGGCATTGGTGGGTAATATTCTGCAACTTTAGGGCCAATTTTAATGATGTACCGTCAGAAGTAATTGCCGCTTTATTAGTAGGTATAGATATAGATAAAGCACTCGAAGGACGCATTGTTTCTTGTTCCATTTTCTGTTTTTTTCTTTTCTTTCTTAAATGCGCAAACTTTTAAAATTCTTGATTTTTTTCAAGAACGGTGAACTTTTTTCCAACATTGATAAAGTTTTTCTTTAAAAACGGTGAACTTTTCTTCCAAATTTGATGAACTTCCTATTTAAACTCGTCGACAATTTCTTAATCGGCGATTTTTTTCTGAAAGTTGATAAACATTCAATGAACTTCTTCGAAAACCGATGAACTTTTAAAAAAGTATTTATGAAGTCCCCCCCCCCCCCGCAAAAAAGTGGTTTGTCCAAATCTGATGAAATTTTCTTTTCAAAATTTACGAACATTTTTCTCTTTGGGAAGTTTCTCAATTTATTTTGCATTTTCCAATTTTTTGTACTCTTTTCTTCTAAAGTCAACAATTGACCGGTCAACAGCATTGACCCGTCAACCGAGATCGAATGAACGAGGTGAGAGATCGAGCAAACTGAAGCCACCGAGGCCGGCCCAGTTTGTGGGCATGTTATCGCCAGGGAGGAGTTTGGGCACCTGAAGCGTCCAATATTTTTGTGTAATTTCAAAGAAGTGATTCATACAATTGAAAACAAACATTTGTAACATTATTTGAATTGTGCATTCATTTCAAAAAATATTTTTCACATTAAAAATTGTTTATACAATGTAATAATTATTTTATTATTGAAAACAAATTGCACCATTCAACAAAATATTCGTGACTTTTCAAGATTTGTTCAACACTTAACAATTTTTTGTCTAATTTTGAAAAAAAAAGTTCATTGCATTTTATGGAAAACAGTTTATCATGCACTTTGAAAATGTTCAGTCTTCACTAAAAAAAGTTTAGTGTGTATCTATACAATGTGTACATGCATTCAAAAAAAATGGTACATGCATTTGAAAATTGTTGAATGTGTATAAGAAATGGTTTCACATCTATGCGGAAAATATGCAACGTGTATGAAGAAATCAATTATATTTTAATAAAATAGTAAAATTCAAAGAAAATCTGTACAGAGAAGACACAGAAACAAAATATCGCACAAAAGGTTGTAATACCCTTTTTTACGCTAAATAAAAGGTTCTAATACCTATCCATACTGATATGTAGAACGTTCCCAAAACCACCATAGGAATGGCTTGCTAAGGAAAGCGCTTAAGACTCGCAAGACGCGAGACATTAGTTTCTAGCAACTGTCGCGTCGTGCAGCCGCGCACGTGGGCGAGCCCAATTAGCGTGGGTTGCTCGCCCGTTCCTTCGTTGCTCACGTAGCCGATTCGTTTTGTTTTTTTGAGAACGTAGCCGGTTCGTTTGCGCAGTCAATGATTGACTGATCAACTGTTGACTTTTGAAAAGTGAGAATTTGACAAACTTTCATGAAATTGCAGCGGATTTGGTAAAATTTCCCGTATTTAAAAGAAGTTCCTGAATTTGAAAGAAGCTCACGTATTTTAAAAAACATTATGATTTCGAGAAAAGTTCACAGATTTTGGAATTAGTTCATAAAAATGTTCATGAATTTCAAAAAAGTTTGCGAACTCAATAATGTGTGCCATTTTGAAAAAAATCACGAATTTAAAGATGTTCCCCAATTTCAGAAAAATAGTGAATTTGAATAAAGTTCACGCGTTTAAATAAATTCATGAATTAAAAAAAACGTGAATCAAATAAAATCCATTTAAGAAATCTTCATGAATTTTGAAAGAAGTTTGCAAATTGAAAAGGTTCATGAATTTGGAAATCTTTGAAAAGTTTGAGAAAAAAGTTCAAGATTTGATAATATTTTTTTCTTGGAATAAGAAAGACAGAGAGAAAACCTGTTCAGGAAAAAGCGCCATAGAAGACCGACTGTTTGTTTAACGCGATGGGCGCCAAATATGAAACCTCCTATTTGGCGCCTTCAGTGCCCGGTAACCTCTGCAGCACCCACTCCCCCTTCACAGGTCACGACCCAGCGCTCGCTGGCGCACCTCGCTAGTTTTGTTTCATTTGACCATTTTGCCATTGACGAGTTGACCAGGTTAACAGTTAACTTTTCCTCAAAAGTTAATGGAAATGAAAAAAGTACCTACATTCGGAACACGTTCCATATTCAAAAAGTTCGTGGATTTGGAAAAGTTCATGATTTTGAACTTTTTTGTGAATCCAAAAAAAGTTCACAAACTTGGAGAAAGTTCATGATTTTGAATTCGATAAAAATTCCGAAATTCAAAAAATTCACAAATTTGGAAAATGTTCGCGCATCTGAGAAAAAGTTCATTAAGTTGAAAATGTTCATGAGTTTGAGAAAAGTCCCTGGATTTGAAAATATTTTCACAAATTTGACAAAGTTCGTGAATTTTAAAAAGTTCACCGTCTGAAAAATGAAAAAGAAATATAAAGAAAAATAGTCGGCGCTATAGTCACCAAACAGGAAATGTTGTCAATTTGTTGAGACAATCTGGCGAAGCTTTATTCAATCTTCATGATGTGATAAGCAAGAAAGTAATCTGATCATGCTGCCTAACCAAACACGATGGCCAGACCCAATACTTTTCTAAATTGCCCTGGTTGGATCCGGCTCTTCTCGTCTGTCTGTCTGTCTGTCTAGGTCGTGAAGCTCCTCAAAGCGGCAGCGAAGGATCTCGTGCTCGCGCGTTGGTGGACGGCGCGCCCCGTCCATTAGGGTGTGTTTGGTTGCAGTTTGCAACAGTAGTTGCATTGCATGTCCATCTCCAGCCAGTCTGGTTGATGAAATGCAGCCTCATATGCAACAGATGCAACTTATTTGGTTGCTTGCATCGCATGGAGAGGCACTTACCCCCTGCTGTTTGGTTGCCGTTTTTGTGCTTAGGGTGTGAGCAGATGCAAACTTCGGCTGTTTGGTTGCAAATAGCGTTTGTGTTCTGCTCACCCCATTCAAATGTGGTGGCCTTACCACCACACATGATCAGCACAACAGCAACAACACAACAGCAAGATCAAACAAAGCAAGCAATGTAATGACAACAAACTTAACACATCAAGCAAGGAAATGATAACAAACTACTTAACTAAATAGCATAAGTCTAGATTAACAGCAGGGGCATCCTCCTTCCCTGCTCCGTGCCAGGGTGCTGCTCCTGGCCAAAATATGAACAAGTTCCCAGCACAAATCTCGCCACACACCATAAAAGTTCTTCACTAACACCTTACTTAACTTAACTACATAGCCTGCTCGATGCCACCATGGCAGTTGTGCCTGCTGCAACGAAACCTGCACATGTCCGAGGAGTCGTGGTTGTAGATCCAAACCTTCAGTCCGAGTCCTGAGATGCGCACGACGACGAGGTCACCGGGGACGATCCGGTGGCGGCAACAGAAGTAGTTCCAGCCCTGGCCAAGCACCATGTGCCCCTTGAAGTTCTGGACCTGCACCCAGAACACGCACCGCTTGTTCGCCGACAGCCTGACCACGCATGGGAGCCGCTTGATGACCAACCAGGTGTTCTTCACCTTCACGAACTTTGGAGGGACGACGAGCATGGTGAGGTCTTCGTTGTCCTTGATCTGCTGGTAGAAGCGCAACGACTCCCTACCCCCTCCTCGTGGACCTGCCTCGGAGATCGTCCCCTTGAACGAGGCACGCTCGTGAAGGCAATCCTGCCAGGCAGGTCCACCGTCCTGAGCCACATGTTCGTGGGGATGAAATCCTTGGCGCACTCAGCTCCGGCCACCACCTGAGATCCTCCTCCCGCCACATCCTAGTCAGTCTTCAATATCTTGTCAGTTAAGATGACAAGTATTAGTGCACAAACTCTTTGCAAAATGGCACTGATCAGAGACATTTGCCCAAGAGCAAATGCCATTGATCAATGCACAAACTCTTTGAGCAGATGCCACTTATCAATGGCACTTGTTGTTAGGCAAATGGCACTGATCAATGGACTTGCCCACTAGCAAGTACCATTGATTAGTGGCATTTTGCCCAACAACAAGTGCCATTGATAAGTGGCATTTGCCTATGGGCAAATGCCACTTATCAATGACACTTGTTGGGCAAATGACACTGATCAGTTGACTTGCTGTTGGGCAAGTCACTGATCAGTGGCATCTTCTTTGCTGCAACTGGCACTCATCACTGCACTATCCTAAACAAGGAAACATCTAAAAATAGCAATAGCAAGTGCCAATAGCACCCATGTGCAGCCATGCAGATTTGGCACCATCCTAAATGGTCCTACTACATGCACGTATAACATTCAATTGGGCAAGTCCACTGATGGCACAAACCCTAGCTTCAACATGTATGTTAGCAACATGAAACATGGACATGATCCTAACATGAACATGCCATCAGTCAACATGATTCTAGCATTCATCAGTAAACATGCACATGCCATCAGTATAACATTCATCAGTCAACATGAACATGATTCTAGCATGAACACAACTACTAGCATGTAGCACAAATCTTAGGACACACAAGCAATAGCACAAGAAAATTATCTTAGCACACACACTATACAAAACAAGAACAGATCAGTCCGATTGGATTCGATTGGGATCGCATCCAATCGGATCCGCTAGAATCCTATCTAATCCTACCGAATCCACCAACTACCAGCACATGCCTAAGAAATTAACCGCTAATCTACATCTAGGAGCAAGCATTGAGGGGGTTCGACTCACCGGAGCACGCGCACCCGCGGCAAACCGAGGCCGGGGTGAAAACCCCGGCGGGAAGGAGAGAGGTGGCGGAGTAGAGGAGGAGCTGGCCCCGGCGATGGCCTGCGGCATCGGCCCCGTGCTGAACGACACGCCGGAGGTCGAGAAGGACGGCCTGCCGACGGGAGAAAACCCTTGGACGGGGGTCAAGAAAACCCTTGAGCCCAATGGGGTCCCAAGAAGGGGCGGTTCCATTGACGGTGCCGGTGCGGAGCCCAGGACCACGAGGTCCGAAATCGGCGGCGGAGCAGGAGCGGCCAGCACTGCATTGGCCAGCGCTCGTGGTGGCCGGCTGTCGTGGTACTAAGTCTGACAGTAAGTATAGGGGTACGAATGAGGAGGCAAGGTCCTAGCTACGGTAGGATTGTACGCAAGTGTTTACGAGTTCAGGCCCCTCTCGGAGGAGGTAAAAGCCCTACGTCTCGGTGCCCGGAGGCGGTCGATTGGATTGTATGGATATGAATATGTGTTACAGGGGGTGCGAACCCTTGTCCCAGAGGAGGGGGTGACTTATATAGAGTGCGCCAGGACCCCAGCCATCCCTCGTTACAAGGAGTTCAATGTACATAAAGATGGGGCGTTACTGATAACGCCAGCCATATGTGCCTTTAAGAGCATCTCCACTAGGCCCCCCAAGAAGCCCCCCAAGAGCACTTTTTCAGCGCCGGCGGGCGAAAAAAGCCCCACTCACGCCCCCAAAGGCTAGTTTTTCGCCGGATTTGACTAAAATTAGCCGGCGCTGCTTTTTTGCCTCATGTGGCCCACTTGCAGCCACATCTCCCCCCAGATTCTCTCTTCCTGTCGCTTTCTCGCCCCCACCTTTCCTCTCCCCGTCCGTATCTCTCTCCCCGTGCCCCAGCTCCACCTTGCCTTCCTGCCTGCTCGCCGTGCTTGCCCTGCGCCCCCTTCCTCCTCCTCCTCTCCGTCCTCGTCGCCGCCGCTGCGGCGGCCTTAGAGGAACGCCTGCGCGTCACCCCTCCTCGCCAAGTGATACGTCTCCAACGTATCTATAATTTTTGATTGTTCCATGCTATTATATTACCCCTTTTGGATGTTTCTGGGATTTATTTTACACATTTATATCATTTTTGGGACTAACCTACTAATCGGAGGCCCAGCCCGTATTGCTGTTTTTTTGCCTATTTCAGTATTTCGAAGAAAAGGAATATCAAATGGAGTCCAAATGGAATGAAACCTTCGGGAGCGTGATTTTTGGAATGAACGTGATCCAGAGGACTTGGAGTGCAAGTCAAGAAGCAGCTGAGGCGGCCACGAGAGGGCAGGGCGCGCCCCCTGTCTCGTGGGCCCCTCAGGCGGCCACCAACGTACTTCTTCCTCCTATATAAGCCTACGTACCCCAAAAACATTGAGGGAGCCAACGAAACACAATTTCCACCGCTGTAACCTTCTGTATCCGCGAGATCCCATCTTGGAGCCTTCGCCGGCGCTCCGCCGGAGGGGGAATCGACCACGAAGGGCTTCTACATCAACACCATAGCCCCTCCGATGAGTTGTGAGTAGTTTACCACAGACCTACGGGTCCATAGTTATTAGCTAGATGGCTTCTTCTCTCTTTTTGGATCTCAATACAATGTTCTCCCCCTCTCTTGTGGAGATCTATTCGATGTAAACTCTTTTTGTGGTGTGTTTGTCGAGATCCGATAAATTGTGGGTTTATGATCAAGTTTATCTATGAATAATATTTGAATCTTCTCTGAATTCTTTTATGTATGATTGAGTTATCTTTGCAAGTCTCTTCGAATTATCAGTTTGGTTTGGCCTACTAGATTGATCTTTCTTGCCATGGGAGAAGTGCTTAGCTTTGGGTTCAATCTTGCGGTGTCCTTACCCAGTGACAGAAAGGGTTGCAAGGCACGTATTGTATTGTTGCCATCGAGGATAAAAAGATGGGGTTTATATCATATTGCATGAGTTTATCCCTCTACATCATGTCATCTTGCTTAAGGCGTCACTCTGTTCTTATGAACTTAATACTCTAGATGCAGGCAGGAGTCGGTCGATGTGTGGAGTAATAGTAGTAGATGCAGGCAGAAGTCGGTCTACTTGTTGCAGACGTGATGCCTATATACATGATCATGCCTAGATAATCTCATAATTATTCGCTTTTCTATCAATTGCTCGACAGTAATTTGTTCACCCACCGTAATACTTATGCTATCTTGAGAGAAGCCACTAGTGAAACCTATGGCCCCCGGGTCTATCTCTTATCATATTTGTTTCCAATCTACTTTTATTTGCATCTTTACTTTTTGCATCTATATTACAAAATACCAAAAATATATTTATCTTATCATACTATCTCTATTAGATCTCACTTTCGCAAGTGGATGTGAAGGGATTGACAACCCCTTTATTGCGTTGGTTGCGAGTTCTTTGTTTGTTTGTGTAGGTGCGTGGGACTTTTGAGGAGCCTCCTACTGGATTGATACCTTGGTTCTCAAAAACTGAGGGAAATACTTACGCTACTATTGCTGCATCACCCTTTCCTCTTCAAGGAAAACCAACGCAAGCTCAAGACGTAGCAATAAGGATTTCTGGCGCCGTTTCCGGGGAGGTCTTCGCTCAAGTCAAGACATACCAAGTACCCATCACAAACCCATCTCCCTCGCATTTACATTATTTGCCATTTGCCTCTCGTTTTCCTCTCCTCCACTTCACCCTTGCCGTTTTATTCGCCCTCTCTTTCCCAATCTCCTCCTCTCTTTTCGCTTGCCTTTTTTCTGTTTACTTGTGTGCCTGTTTGTCCTTATGGCTTTGCCTAAGGGTTCCGACCACCTTCTTAGAAGGTTGGAAGAGATTGAATCAAATATTAGAAGCTTTATGAATTTGCAATTTGAGCATAATAATTTCTTCAGAAAAGAGCTTAAGGAACAAAAAGGTTTTTTTGGTGTTTATGAACAGAGAGCTTGATGGTATGAATAAAGAATTTTATGGTGTGAACTCTCAAATTGCCCGGCTTGAAAATGCTATAGCCAAAATTTCTGATAAGCAAGCCACCTTAGTCAATAAGATGGCCGCCAAACCAGAAAAGTTAGATGAAAATAATGATGAAGATCTTAAAGTTATTGATGCGTCTCCTATTAGATCTTTGTTTTGCAATATGAATCTTGATAATTATGGGACTGATGATGAGTCAACTTTGCCTAGAAGGCGTCCCAAGAATTCGGAGTCTTTAGATCTTGATGCTAAATTTGGTAAAAGTGGGATTGGAGAGGTCATGACTTTAAATAGCATTGAACCCACTATCTCGGATTTCAAGGAATTTGATTATGATAATTGTTCTTTAGAAGGTTGTATTTCCTTGTTGCAATCCGTTGTTAATTCTCCTCATGCTTATAGTCAAAATAAAGCTTTTACCAAACATATCGTTGATGCCTTGATGCAATCTTATGATGAAAAACTTAATTTGGAAGTTTCTATACCTAGAAAACTTAATGATGAGTGGGAACCTACTATAAAGATTAGAATTAAAGATCATGAGTGTTTTGCTTTGTGTGATTTGGGTGCTAGTGTTTCCACGATTCCGAAAACTTTATGTGATATTCTAGGTTTCCATGATCTTGATGATTGCTCTTTAAATTTGCACCTTGCGGATTCCACCATTAAAAAGCCAATGGGAAGGATCAATGATGTTCTCATTGTTGCAAATAGAAATTTGGTGCCCGTAGATTTTATCGTTCTTGATATAGATTGCAATCTTTCTTGCCCTATTATTCTTGGTAGACCTTTCCTTAGAACGATTGGTGCGATTATTGATATGAAGGAAGGGAATATTAGATTCCAATTTCCATTAAAGAAAGGCATGGAGCACTTTCCAAGAAAGAAAGTCAAATTACCTTATGAATCTATCATGCGGGCTACTTATGAATTTAGTGCCAAAGATGGTACTACTTAGATCTATCTTCGCTTTTATGCATAGCTAGGGGCGTTAAACGATAGCGCTAGTTGGGAGGCAACCCAATTTTCTTTGTGATTTTTGTTTTTGTTCCTGTTTAGTAATAAATCTTGCATCTACCTTCTGTTTAGATGTGTTTTTATCTTTTAATTAGTGTTTGTGCCAAGTAGAACCTATAGGATAAACTATGATGATAGTTGATTTGATTCTGCTGAAAAACAGAAACTTTGCACGCACGAATTTAGTTTTGTTAAATCACAGAAACGTGCTTTTGCGTTGATTCTTTTTGCTTCTGATCAATAGACAAATTGTCCAGGACTTCCTATTTTGGTAGGATTTTTAGAGTTCCAGAAGTTTGCGTTAGTTACAGATTGCTGGCAGATTCTGTTTTTCGTGTGTTGTTTGCTTATTTTGATGCATCTATGGCTAGTAAAATAGTTTATAAACCATAGTGAAGTTGGAATACAGTAGGTTTAACACCAAAATAGATAAAGAATGAGTTCATTACAGTACCTTATGTGGTGGTTTTGTTTTCTTTCACTAACGGAGCTTATAAGATTTCCTGTTGAGTTTTGTGTTGTGAAGTTTTCAAGTTTTGGGTAAAGCTTTTATGGACTATGGAATAAGGAGTGGCAAGAGCCTAAGCTTGGGGATGCCCATGGAACCCCAAGATATTCAAGGATAGCCAAAAGCCTAAGCTTGGGGATGCCCCGGGAAGGCATCCCCTCTTTCGTCTTCGTTCATTGGTAACTTTACTTGGATCTATATTTTTATTCGCCACATGATATGTGTTTTGCTTGGAGCGCCGTGTATTATATTAGTTTTTGCTTTTTAGTTTACCACAATCATCCTTGTTGTACACACCTTTTGGGGGAAGCCTACTTGATTAGGATTTGCTAGAATACTCTATGTGCTTCACTTATATCTTTTGAGCTTGATAGTTTTTGTTCTAGTGCTTCACTTATATTTTTTAGAGCACGGCGGTGACTTAATTTTGAAGAAATTGCTAGTCTCTCATGCTTCACTTATATCTTTTTGAGAGTCTTTTAGAACAGCATGGTATTTTCTATGGTTACAAAGTTGGTCCTAGAATGATCAACATCCAAGTTGGGTATAATAAAAACTATCATAGAAAAGAATTGGATGCTATGATCAATATGATGCTTGATAATTGTTTTGAGATATGGAGGTAGTGATATTAAAGTCATGCTAGTTGAGGTGATTATGAAAATACTTGTGTTGAGGGTTGTGATTCCCGTAGCATGCACGTATGGTGAACCGCTTTGTGATGAAGTTGGAGCACAATTTTATTTATTGATTGTCTTCCTTATGAGTGGCGGTCGGGGACGAGCGATGGTCTTTTCCTACCAATCTATCCCCCTAGGAGCATGCGCGTAGTGCTTTGGTTTTTGATGACTTCTAGATTTTTGCAACAAGTACATGAGTTCTTTTGACTAATGTTGAGTCCATGGATTATACACACCTCACCCTTCCACCATTGCTAGCCTCTCTTGTGCCGCACAACTTTTGCTGGTACCATACACCTACCATATACTTTCCTCAAAACAGCCACCATACCTACCTATCATGGCATTTCCATAGCCATTCCGAGATATATTGCCATGCAACTTTCCACTGTTCCATTCATATGACACGCATTACTTTTGTCATATTGCTTTTTGCATGATCATGTAGTTGACATTGTATTTGTGGAAAGGCCACCTTCATAATTTTCATACATGTCGCTCTTGATTCATTGCATATCCCGGTACACCGCCGAAGGCATTCATATAGAGTCATATCTTGTTCTAGCTTTGAGTTGTAATTCTTGAGTTGTAAATCCATAAAAGTGTGAGGATCTTCATTATTAGAGCATTGTCCTAGTGAGGAAAGGATAATAAAGACTATGATTCCCCCACAAGTCGGGATGAAACTTCGGACTTTACAAAAAAAAGAGAAAGGCCAAAAAGAAAAAAAAGAAGGCCAAAGAAAAGAAAAGAAAAAATAAAAATAAAAAGGGAAACAAAATAAAATGAGAGAAAAAGAGAGAAGGGACAATGCTACTATCTCCTTTTCCACACTTGTGCTTCAAAATAGCACCATGATATTCATGATAGAGAGTATCATATGTTGTCACTTTCATATACTAGTGGGAATTTTTCGTTATAGAACTTGGTTTGTATATTCCAATGATGGACTTCCTCAAAATGCCCTAGGTCTTCGTGAGCAAGCAAGTTGGATGCACACCCACTTAGTTTCTTTTGTCGAGACTTCATATATCTATAGCTCTAGTGCATCCGTTGCATGGCAATCCCTACTCACTCACATTGATATCTATTAATGGGCATCTCCATAGCCCGTTGATATGCCTAGTTGATGTGAGACTATCTTCTCCTTTTTTGTCTTCTCCACAACCACCATTCTATTCCACCTATAGTGCTATGTCCATGGCTCACGCTCATGTATTGCGTGAAAGTTGAAATAGTTTGAGATTATTAAAGTATGAAACAATTGCTTGACCTGTCATCGGGGTTGTGCATGATTAAATACTTTGTGTGATGAAGATAGAGCAACAGCCAGACTATATGATTTTGTAGGGATAACTTTCTTTGGCCATGTTATTTTGAGAAGACATGATTACTTTGATTAGTATGCTTGAAGTATCACCATTTTCATGTTAATATGAAATTTTATTTGTATCATTTGGATCTTAACATTCATGCCACAATAAAGAAAATTACATTGAGAATTATGCTAGGTAGCATTCCACATCAAAAATTTCTTTTTTATCATTTACCTACTCGAGGACGAGCAAGAATTAAGCTTGGGGATGCTTGATACGTCTCCAACGTATCTATAATTTTTGATTGTTCCATGCTATTATATTACCCCTTTTGGATGTTTATGGGCTTTATTTTACACATTTATATCATTTTTGGGACTAACCTACTAACCGGAGGCCCAACCCATATTGTTGTTTTTTTTGCCTATTTCAGTATTTCGAAGAAAAGGAATATCAAACGGAGTCCAAACAGAATGAAACCTTCGGGAGCGTGATTTTTGGAACGAACATGATCCAGAGGACTTGGAGTGCAAGTCAAGAAGCAACCAAGGTGTCCACAAGAGGGTAGGGCGCGCCCCCTGTCTCGTGGGCCCCTCGGGCGGCCACCGACGTACTTCTTCCTCCTATATAAGCCTACGTACCCCGAAAATATCGAGGGAGCCAACGAAACACAATTTCCACCACCGTAACCTTCTGTATCCGCGAGATCTCATCTTAGAGCCTTTGCCGGCGCTCCGCCGGAGGGGGAATCGACCACGGAGGGCTTCTACATCAACACCATAGCCCCTCGGATGAGTTGTGAGTACTTTACCACAGACCTACGGGTGCATAGTTATTAGCTAGATGGCTTCTTCTCTCTTTTTGGATCTCAATACAATGTTCTCCCCCTCTCTTGTGGAGACTATTCGATGTAAACTCTTTTTGCGGTGTGTTTGTCGAGATCCGATGAATTGTGGGTTTATGATCAAGTTTATCTATGAATAATATTTGAATCTTCTCTGAATTATTTTATGTATGATTGAGTTATCTTTGCAAGTCTCTTCGAATTATCAGTTTGGTTTGGCCTACTAGATTGATCTTTCTTGCCATGGGAGAAGTGCTTAGCTTTGGGTTCAATCTTGCGGTGTCCTTACCCAGTGACAGAAAGGGTTGCAAGGCACATATTGTATTGTTGCCATCGAGGATAAAAAGATGGGGTTTATATCATATTGCATGAGTTTATCCCTCTACATCATGTCATCTTGCTTAAGGCGTTACTCTGTTCTTATGAACTTAATACTCTAGATGCAGGCAGGAGTCGGTCGACGTGTGGAGTAATAGTAGTAGATGCAGGCAGGAGTCGGTCTACTTGTTGCGGACGTGATGCCTATATACATGATCATGCCTAGATAATCTCATAATTATTCTCTTTTCTATCAATTGCTCGACAGTAATTTGTTCACCCACCGTAATACTTATGCTATCTTGAGAGAAGCCACTAGTGAAACCTATGGCCCCCGGGTCTATCTCTTATCATATTTGCTTTCAATCTACTTTTATTTGCATCTTTACTTTTTGCATCTATATTATAAAATACTAAAAATATATTTATGTTATCATACTATCTCTATTAGATCTCACTTTTGCAAGTGGCCGTGAAGGGATTGACAACCCCTTTATTGCGTTGGTTGCGAGTTCTTTGTTTGTTTGTGTAGGTGCGTGGGACTTTTGTGGAGCCTCCTACTGGATTGATACCTTGGTACTCAAAACCTGAGGGAAATACTTATGCTACTATTGCTGCATCACCCTTTCCTCTTCAAGGAAAACCAATGCAAGCTCAAGACGTAGCACCAAGCTCCCCTCCGCCGCCGCGCCCATGGGATTCGCCTCCCTGCGCTCCGCCGGAGTGGCCGTCCGTGGGCTCCGCCCCGTCCCAGTGCCGCGAGTGCCTGGCCGCCGTGGCCAAGAAGCTCGCCGACAGCGCGAGCGCGGCCACGGCCAGGCGCGGCCAGCGCGAGCAGCAGGCGCCAGGGAGTAGCAGATGGCGCACATGAGGGCGGCCTAGTTTCCCTAGTTCCCCAGGTTGTCCCCGAGCGGGACGCGTCGCCCCGAGTCGACGAGCAGGTTGGACGCGATGCGATGGTCGTCCAGGGACCCGGCGTCCTTGTACTCGAGGAGGATCTGCAGCTCGCCGACCTGCTCGTACATGCTGTGGCAGGGCACGATGGACGGGTGCTCCGTGGTGCGCAGGATGAGCGTGTAGGCAGCGGAAGTGGCACGGCCAGCGCGAGCAGCAGGCGCGGGGCGGCAGCAGCAAGCGCGGCGAGGACGACGGCTCGCTTGGGGATGGAAACGGCTGGAGATTTTTTTCATCCCCAGGCTAAAAATCTCTCCGGCAGCCCCCCAAGCGGCGAAAAAATGCCTCCTAGGGGGCTCAACAGCTGGAGATGCTCTAATGACCTTAAAGACTACAGAGTGAATGCTTGACCGTTGCTGTTCTGAGTGACTCATGGTCTTCGGTAGGTCGAGTGGTTTCTTGTATGGTCGAATGATTGACTGGTCATGTGATATCAAGAGGGAGGGGTATTCGAGTGACTGACTCGTCGAGTGGTTTGCACTCGACGTCCTCATTGGTCTATCTTTGTTGTCTCTTGAGCTTCTTTGCTTCTAAGGTAGTGACCTTGGGTAGGGTATATAGGTCAGTCTTATGACCCTACCCTAGGTCTATATCATCATCATTAGCCCCCGAATGGATTGAGGTCCGAGTGGAAAGAAGGTTGAAGTTGATCTTGCTTTGACCCTTGTGCTTCACAAGTACTTGTGTTGAACGGGAGGCTCATGTTGGAACTTTGGCTTCATTTCAGCCGCCTTGATCGATTCAAAAGTTGCTGAGTGAATTTATAACGTCATCCGTCGAGTGTTGTTTTTGACATGGGATCTTTGGCGCGATTGGTTACGACGCATCCTGGCTTTCATGGGATTCAAAATTTCGGGGAAGCGTGCGGGGCGGAGCGTGCCGTGGTAAGCAGGATGGATAGATAGGAGTGCCTCGATCCCCGCGCCACCTTTTTCCCCATGTATCCGGTGCACAACTGTTGCGGGATTTGACTTGATCGCTTGGGCCCACGCATCAGCCACTCGGAAGTGGGTCCTTAAAAGGCGACGGGGCCGAGGCGCGTGCACTGTGCGCGTCCATTCTCCCCCCTTCTCCTCTGCTTCTCCACCGCGTCCGGCTCCTCTGCTCTCGACGCCGCCGTTCCGCTACCATGGTGAAGGACAAGACGGCGGCGCTGGAACGAGCGAAGAAGGCGACGGGAGCGACGAAAGGCAAGAAGACGAATCGGGGGTCGTCATCACGGTCAGCGTTGCCGCCAGGTTGGATCTAGGACGATTGGATCCGATCCTCGCTCCGGCAGGAAGATTTGGACGAGCTGGCTGAGTCCGAACTGATCGCCAATGTCGCTGCACGGTTGCCGGAGGGGGAGACGGAGCCGCAGCCGCGACAGGGTGAGTGCGTTCTGCTCGCCACCCATGTCGACCGTGGTTTCTCGCTTCCTCCACACCCTTTTTTCCGGGGTTTTTTGAACTTCTTCGGAGCCCAACTCCATCACTTTTCTCTCAACACCGTCACATATCTTGCTGCATTCGTGTCCATGTGCGAGAATTTTCTTGGTTGTCGACCGCACTGGGGCCTTTTCAAGCACATTTTCACTATCCGCTCTCAGTCGGTGAAGAAAGCAAACACGAGTGACAAGAAAACACATGTTATCCAGATGTGTAGGGGTTTGGGTATCTAGAAGAGGAAAAGGAGCTCTTTCCCTTCCATGACCCTTCCTGAGTCGGCCAGGGGCTAGCAGTCGCCCTGTTTCTACTGCCAGGATGTCGCCACTCCAGGCTAGTCGACTGGACTTACCCCTTTTACCTTCGATCGTGTCCAGACCCCTTCCTCGCTAAAAGTGACCACTGCGGAGAGGGTGGAAACGAACATGCTGGTCGAGAGGGTGGTCAAGTTGATCAACCAAGGCATCACCGGCATGGATTTGCTGGAGGTATTTCTCAGTCGACACATCCAGCCGCTCCAGGCTCGCGGCCACCCTATGTGGATGTATTCTGGGGCCAACGACACTGCTCGGGTTCATCCAAAGGAAGTACTGGCCAAGACGGTGGCCCAGCGGTTGAGGAGTATTACATGAAACAAGGACAACCCCAGAGGCGCCAGGAGAGTCGACCCCTTCAGCGACAGTAACCAGCCGGACAAGGTTCGGTCTTTGCCACCGACTGTATTTGGGCACCTCTTTTGACTGTTTTTGAATCCGACTGACATTCACTCGATTTCTTGTCTTGTAGGTTTATACTGAGATGTACTCGATGCCCAATGGCGAACAAGCTCTGGAGCAGGACCAGGAGGGAGAGGACAACGCGGAGGAGAGTGGGGATTGGCAATCTCCAGACGATGAGGACGAAGAGGAGAGCGACGGATCGGATGACAAAGAGATGGTCGAATCACCGCGTCGGTCGGAATGTTGATCCAAACTGCTCCATGATCCAACAGACGGACACGGCAAGACCGTGGCCCCGAGCACCCAAACTCAGAAGCGCACCCGGACTTCCACTCTGGAGCCGATGGAGAAAGTCACCAAGCAGCCCAAGGTCGTTCCCTCAAAAGCTCGGAAGACTTTGCCCAAGATTAAGATGGATGTTCTTGTTGCCTTTGGGTGAGTATTCTTTCTGTGTTTTCTTCCACCGACTGACTCTTCTTTTCTGACTGAATGGATCGTAAACTTTTCCAGCCCAGCCTCCGCTGCGACTGATATGGACGTTGACAAGGCCCCAGGTGACGAGGAAGCCGATGACGCGGCTACTTCCAGAGCTGGTAAGCCCACTCGACTCAGATTTATTCTGTCGATTGAATTGTCGGTCGGTTGAATTTCAAATGTTTCTTTTTGTTGCAGCTCCACGAGATGTCGTCGTGCTTCCTAATGATGAAGAAGAAGAGGTGCCTCTGAGGGAGAGGAGGAGGAGGGGCAAGGGATCAAGCAGGAAAGCGCCTGAGGTTCAGGTCCCTCAGTCGACACTGGTGGTTGAGACGGTGGTCGAGCGATCCAGAGATCCGCCTCGGACCAACGTTACTTTCGCTAACCCGCTAACCTGCTGCCGACTCATCGCCCATCAGGGTCGATTGTTCAGACTCTTGCTGCTCTAGAACAACTCCATGCCTTCGACCCAGTGGCTGCTTCAACTGCCTTGCCATCATTGCTCTTTACTGTGTACCAAACTCCAGACGACTCGCCGAGTGCTGCCAGGGAGGCTCTTCTCCAAGTGAATCTTGTGATGGAGCATATGAAGATGGTGCACGAAGCCAGTTAGCTGGCTTATAATGCCAGCACCGCTCTGCAGACCAACGTCAAGGTTAGCTGATTCCCGACTGATCTTTTGAATAATGAAAAACTGCCGTTGTTGCTTCACTGCTCATGTGGTGCTTTTAGATGAGCGCCTTGGAACCTTTTATGTGCATCTACTATCATGGGTCCGAGTTTCACATGCAATTACCCACTGGGGTGTGTTTGTCTTAAAGTTGTATAGGTCTCCCACTTGAGTCGACTTGGGTTGAGTCGAGTGTTTTTCTGAACCAGTGTGGGCACGTAGAGTGCACCCACTGGGTGTAGTCCCCGAGACCGCGGTCGACTATTTGCAGTCTCTGGGGTCTGCGAATCCTTTTTTTTATTATTATTACTCGAGTTGGGCTGACCATGCCGAGTGTAAAACCGAACCAGTGGGGCACGCTAAGTGCACCCACTGGGTGTAGTGCCTGAGACTACTGTTGAATGTTTGATTCAATGGTAGTCTTAGAACAATTTTCATTGTGATTGATTTTTGTTTCTGTCGACTGACATATCTTATTTGCTGACTGCAGAGGTCTTGTGATCTTGGGGCTCAACTTTCTGAACTAAATAAGAGGCAAATCAGCCTCCAACTTGATCAGGAGTTGGCCAAAAAGAACCTCAAGAAGGCCCAAGACGAAACAACTATCATGGGAGGTAACCACTCGACCACTGTTTTCCTTATGATTCCCTGTGTCTCTTCTCAGTCTCCTTGAACCGAGTGACTCCACTCGAGCAGATGTGCATAGTGAAAATCGTCAACTTCAAGCTCATCTGAAGAATGTTATTTCTTTAGAGAAAATGAAGCAGGCTCTGGAGAAGAAGGATCAGGATCTTGCGACGGCTCAAAAGGAGGCTCGAGAGAAAACAACACTTGCGGACAAGAAGTTGGCTTCCGTCAGCAAGCTGGAAGAGGAGATTGTGCAACTGAAGAAGGACAAGGACAACCTGGCCGATGAAGTTGGCAGCCTCAGGGCCAAGAAGGGCGAGCTAGAGTCTTATCTGGGACAACTTGCTGCGAAACTGGTATTGAAGCTTGAAGGTATTCATGTTCAACTGGTTTATGGATGTCGACCGACACACTTTATTTAATTGTCGACTCACTATTTCCTCCGATTGTGCAGAGCTCTGTCAAGACTTTGAAGCAGAAACCGGGCGGGTTGAGACGGGTCTTGACCCCATAAATTGTCCTGTCAAAGATGATGTTGCGATGGATGTGTTGAGGTTGGAGTCACGCATGGACATCGCTGATGCTTATCTTGCCCGACTGAAGGCGGTGATGACTCGGGTTGATGCTGAACTCTGGCCCCAGACGGAACTCTCTCAAGACCTCGAGTCTCTGGTGGCTCAACTAAATAAGATACCCGATCGAGTGCAAGAATGGAAGAAATCATCTGCTCGATGTGGCGCTGACGTCGCCCTGTCGTTGGTCCGAGTGCACTGCAAGGACGTCAGAGGAGACAAGCTGGCGGAACTCAAGATCGCGAACACCAAAAAGCACACATTCCAGTCCTTCATGGACACTTTCCTTGACGCCGCCACTCACATCGCAGATAGCATCGACCTCGACAGCTTCGTCGAGCCAGCAAGTCCTCCTCCCGCCGAGTGAACAAACATTATGTCCTACCTTTTATTTGCCTCGGGATGCCGAGTGATTATGTAATCGTTAAACTCTTTCATGCTTGATGCCTGAGTACTTCTGCCTACTGCGGTTCTAAACTTTTGCAGGGTTTATCTGAACTTGAATTTTTTTGAGTATCATGGCTTTTGTTCTGGTTTTGAACTATTTCTGATTGTCTTTCAGTCTCGAGTGGACTTGATCCTCTCACTTTTTGCCGAATGAAAAGTACATTGTACTTGTGGTGTAGCTCAGAGGTGGTGTTCAAGTGACACCTCGCCATCCTTGCGGATAGGGACGGTACATTGTACTTGTGGCGTAGCTCAGAGGTGATGTTTGCGACTTGGGCGATTACGGGGTCGCCGCTAAGCCCCCGAGTGGGAGGATTGCTCTCCACTCGGAATGTTTCTAACTTAGGTGATTGCAGGATTGCAGCTAAGCCCCTGAGTGAGAGGATTGCCCTCCACTCGGAATGTTTTTAACTTAGGCGATTACGGGGTCGCAACTAAGCCTCTTAGTGGGAGGATTGCTCTCCACTCAGAATGTTTTTTTAACTTAGGCGATTACGGGGTCGCAGCTAAGCCTCCTAGTGGGAGGGTTGCTCTTCACTCGGAATGTTTATAACTTAGGCGATTCCGGGGTCGCAGCTAAGCCCCCGAATGGGAGGGTTTCTCTCCACTCAGAATGTTTTTAACTTAGGCAATTACGGGGTCGTAGCTAAGCCTCTGAGTGGGAGGATTGCTCTCCACTCGAAATGTCTTTTTAACTTAGGCGATTACGGGGTCGCAGCTAAGCCTCTGAGTGGGAGGGTTGCTCTTCACTCGGAATGTTTTTTAACTTAGGCGATTACGGGGTCACAGCTAAGCCTCCGAGTGGGAGGGTTGCTCTCGACTCGGAATGTTTTTAACTTAGGCGATTACGGGGTCACAGCTAAGCCTCCGAGTGGGAGGATTGCTCTCCACTCGGAATGTTTTTAACTTAGGCGATTACGGGGTCGCGGCTAAGCCTCCGAGTGGGAGGATTTCTCTCCACTCGGAATGTTTTTTTAACTTAGGCGATTACGGGGTCGCAGCTAAGCCTCTGAGTGGGAGGGTTGCTCTTCACTCGGAATGTTTCTTAACTTAGGCGATTACTGGGTCGCAGCTAAGCCCCCCGAGTGGGAGGGTTGCTCTCCACTCGGAATGTTTGTAACTTAGGCGATTACGGGGTCACGACTAAGCCTCCGAGTGGGAGGATTGCTCTCCACTCGGAATGTTTTTTTAACTTAGGCGATTACGGGGACGTAGCTAAACCTCCGAGTGGGAGGGTTGCTCTTCACTCGGAATGTTTCTTAACTTAGGTGATTATGGGGTCGCAGCTAAGCCCCCGAATGGGAGGGTTGCTCTCCACTCGGAATGCTTTTCACTTAGGCAATTACGGGGTCGCAGCTAAGCCCCCGAGTGGGAGGGTTGCTCTCCACTCAGAATGTTTTTAACTTAGGCGATTACGGGGTCGCAGCTAAGCCTCTGAGTGGGAGGGTTGCTCTCCACTCAGAATGTTTTTAACTTAGGTGATTACGGGGTCACAGCTAAACCTCCGAGTGGGAGGATTGCTCTCCACTTGGAATGTTTTTAACTTAGACGATTACGGGGTCGCGGCTAAGCCTCCAATTGGGAGGATTGCTCTCCACTCGGAATGTTTTTAACTTAGGCGAATCAGGTTCACGGCTAAGCCACTCACTGGGGGATTTGGGCACAAGTGATTATGAGAAACCAATCATTGAGATACTATGAAAAAAAAATCTTGTCTTTGGAAAACAGATTGAAGTGCTTTTATTACAACTTGTCAGGTTGAGTGATTTTAGGTGTAGAAAGGACGAAGCAGCTCTGTGTTCCATGCGTGTGGCTCGTCCATATTCTTGGCTAGGTTGTAGATGTGGTACGCTCCATTGTGAAGCACCTTGGTGACGATGAAGGGACCTTCCCAGGCCGGAGTGAGCTTGTGAGGTCATTTCTGATCGAGTTGAAGCACAAGGTCTCCTTCCTGGAATGCTCGACCTCTGATGTTGCGAGCATGGAATCGGCACAGATCTTGCTGATAAATGGTCAACCGAATCAAAGCCATCTCGCGTTCTTCTTCCAGGAGATCAACAACGTCCTCGCGCGCCTGCTCAGCTTCAGCTTCTGAGAACAATTCTACTCGGGGAGCATTGTGCAGTAAGTCACTCAGAAGCACAGCCTCAACATCGTATATCAGGAAGAAAGGGGTCTGATTATTCGACCGGTTGGGCGTTGTTCTCAGTCCCCATAGGACCGACGGTAGTTCAGTCACCCAAGCTCCAGCAACATGTTTAAGGTCGCGCATCAATCGAGGCTTTTATCCTTGAAGGATCAAACCATTCTCCCTTTCTGCATGTCCATTCGACTACGGGTGTGTGACGGACAAATAGTCCACCCGAGTGCCTTGGGATGCACAGAATGCCTTGAACACATCAGAATCAAAGTTGGAACCGTTATCTGTGATAATGCTGTGGGGTACTCCATATCTGAATATCAACTCCTTGATGAAATTGACGATAGTGCTTGCCCTGAGGTTTTTGATGGGCTTGGCTTCGATCCACTTGGTAAACTTGTCGACCGCTACAAGCAAATGGGTGAAACCATTCGCGCCGGTCTTGAAGGGTCCAACCATATCCAATCCCCAGACTGCAAACGACCAGACGAGCGGAATAGTCTTTAGGGCAGATGCAGGCTTGTGAGACATGTTGGAGTAGAATTGGCAACCTGCGCATTTGTCGACTATATCTTTCGCCATATCATTTGCTCGAGTCCAATAGAATCCCGCTCGGCACGCTTTGGCCACGATGGTCCGAGAGGACGCATGGTGACCACAGGTCCCCGAGTGAATGTCGTTTAGGATCATTCGACCTTCATCCGGGGAGATGCAGAGTTGGGCCACTCCTGTGACACTTTCTTTGTAAAGCTGCCCTTTTACCACGGTGAAGGCTTTCGTTCGACGGACTATATGGCAAGCCTCATCTTCATCTTCTGGGAGTTCCTTTCTGAGAATGTACGAAATGTACGGTACTGTCCAATCGGGTGTGACCACCAGGACTTCCATGATCAGGTCGACCACGGCTGGAACTTCGATCTCAGTCGGGTTGGTTGGACTTATTGGTTGCGGGGGTTCTTCCTTGAAGGGATCCTCTTGTACTGACGGGGTGTGAAGATGCTTGAAGAACACATTGCTGGGTACAAGTTTCCGAGTGGAACCTATCTTCGCCAGATCATTAGCTGCATGATTCTTGATTCGCGGTATGTGGTGGAGCTCTAACCCCTCAAACTTCTTCTCCAACTTTCTCACTGCATTGCAATATCCTGTCATTGTGGGACTCCTGACGTCCCATTCCTTCATTACTTGATTGAACACTAAGTCTAAGTCGCCGTAAACCATCAGGCACCGGACACCGAGTGAAATGGCCATATGCAACCCATACAATAGCGCCTCATACTCTGATTCATTGTTTGAAGAGTCAAAGTGAATCTCGAGGACATAACTGAGCTTGTCTCCTCATGGGATACTAAGACCACTCCTGCGCCAGAGCCATTTAACATCTTGGACCCATCAAAGAACATGGTCCAATGTTCCGACTGGATTTGAATCGGTTGTTGTTGTTCTGTCCACTCTGCGAGGAAATCTGCAATTGCTTGAGACTTAATGGCCTTCTTTGCCTCAAATTTTGATATCTAATGGAAGGAGTTCAATCGCCCATTTTGCCACTCGACCAGTTGCATCTCTGTTATTCAGAATCTCTGACAATGGAGCGTCGCTGACGACTGAAATTGAATGATCAGAGAAATAGTGTGCAACCTTCTTCATGGTCAGGTAAATCTCATAAACAAGCTTCTGATAGTGAGGATATCTCTGCTTGGATGGGGTTAAAACTTCTGAAATGTAATACACCGGGCGTTGAACTTTGAAGGCTTTGCCTTCTTCTTCCTGCTCGACAGTGAGCACTGTGCTAACAAGTTGTCATGTGGCTGCGATGTAAAGCAGTAGGGGCTCCTTGCTAACCGGAGCAGGGAGCACCGGCTGGGTGGAAAGCAGGGCTTTGAGCTCCTCAAATGCTGCTTCAGCTTTGTCATTCCACTCGAACTTGTCAGCCTTCTTCATCAGTCGGTAAAGAGGCAGTGCCTTTTCACCGAGACGTGAAATGAATCGACTCAATGCAGCCAAACAACCAGTAAGCTTCTGAACGTCATGCACACGCACTGGGCGTTTCATTCGGAGGATTGCGCCAATCTTCTCTGGGTTTGCGTCGATCCCTCATTCAGAAACGAGAAAACCGAGTAATTTTCCGCCTGGGACTCCGAATGTGCATTTTGATGGATTAAGCTTGATATCATACCTCCTCAGGTTGGCAAAAGTTTCACCAAGGTCAGTCAGTAGGTCGGAACCTTTGGGTGACTTAACCACTATGTCATCCATGTATGCTTCCACATTCCGACCGATTTGAGTGAGCAGGCACTTCTGAATCATGCGCATGAATGTGGTACCAGCATTCTTGAGGCCAAATGGCATAGTAACATAGCAAAAACACCCGAACGGGGTGATGAAAGCCGTCTTTATCTCATCAGGTCCAAACAGTCGGATATGATGGTACCCGGAATAAGCGTCCAGGAAGGACAGTCGCTCGCATCCCGCAGTTGAGTCGACTATATGGTCGATGGGGGCAGAGGAAAATGATCTTTCGGGCAGGCCCGATTGATGTGCTTGAAGTCAATACACATTCGGAGTGATTTGTCTTTTTTGGGAACCATAATAACATTGGCGAGCCACTCGGAGTGGTATATCTCGCGGATGAACTTGGCGGCCAGAAGCCGAGCCACCTCCTCGCCTATGGCCTTTCTCTTCTCCGTGGCGGACCAACGGAGGTGTTCCTTAACGGGTTTTGCCTTGGAGTCAACTCGCAAACGGTGCTCAGCCAGTCCCCTGGGTACACCTGGCATGTCAGCTGGCTTCCATGCAAAGATGTCCCAGTTCTCATGGAGGAACTGGATGAGCGCTTCTTCCTATTTGCTGTCGTGTGTAGTTGAGATGTGTGTCGGAGCAGCATTGTGGTCAGTCGGGTGAATGTGGACTGGCTTGGTTTCACCGGCCGACTGCAATGCGGACTCTGAAGCAGGTCTCTTGGCACACAACAAATCACTCGGATCTGCAGTCTTCTGGTACTCTTGAAATTCTACTGCTGCCATCTGCTCATCTTCTATCTTTGCACCGTCCTGAAGACAGTCTTCTGCTCTCTTACAGTTGCCTGAAACCATTATCACGCGTTTGGGGCCCGGCATATTCATCTTGAGGTATACATAGCATGGTCGAGCCATAAAGCTAGCATACGTGGGTCTGCCCAGAATGGCATGATAGGCGCTTTAGAAATCTACGACCTCAAACGTCAACTTCTCCTTGCGGAAATTCTTTTCATCGCTGAAAACCACGTCAAGAGTGATTTGGCCGAGTGATTTGGCTTTCTTGCCCGAGATGATTTTGTGGAATCGCATGTTGCTCTCACTGAGTTTGGACATCAGAATGCCCATTCCCTTGAGAGCCTCAACATACAAGATATTCAGGCCACTGCCTCCAGCCATCAGAACCTTGGTCAGTCGGGTACCCCCTACGACTGGGTCGACCACCAACGCTTGCCTCCCAGGGGTGGCTATGCGTGCAGGGTGGTCGGACTGGTCGAATGTGATGGGGGTTTTAGACCACTTCAGATACCTTGGTGTTGCTGGAGCAACCATGTTAACCTCTCTGTTAATGACCTTCAGTCGACTTCTGCTCTCTGGATCAGCAAAAATCACCAAGGTAGCATTGACATTGGGATAACCATCGTCATCGTCCTTATCCTCCTCTTCCTTCTCAGGTTCTTTGTCCTTATCGCTGGGTTTACTCTCTCGGAAGCTCTCGATTAGGAGTCGACATTGTTGAGTCATATGCTTGGGGAGAATCAGGTTCCCCTCCTCATCCTTCTTGGTGTGAATATGACACGACAAATCCATCACATCGTTTCCTTCCTGATCCTTCACCTTCTTGGGGGTCCAGGGTCCTTTAGGTTTCCCTTTGAACTTTTCTTGATTTAGTACTGCTGCCTCGGTAGGACCTGCTGCCTCAGCCTTTCGCTTCTGCTTCCGACTGGAATTACCTCCTCCGGTGTCCTGGGCGACTATTTTGTGCTTGCCACTCCTGAGTCAGTCTTCCTCTTCGCTGTTAGCATATTTGGTGGCAATCTCCATCATCCGAGTCAAAGACATATCTCCAGTCCGACCGAACTTTAGATTGAGCTCTCTGTAGCGAACGCCTTCCTTGAAGGCACAGACTGCTTGGTGATCTGACATATTCTCCACTGTGTGGTGCAGAGTGATCCATCTCTGGATATAGTCCCTCAGGGTTTCATTCAGTTTCTGCATGCAATGCTCCAGCTCCAGTAGACCAGCAGGTCTCTTGCATGTGCCCTCAAATGTTCTGGTAAACACTCGGGCTAACTCATCCCAACTCAAAGTGCTCCCAGGGGCCAGCTGAGTCAATCAAGCCCTGGCAGAACCTTCAAGCATCAGAGGGAGGTGCTTCATGGCCACCTCATCGCTGCCGCCGCCAATGTGCGCAACCACTCGGTAATCTTCAAGCCAAGTGTCGGGCTTCGACTCCCCTGTAAACTTGCTGACGCCAGTCGCCAGTCTGAAGTTATGAGGGATCTCGGCAGCTTTGATGGCTCCCCGAAACACTCTGGGCCGGAAACGTGGACCCTGCTTCCACTGGGTCGGTCCCGATCCAGCCCTTCTCTATATGCTCTATTCCGATTGACCAAACCCTGCACAAGGACGGACCTTGCATCGAAACCAGGCTCTCTGGGGTCGACTGGAACTCTGCGGTCATTCCCATACGGACGCCTGTCGTCATTACGCTGGGGCACAAATGACCTGTCCCTCAGAAGCGGCGAAGGCGCTCGACGATAGTTATCATGGGTGTACTCACGATCATATCCTTCGTGGGCTCGTCCCAGGTGCCGATCCTGGTGGTGATTGCGGCCTCCATGCCGCAAAGGTGACCTAGGACTGTGTGCCGACTAAACGATGTCCGCTCTTACTAATCTACTGTGAATTATGTTCCGCGACTGGGACACAGCGGAGCTCAGGTCTCCTGCTGCTCGGAGCAGCGTTCTGATCTGCTCTAAGCCTCTCACAGCCTCTGAACGGGATGATTGAATGGACTTTGCAATACGCGCAGCGGCTGCGAGATTCTGAATTGGCACGCGGAATACCTGAGTTTCCAGTGGAAACAATTACCGTGGACGTCGACTAGATTCTGGGATCAGTCGACGAGCGCGTTTGTCAAGAGAATACTGAAGATTCTCCAAGCGAGTGCGTTCAGCCAGAGTGGTTAGGCGCACAGCCTCCAAGGCCCGGGCCTCGGCGGTTTCCCTGATGATGGGGGTCTGGAGAGCCTACACGTTGCGGCGATGCAGCTCCTCCCTCTGCTGCGAGCTAATAGGTTGGGCTGATACTCTTCATGGTCGAGTGACACGTCGGCGCTTCTACCGCCGTCATCGCCGTGACAGAAACCAGGTGGACTGCGATGGGAGTCAACCATGAGGACCTCCACCGCGGGATCACAACTCCCGCTCTCGGAAAAAGTGTCTGCATAACCAGTTGAAAGTTCGAATGATCCGCAGTGAAATACTGATGTCTACTACACAACCTTCTTCTTGTAGATGTTGTTGGGCCAGTCCAAGTGCAGAGGTTTGTAGGACAGTAGCAAATTTCCCTCAAGTGGATGAACTAAGGTTTATCAATCCGTGGGAGGCGTAGGTTGAAGATGGTCTCTCCCAAGAAACCCTGCAACCAAATAACAAAGAGTCTCTTGTATCCCCAACACAGCCAATACAATGGTAAATTGTATAGCTGCACTAGTTCAGTGAAGAGATGGTGATACAAGTGCAATATGGATAGTAGATATGGGTATTTGTAATCTGAAATTATAAAAACAGCAAGGTAGCAAGTGGTAAATGTGAGTGAAACGGTATTGCAATGCGTGGAAACAAGGCCTAAGGTTCATACTTTCACTAGTGCAAGTTCTCTCAACAATAATAACATAACTGGATCATATAACTATCCCTCAACATGCAACAAAGAGTCACTCCAAAGTCACTAATAGCGGAGAACAAACGAAGAGATTATTTTAGGGTACGAAACCACATCAAAGTTATTCTTTCTGATCGATCTATTCAAGAGTCCGTAGTAAAATAACACGAAGCTATTCTTTCCGTTCGATCTATCATAGAGTTCGTACTAGAATAACACCTTAAGACACAAATCAACCAAAACCTTAATGTCACCTAGATACTCAAATGTCACCTCAAGTATCTGTGTGCATGATTATACGATAAGCATCACACAATCTTAGATTCATCTATTCAACCAACACAAAGTACTTCAAAGAGTGCCCCAAAGTTTCTACCGGAGAGTCAAGACGAAAACGTGTGCCAACCCCTATGCATAAGTTCATTGAATCCGCAAGTTCATCACCAAAACATACATCAAGTAGATCACGTGAACATCCCATTGTCACCACAGATAAGCGCTGCAAGACATACATCAAGTGTTCTCAAATCCTTAAAGACTCAATCCGATAAGATAACTTCAAAGGGAAAACTCAATCCATTACAGAAGAGTAGAGGGGGAGAGACATCATAAGATCCAACTATAATAGCAAAGCTCGCAATACATCAAGATCGTATCACCTCAAGAACACGAGAGAGAGAGAGATCAAACACATAGCTACTAGTACATACCCTCAGCCCCGAGGGTGAACTACTCCCTCCTTGTCATGGAGAGCCCCGAGATGGTGAAGATGGCCATCGGTGATGGATTCCCCCTCCGGCAGGGTGCCGGAACAGGGTCCCGATTAGTTTTTGGTGGCTACAGAGGCTTGCGGCTGCGAAACTCCTGATCTATTGTGTTCTTCGATGTTTTTAGGGTATATGGACATATATAGGCAAAAGAAGTCGGTCAGGGGAGCCACGAGGGTCCCACGAGGGTGGGGGGCATGCCCAGGGGGGTAGGGCACGCCTCCCTGCCTCGTGGGTTCCTTGAAGCTTCCCTGACGTCTACTCCAAGTCTCCTGGATTGCTTCCATTCCAAAAATAACTCTCTCGAAGGTTTCATTCCGTTTGGACTCTGTTTGATATTCCTTTTCTTCGGAACACTGAAATAGGCAAGAAAAGAACAATTTGGGCTGGGCCTCTGGTTAATAGGTTAGTCCCAAAAATAATATAAAGTGTATAGTAAAGCCCATAAACATCCAGAACAGATAATATAATAGCATGAATGCTTCATAAATTATAGATACGTTGGAGACGTATCAGCATCCCCAAGCTTAATTCCTGCTCGTCCTCGAGTAGGTAAATGATAAAAGAAATAATTTATGAAGTGTGTATGCTAGTAGGTGCACAAGTTTGATCAATGATAATTTCAATCACCTTTTCTAGCATCATTATATGTCACAATAGTAGCTCATCTCATAAAACTTCTCATGATCAAGTAACAAGCTATTCAAATGTTAAAGCATAGACCATAAACTTTCTTGAAAACTAGCAAACTATGTTCTCAGTCATCAAACAATTGCAATTCATCTTATTTTCAGGAAGGGTCTATGTAAGAGCTTTGATTTAGCAAATCCCACATACTCAACTATCATATAGTCTTCCGTGATTGCTACCACTCAAAGCATATTTTTAGAACAAATAGCATCCATCAAACACAGAGAAAGATAGGGGCTTAATGTTTCGCCTCCCAACTTACTTATCATATAGATAATTGTCAACAATAATAATTCATGATCAAATATATTTGAATGGCCATATATGCTTAGATCTTTCCCCATCACATGATGCTTGCCAACTAAATATTAGATTGGAATGAGAAGGAATACTACTGACTCTTGCATAAAAGTAAAAGATAGGCCCTTCGCAGAGGGAAGCAGGGATTTGCAGAGGTGCCAGAGCTCGATTTTGAAATAGAGATAACTAATTTTGAGAGGTATGCTTTCATTGTCAACATAACAACCAAGAGTTCCCAAGATCTTCCATACTACATACATTATAGGCGGTTCCCAACCAGAATGGTAAAGTTTTTTTTACTCCCCCTCCACCAACAATCATCAATCCATGGCTTGCCCAAAACAATGGGTGCCTCCAACTAACAACAATCCCGGGGGAGTTTTGTTTGCAATTATTTTGATTTGATTTTGATCTTTTGATCATGGGACTAGGCATCCCAGTTACCAACCATTTTTCGCGTGAATGATGAGCGGGGTCCACTCATCGTGAGAATAATCCACCTATCATGGAAGATACTGACAGCCCCTAGTCGCTACATGAGAGATTCGGGCATACAAAACAGATTATTATTTGAAGGTTTAGAGTTTGGCACATGCAAATTTACTTGGAACGACAGGTAAATACCGCATATAGGTAGGTATGGTGGACACTCATGGAAGAAACTTGGTTCAAGAGATTTAATTTGGATGCACAAGTAGTATTCCCGCTTAGTACAAATATTTGGCTAGCAAAGGATTCCAAACAGTAAGCACCACATGTTGGAGGATCTATAACAATATAACTTCTATACAAATATACCCAAGCATAACTCATTATGTTGTCTTCCTTGTCCAATTTCAACTAATTTGCTCAGGTTTGAAAATAATTAATGGGTCTCACAATCATAGAAGATGTCTAAGATAGTATATTTATATGTGAAATCTCTCATCCTTCAGTATTCTTTCATGAATTGTTCAAGTGACCAATACAATGTTTGCTAACCTTCAATAAATTTACCACCTCTACTTCTTAGATATGAAGTCATTACTCCCAATGGGGTAGGCATATGAAACATATATATTTTCAGATTTATGACATTCAACTCAGTCAACCATTTCCTCATAGGATATAAGTGAAGCACACGAGTAAATGACAAACTACTCCAAAAAGATATAAGTGAAGATCAATGAGTAGTTAAATAATTATGTAGATATGTGAAGACTCTATCTCATTTAAGAATTTCAGATCTTGGTATTTTATTCAAACAGCAAGCAAAACAAAAGAAAACAAAATGACGCTCCAAGCAAAACACATATCATGTGGTGAATAAAAATATAGCTCCAAGTAAAGTTGCCGATGAACGAAGACGAAAGAGGGGATGCCTTCCGGGGCATCCCCAAGCTTAGGCTCTTGGTTGTCCTTGAATATTACCTTGGGGTTCCTTGGGCATCCCCAAGATTAGGCTCTTGCCACTCCTTATTCCATAGTCCATCGAAACTTCACCCAAAACTTGAAAACTTCACAACACAAAACTCAACACAAAACTCGTAAGCTCCGTTAGTATAAGAAAATAAATCACCATTTAGGTACTGTTGTGAACTCATTCTAAATTCATATTGGTGTAATATATACTGTATTACAACTTCTCTATGGTTCATACCCTCCGATACTACTCATAGATTCATCAAAATAAGCAAACAACACATAGAAAACAGAATCTGTCAAAAACAGAACAGTCTGTAGTAATCTGTATCATTCGAATACTTCTGTAAATCCAACAATTATTAAATAAATTGGTGAATCTGAGTAATTTGTCTATTAATCATCTGCAAAAAGAATCAACCTAAAATCACTCTCTAGTAAAAAATGGCAGCTAATCTCGTGAGCGCTAAAGTTTCTGTTTTTTACAGCAAGATCATAAAGACTTCACCCAAGTCTCCCCAAAGGTTCTACTTGGCACAAACACTAATTAAAACATAAAACCACATCTAAACAGAGGATAGATGAATTATTTATTACTAAACAGGAACAAAAATCAAGGAACAAAAATAAATTAGGTTGCCTCCCAACAAGCACTATCGTTTAACGCCCCTAGCTAGGCATGATGATTTCAATGATGCTCACATAAAAGATAACAATTGAAACATAACAGGAGCATCATGAAGCATATGAATAGAACATTTAAGCCTAATCCACTTCCTATGCATAGGTATTTTGTGAGCAAACAACTTATGGGAACAAGAATCAACTAGCATAGGAAGGTAAAACAAGCATAGCTTCAAGATTTTAAGCACATTGAGAGGAAACTTGATATTATTGCAATATGTAGAAGCATATGATCCTCTCTCATAATAAATTTCATTAGCATCATGAATGAATTCAACCATATAACCAGCACATAAAGCATTATTTTCATGATCTACTTGCATAGAAAATTTACTACTCTCCACATAAGCAAATTTGTTCTCATGAATAGTAGTGGGAGCAAACTCAACAAAATAACTATCATGTGAAGCATAATCCAATTGAAAATTAAAATCATGATGAAAAGTTTCATGGTTATCTTTATTCTTACTAGCATACATGTCATCACAATAATCATCATAAATAGGAGGCATGCTTTCATCATAATAAATTTGCTCATGAAAACTTGGGGGACAAAAAGTATCATATTCATCAAACATAGCATCCCCAAGCTTGTGGCTTTGCATATCATTAGCATCATGGGTATTCAAAGAATTCATACTAACAACATTGCAATCATGCTCATCATTCAAATATTTAGTGCCAAACATTTTATAGACTTCTTCTTCTAGCACTTGAGCACAATTTTCCTTTTCATCATTCTCACGAAAGATATTAAAAAGATGAAGCGTATGAGGCAAACTCAATTCCATTTTTTGTTGTTTTATTTTATAGACTAAACTAGTGATAAAACAATAAACAAAAAGATTCAATTGTAAGATCTAAATATATACCTTCAAGCACTAAATCCCCGGCAACGGTGCCAGAAAAGAGCTTGACGTCTACTACACAACCTTCTTCTTGTAGACGTTGTTGGGCCTCCAAGTGCAGAGGTTTGTAGGACAGTAGCAAATTTCCCTCAAGTGGATGACCTAAGGTTTATAAATCCGTGGGAGGCGTAGGTTGAAGATGGTCTCTCTCAAGCAACCCTGCAACCAAATAACAATGAGTCTCTTGTGTCCCCAACACACCCGATACAAAGGTAAATTGTATAGGTGCACTAGTTCGGCGAAGAGATGGTGATACAAGTGCAATATTGATAGTAGATATGGGTATTTGTAATCTGAAATTATAAAAACAGCAAGGTAGCAAGTGGTAAACGTGAGCGAAAATGGTATTGCAATGCGTGGAAACAAGGCCTAAGGTTCATACTTTCACTAGTGCAAGTTCTCTCAACAATAATAATATAACTGGAACATATAACTATCCCTCAACATGCAACAAAGAGTCACTCCAAAGTCACTAATAGCAGAGAACAGACGAAGAGATTATTGTAGGGTACGAAACCACCTCAAAGTTTTGCTTTCTGATCGATCTATTCAAGAGTCCGTAGTAAAATAACACGAAGCTATTCTTTCCGTTCGATCTACCATAGAGTTCGTACTAGAATAACACCTTAAGACACAAATCAACCAAAACCCTAATGTCACCTAGATACTCCAATGTCACCTCAAGTATCCATGGGCATGATTATACGATAAGCATCACACAATCTCAGATTCATCTATTCAACCAACACAAAGTACTTCAAAGAGTGCCCCAAACTTTCTACCGGAGAGTCAAGACGAAAACGTGTGCCAACCCCTATGCATAAGTTCATTGAACCCGCAAGTTGATCACGAAAACATACATCAAGTAGATCACGTGAATATCCCATTGTCACCATAGACAAGCACGGCAAGACATACATCAAGTGTTCCCAAATTCTTAAAGACTCAATCCGATAAGATAACTTCAAAGGGAAAACTGAATCCATTACAAGAGAGTAGATGGGGAGAAGCATCATAAGATCCAACTATAATAGCAAGCACTACAAGAAATATGGTAATCTGTGACAGCCCTTGTCTGTCACCGAGAGCCCATAAACTGTCATCGATGACCGTCGGTGACAGTGGGCTTGTCCGTCATGTATATCGCGTCATAATTTGTCCACCCGACCAACCATGACGGATTTTCCGTCTGTCATGGATTTAGGCCAAATTATGACGGTCATTTACCGTCACCGATCGGCCCCCAAGCCCGCCTGGCCCGCCCCAGGCCCAGGTCTCTGTGACGGTCTTTTCCGTCACGCATTTACATGATGACGTGGCATCAACACTCCAGTTTGGGTCTGACGTGGCACCGCCTGGGCCCATGTAGGCTTCGGCCCAGTAAGTTTTGGCACATTTGTTTTGGTTCGAACTATTTTTTTTTCACTGTTTATGTTAGCCCATTTCCGGTGGTCCAACAAGCACATCAACCCATTAATCTTATGGGCCAATTATGTTTTTTTATCCAAAATATGTTTCCGTTTCCAGGCCTACTTCATCTAGCCCATCAATGTTAGGTTTGCCCAACAAAGCCCATTTGTGATTTTTACACGAAACAATTTAGCACTGACAATTATTAATAATTTGTATACAAATATTAAGACAGAAAAGAGGCATAGCATTAAAAATCACAAGTCACATTACACAAGTATTGGTCCTCCATGACACATCCAACATAGCATTCAGCTTACATCTCGAGATGCACTAACCATCAATCACCAACATGCAACTAGTTTGCATCGAACAGTATGGAGTTTGCATAACAAAAGGCTGACAAAATAACAAGCTAGGTTCCACAAGCATATCCCACATTCATATAGCTTCCATCAGCTTTTTGGACAAACAACTTACCCTTCAGCTGATCTTGACGGCATCTGACTTAGCAATAAGTCTAGTTTTGCATCCATCTCAGCTTGCTTCTTCCTGTTCTCCTCATCTCGCTTCTTGTACTCCTCATCTTGCCTGGCCCTTTCTTCTTCAGATTCCTTCAACTTCTTGGTCAAGGTGTCAACACGCGCCCGAAGCTCAACATTCATCTTCTGCGCTGCCAATTCTACTTCACAGTTGATAGCACTGGATCTCGCATGGACGTGTTGGATCCCCACATGCTGAAGAAACATTGGCTTCTTAGTGTGCTTAGCAAGTACTTCAGCTACAGCTTCGGTTGCTGCCTCAGTTGTAGAGCTCGATTCATGACCATCTTCTGTAGGATTAGGAACCTTATTTTCCATCTCGGTCTAGCAATGCAAGCAACAAACATGGTTATGAGACAGCTTAAGCACAAGTAGAGATGACCTCATCAGCAAGTTAACATGCATTAGGAAAGCTAGCATGCATCCTTATCTTGTGAGAACAGAGTCAGATTAAACTTTTTTCTGTGTGGAGCTGAGTCAGATTATTCATCAACAACAAAGTGGCCAGAAGAAACAGGATAAATTATATCAATTAAGTACAAGCAACTAATGTTTAAATCTAATTATTTTATATATACTACAAGCTAGAGACTGAGGATGGACAAAACTGCAATATAGGACAATCTATTACAAGATAGTCAGGTGAATACACTAACATTTCCAATTAACATACGCTGGCATTTGCTTATTATTTTTCAATCTGTAAGAGGGACTGAAACAATATTAATTCTAGCCGTGCAAAAGTTAAAACTTTGATGGTTGGTAGTCTTTGAAAGCTGACTTACAATTGCATCCAGCACAACTTTGGTGTAACATTTGTTTTTTTTTGCTGTAGTGGCACTCCTTGAACAAATCCACTGCAGTTGGTTCTTTATCCTTGTATTTGTCTCCCTGAAAACAACATATATGAATGCAAGGGAGCATCATATACCTACACTACATGGAAGCAATCCAAAAACACCTTTTAACAGTGCACACATACATCTTGCACATCCACACCCACATGTTTGACTTACCAGATTTCCACAGTGCACAGGGTAGCTACGCGCTCCAGTAGTTTGGTGGAACTTAACTTGAGCTCGATTAGCTTTGTTAATTTGAGATATCCCCTACATTAAGAGACCAAATACATGTAAGGCACAGTCTCTAGATTAGCATGTAGAAGGCGAGATCGGTTTGCAGGAAGAGACATACCATCTTTTTGGGATCCTTCCAGCTTTCCACCAGCTCGTTCCACTGGTCATCAGTCATCGAGGGGACCAGAGAAGTTCTCCTCACCAAATGGGGTGCATGAGGATCAAAATACTCTTTCTTGAGCCTATATCATTGTTGGCGAGTCGCACGTTTCAACATTTCTATGCAAGCCTTCCTAACTGGCACTGCCTCTAGGTCCATCTGAAACTTGTTCTAATAAGATAAAAAACATGGGTAAGTATCATGATGGCACATAGACAAAATAGCAGAAGATTGACAGGTTCCTAGCAATGTGAGGGAGAAAGGCCAGGGTTATGTACTTACACCAACTTTGCCTACAAAGTTCCTGAAGATCCCATCTCTCACATTTCCATTTGGGTCCTTGTAATCCTTCCAGTGCTTAAACACAGGCATATGGTGTCTGACTGTGACATTGCATTCGGTTGCAAACTTTGCAGCCAGAAGAGGTGTCTCTGGCCGTAAGCTTCCTTCTGGAATGAGAAGCGGTAGTTTGCCCTGCCAGCGTCGAGTGATCCTTTCCAAACCTTTCCCCAAATTGGGCCCCCCTTTCCCTTGGCTCCTCATAGGATTGTGGACCTACAGAGAAGGTAAAATCAAGGATGGTATTAAGCTCACAAGAAGGCCAAGACAATATACTAGTAACCGATGACAGCAACAATTAAGGCGAAACAGTGTAAAGCGGCAACAAGAGAAGCTAATGATGTATGCACTAATAGTTGGTCTGTCAAGGTTCATTATGGTTTATATTAAGTATATTTAAGACGGCAAGATGCATAGAACAATAGATTAAACAAGAAGTTCAGAAAATCTGAATGGAAGATCTGAAGGGCATTAATGCTTGAATGGAAGATCTGAAAATATATATACTTAATTTGCTATGTCATAGTGCCATTACTAAATAACCATAGCCTCATTAACAATCAAATAAATGCAAGAAAAATCAGGTTTGTAACTTGCCTTCAGAGTTACTGTCAGGTTGAGATTGCTGATGAGGTTGGGTACTACCACCAGCTTCGTTGTCCCTCTGGTTGTCATCATCACAATGGGCAATGAGATCAGCTTCATTGGCCATCCAGTTGCCATCATCACAATGTGCAAGGTCATCATCTTTTTAGAAGAAGGCATCCAGTGAGAGGATGTTCGTTATGCAATCGAAGTTAATACACAAGGCTAGAAATTCAAAGGACAGAACATGAGCATGATATAACAACAATAGTAAGAAACTTGCCTTCAACAAAATGGTCATCAGAGTTGGGAACAAATTGTTCAGCTTGGCTGGCACAAGCCACAGAAGAAATTGGCTTATGAATGACACTTGGTGTATGCTGTTTAGGATCATACATCTCTTCACTTTGAGCACTTGCATCAGCATTTTGTGATTGTACTTTCCTCGACCTTGTAACTCGCATATTAGTTGGGATGTCCGCGAGAACTCTCTTAGGAGGCCGAGGCTTTAATCCACCAGGGGGCATGGCAGCAGATCTTTTCTTACTAGATTCTTGACTGTTTTTTTTACAATCCTTCAAGCCCTGATAGAAATGAAAAAATGGTTTAATTAACAACCTTTAACAAAAACTCTGCTGCAATGACCAACAAGCAACATATCTAGCAATGACTAGATGGAGGATTTCAGCACCTTGGAGTTTGAGCTAGCAGCAGGTGTAGACTTAAATTCTTGCAATGCTTCTGTCTCATGTACTAAACTATCATCGGACGACTCTCCTTCACTGGTATCGTCCTCATTAGGATGGTACTCAGCTTCAGATTCATCGGTACTATTCCTGGGCCTTTTTTTTCAGGTGAAATGACAGTTTTGGCTGCAAACAATGTTGATAATGCAGGAATTCCGAGTGCTTGCAGCCTTGAATTGTTCCTTATGATTCTTTTGAGGCGCAACTCGTCCATATGATGTACAGGTGGTGGTTCTAAGATGAGTGAACACATGAACACAAATTACTATGTGCATAATATGTACTTAATAACAAATTACTGTTTCTTATGTTTATGTATGGCTACAACCCTAATGAACCAGGAACACTAGCAAATGAAGTCAAGAACAATAAAAACGCTATTACCACCTAGTAATTAGACATACATATGTAGTTTGCCTCATATATGCACACACATATATAGCTTTGACATCACTTGCTCTGACTCCTATCACCACCACTGCATGTGAAGCTTCAATGCTTCAACTTATTCAAATAGCAGGCATGGAGTGGGTTAAGAAGATTATACCTGCTGTCTTGCATCCTCGGGATTTCTTCGCTGCAATCTTCTTCCCCATCAGTGTGTCGTGCAAATGTCCAGCGAGGTGTCGGAGAGGCCCTTGAAGCAGCGAAGTGTGGTGGCGCGAGGCACTTGAAGTGGCGCGGTATGGAGGCGACGACGACTTGTTTCTCGGGTTTGGTGGAGGGGAGGAGGGGAGGGAGTCTGTGGCCGGCAGTGGATGTGGGGTTGTGACCGGTGGTGGAGGCGGAAGAGGAAGAGGAAGGGTAGTGGCGGAGGTGACCAGCGGCGGCCGGGTCGTGTTCTAGGGTTTGGTGGAGCGTGGGGCGGAAGGGGGTCTTGGCCAGCAGTGAGGGAGGGGATGTGACCGACGGTGGAGGTGGAAGAGGGACAGGGCCCGTGCTCGGCGGTGGAAGAGGCCGGCGGTGGAGGAGGTGATGCCGGCGGCGGTGGAGGAGGTGGTGCGGGCGGTGGAGGCGGATCTGGGGCGGCCGTGCGGGGGGGCGTGGGGGATTTGGTGATTTGGGGGCTAGGGGGCGGCCGTGCGATGGGGTTAGTGGGGTTAGTGGTTTGTGTCAAATTACAATGTTGTCCCTTCGTATGTACTGATGGAAGAATAGCTTTGTGTAATTTTCTGTAACCTTGGTGGGCAATATGGTCAATTCAAGATGGTTCTTTTTGGCTTGGCGCGGGTGGAGCGAAAATAAAGTCCCCTGCGCGCGCTTACTTGCCGCCAGGTAAATTTAGAAATTGATATCTCCACTCAAAAAAAAGAGAATTGATCTCTCCACTAAAAAAGAGAGAGAATTGATCTAAAAAAACATTCTAGAGAATACATCACGAGCAAGTCATTTTGTTTCTATAATTAGCAAGACATATATTTAATTACACACTATGTCATAATTACTAGAAATTATTTATGAAATAATTACCCACCCGCCCACCACACCACTTCGATTCCATTTTGTGATGGAATCGAGCGCACGGTCTTGACGGCGACCCGATCATCGGAGGCGACGTTAGTGATCACATGGATGGTGTACGACGTTGTTGATACATGTCAATTGTTGGGTGGCATGGGCTCCGGGGTGAATGGACAGAGAGCTTGAGAATGGAGTGCACGATCTTGAAAGCTTCCAACAGAGCCGCGACCGGAGTCGACACGGTCATCGACGACGACCCGATCATCGGAGGCGACATTAGTGATCACATGGATGGTGTAGGACGTCGTTGATACGTGTCAATTGTTGGGCGGCATGGGCTTCGTGGTGGATGGACAGAGAGCTCGAGAATGCAGTGCACGATCTTGAAAGCTTCCGACAGAGCCGCGACCGGAGTCGACCCAGTCATCGACGACGACCCGATCATCGGAGGCGACATTAGTGATCACATGGATGGTGTAGGACGTTGTTGATACATGTCGATTGTTGGGTGGCATGGGTTCCGGGGTGGATGGACAGAGAGCTCGAGAATGGAGTGCACGATCTTGAAAGCTTCCGACAGAGCCGCGACCGGAGTTGACCCGGTCATCGACGACGACCCGATCATCGGAGGCGACATTAGTGATCACATGGATGGTGTAGGACGTTGTTGATACATGTCGATTGTTGGGTGGCATGGGCTCCGGGGTGGATGGACAGAGAGCTCGAGAATGGAGTCGACCGAGTTGCGATTTAAAAGATATGAATATTTTTAAAAAATTTAAATTTGCCGCGACCGAGTTGCGATTTAAAAGATATGAATATTTTAGAAGAAAATCTGACGGGGGTGCAATTTCAAACATGTCGATTGTTGGGTGGCATGGGCTCCGGGGTGGATGGACAGAGAGCTCGAGAATGGAGTCGACCCAGTTGCGATTTAAAAGATATGAATATTTTTAAAAAAATTAAATTTGCCGCGACCGAGTTGCGATTTAAAAGATATGAATATTTTAGAAGAAAATCTGACGGGGGTGCAATTTCAAACAAAAAGAGGAATTTGAGCGAGTTGCGGTTTAAAAAATATGAATATTTTTAAAAACTTCAAATTTGCCGCCAAAAAAGAAAAGGGAGAGTGGAACCTTGGTCACCAGTGACCGCGCTTGATGCTCTATCCACTGGACCATCTCAGTCCTTGTGTTTTTAGTTCTGAGAATTTGTTTTATTGAGGGGAAGTCATCGGTAGCATATAAAAGAAAAAATCACGCCGTAGGGAAAAAGGGGAGTAAGAGAAGTTGAACCTGGATCACCAGCGCTGAAGCGGGATGCTCTTCCCACTGGGCCATCTTAGTATCTATGTTACAGTTGGTGGGACTTCGTTTTATTGAGCAGAAGCTGTCGCTAGCATATAGAGGAAAATCGCGCGATGGATCAGACGCACTGTCTGGTGGGTTGCGCCGCGCGAGATCTCCTCCCCCTTTCCTCGTGGCGCCGCCAGAAACGCACAGAGCGCCATTTTTGCCTGCCAGGGCAATGGTCACCACACGCTCTCCAATTTACACTGCCAAGACTGTTGGCTAGCCTGGGATCGCTTCACAAAGCTCCAAAATGACCAGATTTTAGGCCATATTATGAACATAGATGAGCCTTATGAATTTCAGGAATTATTTATGAAACTGAATAGCCAATGACAGCACACATATGCTATCCTCACAACAGCCGGTGCATAGATGATATATTGTCAGGCATACAACAAGGATTACAACTACAGCGACTTCGTTAACACATTGACAAACAAAATGGTTGGCCTATGAAGGCAAACAAAATAAAACTTCAGATACAACTCTATTATGGATCACAACAAGGATCAGCGGTCATTGCCGTATCAAGGCAAACAAAATAAAAATTCAGACCAACTTAAGCTTGCAGCACAACCATTTTTGAGCATCTCCTTCTCAGCCTCATTAGCAACGCCTGTCGAATATTTCAAAATTAGAAGTTTACATGAACCGTACTGAACAAAACTATGTATCAGTGAGAACACATCACACTCTCATGTACTGTACTGAACAAACACTATGGATCACAACACACTGACAGACTAAAACTCTGTTAAGGCAAACAAGATAAAACTTCAGATACTACCATTCTAATCCTCTAACACACCGAACAAAAACTCCATGTAGTGCATAAACACCTCACTCTTTAAAACTGAACATAAACTAAATCATGGCAAACTTGTGTTAACCCTGTACTGAACATAACTCCATGTAGACAATAGGAAACAACAACTTAATGAAGAATGAGGATAGTACCTCTACATTAAAACATCTACTCATCATCACTGTCAACATCCATGGCACCTCCTTCGTCTTCGCAGCAATACTCCAGACCCGTATCATCTTCTTCCTCTTCATTGCCACCTTCATACACTTCTGTGCTTTTTTCTTTCATCAAACGAGCAACTACATCAGCTTCAAAAACAATGCCTTGCTCATCATCTCTATGCAAAGGCTTCTCGGATGTAAGGTCAGAAACAGATATTCTCCTACCCTCCTCATCACAACACTCGTCCTCTTGATATGCAGGACCAGTAAAAGGTACACCCTCAGTTTCACCAATATTGAAGAGATGCCTATGTTCAAATGTTTGCACAACTTGCCAATTCTTCCCATACTTCGTGTCTGGCAAATAAAAGACCTTTCTAGCCTGCGTAGCCAGAATCAAAGAATCGTCCTTGTACCACATACTTCCAACATTTATGCTTTCGAAAAAACCATCATTTTTAAGCTCGGTCTTCTTTCCATCAAGTTTAAACCAGTCACATTTAAACAAAACAACTGACCTGTCATCCAAGTTGTAGTCTAACTGAATGATCTCTTTCAAGGTTCCATAAAAATTTATGAGCTTACGGTCATGTTCACCTTCGGTCATGACTCCACTGTTTTGCGTTCTCTTGTTGCTATCATGACCAATAGTGCTAAATCTAATCCCATTCACTATGCATGATGAGAATTTCTGGACTCTCCGATCAGGACCACATGCCAAGGCAAAGAGATCTTCATTTACCTCTTCACCAACCTCATCCTGCATCCTTATCATCTGCAACAACACACGCAAACACATACATTAGAATCTGTAGTGAAATGTGACAACCAAAAACTAGATGCAAATAAAAACTAACATAGTTCTTGAACCATGTTGGAAATATTTTTTGAAGCTCCTTATCACTGTCCGGCGCCCCTTTTCTCTTTAACTCATCTCTGAATATTCTGTAAAGTAAAACATATTAATCAATAGATCACATAAGTACAACACAAACAACATAAGCAAGTTCAGAAGTGACAACATACTCGATATATTTCTTTGCTTGATCACAATTGTTCAACACATACCACACCATCTGATCAAATTCTTTTTCCGCATGTACATATTCATAATCATATCCTGAAGTAAAATTAACTCCATGTCCAAAAACATCAACACCATAGGCTTCTTCATCTGAAAAACCTATATTTCTTGGGTTCCGATTAAATATTGTTTCAACATCACCCATGTACTTGGAGCAAAATGTCAGGCACTCATCCGCAACATATGCTTCAGCAATCGAACCTTCTGGTCGTGCCCTATTCCTCACATAGCGCTTTAAAGTATATAGCCTTCTTGTTGGGGAACGTAGCAGAAATTCAAAATTTTCCTACGTGTCACCAAGATCTATCTATGGAGAAACCAGCAACGAGGGGAAGGAGAGTGCATCTACATACCCTTGTAGATCGCTAAGCGGAAGCGTTCAAGTGAATGGGGTTGATGGAGTCGTACTCGTCGTGATTCAAATCACCGATGATCCTAGTGCCGAACGGACGGCACCTCCGCGTTCAACACACGTACAGCCCGGTGACGTCTCCCACGCCTTGATCCAGCAAGGAGAGAGGGAGAGGTTGAGGAAGACTCCATCCAACAGCAGCACAACGGCGTGGTGGTGGTGGAGGAGCGTGGCAATCCAGCAGGGCTTCGCCAAGCACCATGGGAGAGGTAGGGCTGCGCCAGAACTTCGTCTATAGCTCCCATGCGCCTCCCCACTATATATAGGGGTGGAGGGGCTGGTATCTTGCCCTCCAAGTCCATTGGGGCGTTGGCCAAGGTGGGAGGAAAGAAATCCCATCATTTCCTTCCCCACCGATTGTTATCCCCCCTTTTTAGGGATCTTGATCTTATCCCTTCGGGATATGATCTTATTCCTTCTAAGGGGGGATCTTGGTGCGCCTTGACCAGGGGTGTGGGGCCTTGCCCCCACTACCCACGTCCATGTGGGTCCCCCCATGCAGGTGGGCCCCACTCCAGAACCTTCTAGAACCTTCCCGGTACAATACCGAAAAATCCCGAACATTTTCCGGTGGCCAAAATAGGACTTCCCATATATAAATCTTTACCTCCGGACCATTCCGGAACTCCTCGTGACGTCCGGGATCTCATCCGGGACTCCGAACAACATTCGGTAACCACATACAAACTTCCTTTATAACCCTAGCGTCATCGAACCTTAAGTGTGTAGACCCTACGGGTTCGGGAGACATGCAGACATGACCAAGACGTTCTCCGGTCAATAACCAACAGCGGGATCTGGATACCCATGATGGCTCCCACATGTTCCACGATGATCTCATCGGATGAACCACGATGTCAAGGACTTAATCAATCCCGCATTCAATTCCCTTTGTCTATCGGTATGTTACTTGCCCGAGATTCGATCGTCGGTATCCAATACCTTGTTCAATCTCGTTACCGGCAAGTCACTTTACTCGTTCCGTAACACATCATCCCGTGATCAACTCCTTGGTCACATTGCGCATATGATGATGTCCTACCGAGTGGGCCCAGAGATACCTGTCCGTTTACATGGAGTGACAAATCCCAGTCTCGATCCGCATAAAACAATAGATACTTTCGGAGATACCTGTAGTGCACCTTTATAGTCACCCAGTTACGTTGTGACGTTTGATACACCCAAAGCACTCCTACGGTATCCAGGAGTTACACGCTCTCATGGTCAAAGGAAGAGATACTTGACATTGGCAAAGCTCTAGCAAACGAACTACACGATCTTTGTGCTAGGCTTAGGATTGGGTCTTGTCCATCACATCATTCTCCTAATGATGTGATCCCGTTATCAACGACATCCAATGTCCATAGCCAGGAAACCATGACTATCTGTTGATCACAACGAGCTAGTCAACTAGAGGCTCACTAGGGACATATTGTGGTCTATGTATTCACACGTGTATTACGATTTCCGGATAATACAGTTATAGCATGAATAAAAGACAATTATCATGAACAAGGAAATATAATAATAACACTTTTATTATTGCCTCTAGGGCATATTTCCAACAGTCTCCCACTTGCACTAGAGTCAATAATCTAGTTCACATCGCCATGTGATTAACACTCACAGGTCACATCGCCATGTGACTAATACCCAAGAGTTTTAGGTTTGATCATGTTGCTTGTGAGAGAGGTTTTAGTCAACGGGTCCGAACCTTTCAGATCCGTGTGTGCTTTACAAATCTCTATGTCATCTCCTAGATGTAGCTACCACGCTCTATTTGGAGCTATTCCAAATAACTGTTCTACTTGGAGCTATTCTAAATTGTTGCCCCATAATACGTATCCGGTATCTCTTCTTAGAGCTATCCGGATAGGTGTTAAGCTTGCATCGACATAACCTTTACGACGAACTCTTTTACCACCTCCATAATCGAGAAAATTCCTTAGTCCACTAGTTACCAAGGATAACTTTGACCGCTGTCTGTGATCCATTCATGGATCACTCTTGTACCCCTTGACTGACTCATGGCAAGGCACACTTCAGGTGCGGTACTCAGCATGGCATACTGTAGAGCCTATGTCTTAAGCATAGGGGACGACCTTCGTCCTTTCTCTCTATTCTGCCGACGTCGAGCTTTAAGTCTTAACTTCGTACCTTACAACTCAGGCAAGAACTCCTTCTTTGACTGGTCCATCTTGAACACCTTCAAGATCATGTCAAGGTATGTGCTCATTTGAAAGTATTATTAAGCATTTTGATCTATCCTTATAGATCTTGATGCTCAATGTTCAAGTAGCTTAATCCAGGCTTTCCATTGAAAAACACTTTCAAAATAACCCTATATGCTTTCCAGAAATTCTACGTCATTTCTGATCAACAATATGTCAACAACATATACTCATCAGAAATTCTATAGTGCTCCCACTCACTTCTTTGGAAATACAAGTTTCTCATAAACTTTGTACAAACCCAAAATCTTTGATCATCATCAAAGCATACATTCCAACTCCGAGATGCTCACTCCAGTCCTTAGAAGGATTGCTGGAGCTTTGCATACTTATTAGCATCTTTCGGGATTGACAAAACCTTCCGGTTGTATCACATACAACCTTTCCTCAAGAAGATCGTCGAGGAAACAATGTTTTGACATCCTATCTGCAAGATTTCATAAATAATGTAGTAATCGCTAATATAATTCCAACAGACTCTTAGCATCGCTACGAGTGAGAAAATCTCATCGTAGTCAACTCCTTGAACTTGTCGGAAAACATCTTAACGACAAGTCGAGCTTTCTTAATGGTAATTCTTACCATCATTGTCTGTCTTCCTTTTAAAATCCATCCGTACTCATTTGCCTTACGACCATCGAGCCGTTCTTCCAAAGTCTTCACTTTGTTTTCATACATGGATCCTCTCTCGAATTTTATGGCCTCAAGCCATTTATCGGAATCCGGGCCCACCATCGCTTCTCCATAGCTCGTAGGCTCATTGTTGTCTAGCAACATGACTTCCAAGACAGGATTACGTACCACTCTCAAGTAGTACGCATCCTTGTCATCCTACGAGGTTTGGGAGTGACTTGATCTGAAGTTTCATGATCACTATCATAAGCTTCCACTTCAATTGGTGTAGGTGCCACGGGAACAACTTCCTGTGCCCTGCTACACACTGGTTGAAGTGATGGTTCAATAACCTCATCAAGTCTCCACCATCCTCCCACTCAATTCTTTCGAGAGAAACCTTTCCTCGAGAAAGGACCTGATTCAAGAAACAATCCTTTATTGCTTTTGGATCTGAGACAGGAGGTATACCCAACTGTTTTGGGTGTCCTATGAAGATGCATTTATCCGCTTTGGGTTCTAGCTTATCAGCCTGAAACTTTTTCACATAAGCGTCGTAGCCCCAAACTTTTAAGAAACGACAACTTAGGTTTCTCTAAACCATAATTCATACGGTGTCATCTCAACGGAATTACGTGGTGCCCTATTTAAAGTGAATGTGGTTGTCTCTAATGCCTAACCCATGAACGATAGTGGTAATTCGATAAGAGACATCATGGTATGCATCATATCCAATAGGGTGCAGTTATGATGTTCGGACACACCATCACACTATGGTGTTCCAGGCGGTATTAATTGCGAAACAATTTCCACAATGTCTTAATTGTGTGCCAAAACTCGTAACTCAGATACTCATCTCTATGATCTTATCATAGACATTTTATCCTCTTGTCACGATGATCTTCAACTTTACTCTGAAATTACTTGAACCATTCAATAATTCAGACTTGTGTTTCATCAAGTAAATATATTCAACATCTACTCGAATCATCTGTGAAGTAAGAACATAATGATATTCACTGCATGCCTCAGCACTCATTGGACTACACACATCAAAATGTGTTACTTCCAACAAGTTGCTATCTTGTTCCATCTTACTGAAACCGAGGCTTTTCAGTCATCTTGCCCATGTGGTATGATTTGCATATCTCAAGTGATTCAAAATCAAGTGAGTTCAAACGGTCCATTTGCATGGAGTTTCTTCATGCATATATACCAATAGACATGGTTCGCATGTCTCAAACTTTTCAAAAATGAGTGAGTCCAAAGATCCATCAACATGGAGCTTCTTCATGCATTTTATACCGATATGACTTACGTGGCAGTGCCACAAATAGGTGGTACTATCATTACTATCTTTTGGCATGAACATGTGTATCACTACGATCGAGATTTCAATGAACCATTCAATTTAGGTGCAAGACCATTGAAGGTATTATTCAAATAAATAGAGTAACCATTATTCTCTTTAAATGAATAACCGTATTGCGATAGACATAATCCAATCATGTCTATGCTCAACGCAAACACCAAATCTCGATGGTAGAGGGAGCGTGCGATGCTTGATCATATCAACATTGGAAACACTTCCAACACATATCGTCAGCTCACCTTTAGCTAGTCTCCGTTTATGCCGTAGCTTTTATTTCGAGTTACTAACACTTAGCAACCGAACCGGTATCTTATACCCTGGTGCTACTAGGAGTACTAGTAAAGTACACATTAACATAATGTATATCCAATATACTTCTATCGACCTTGCCAGCCTTCTCATCTACCAAGTATCTAGGGTAATTCTGCTCTAGTGACTGTTCCCCTTATTACAGAAGCACTTAGTCTCGGGTTTGGGTTCAACCTTGGGTTTCTTCACTGGAGCAGCAGCTGATTTGCTGTTTCATGAAGTATCCCTTCTTGCCCTTGCCCTTCTTGAAACTAGTGGTTTCACCAACCATCAACAATTGATGCTCCTTCTTGATTTCTACTTTCACGGTGTCAAACATCGTGAATACCTCAAGGATCATCTTATTTATCCCTGATATGTTATAGTTCATCACGAAGCTCTAGCATCTCGGTGGCAATGACTTTGGAGAAACATCACTATCTCATTTGGAAGATCAACTCCCACTCAATTCAAGTGATTATTGCACTCAGACAATCTGAGCACAAGCTCAACGATTGAGATTTTCTCCCTTAGTTTGCAGGCTAAGAGAATCGTCGGAGGTCTTATACCTCTTGACGTGAGCACGAGCCTAAAATCCCAATTTCAGCCCTCGAAACATCTCATATGTTCCGCGATGTTTCGAAAACGTCTTTGGTGCCTCTACTTAAACCATTTAACTGAACTATCACGTAGTTATCAAAACGTGTATGTTCGATGTTCGAAACATCCACAAACGACGTTTGGGGTTTAGCACACTGAGCAGTGCATTAAGGACATAAGCTTTCTACTGTTCGCATAATCGCTACTATCAACTTTCAACTATATTTTCTCTAGGAACATATCTAAAACAGTAGAACTAAAGCGCGAGCTACGACATAATTTGCAAAAGGTCTTTTGACTATGTTCAGGATAATTAAGTTCATCTTATGAACTCCCACTCAGATAGACATCCCTCTGGTCATCTAAGTGATTACATGATCCGAGTCAACTAGGCCGTGTCCGATCATCACGTGAGACGGACTAGTCATCATCGGTGAACATCTTCATGTTGATCGTATCTACTATACGACTCATGCTCGACCTTTCGGTCTCCGTGTTCCGAGGCCATGTCTGTACATGCTAGGCTCGTCAAGTTAACCCTAAGTGTTTTCGCTATGTAAAACTGTCTTACACCCATTGTATGTGAACGTAAGAATCCATCACAACCGATCATCACGTGGTGCTTAGAAGCGACGAACTGTAGCAACGGTGCACAGTTAGGGGAGAACACTTCTTGAAATTTTGTAATGGATCATCTTATTTACTACCGTCGTCCTAAGTAAACAAGATGCATAAACATGATAAACATCACATGCAATCAAATAGTGTAGTGACATGATATGGCCAATATCATATAGCTCCTTTGATCTTCATCTTCGGGGCTCCATGATCATCTTGTCACCGGCATGACACCATGATCTCCATCATCATGATCTCCATCATCGTGTCTTCATGAAGTTGTCACGCCAACGACTACTTCTACTTCTATGACTAACGCGTTTAGCAATAAAGTAAAGTAGTTTACATGGCGTTCTTCAATGGCACGCAGGTCATACAATAAATAAAGACAACTCCTATGGCTCCTGCCGGTTGTCATACTCATCGACATGCAAGTCGTGAATCCTATTACAAGAACATGATCAATCTCATACATCACATATTATTCACCACATTCTTGTTGGCCATATCACATCACAAAGCATACCCTGCAAAAACAAGTTAGACGTCCTCTAATTGTTGTTGCATGTTTTACGTGGCTGCTATGGGTTTCTAGTAAGAACGTTTCTTACCTACGCAAGACCACAACGTGATATGCCAATTGTTATTTACCCTTCATAAGGACCCTTTTCATCGAATCCGTTCCGACTAAAGTGGGAGAGACTGGCACCCGCTAGCCACCTTATGCACCAAGTGCATGTCAATCGGTGGAACCTGTCTCACGTAAGAGTACGTGTAAGGTCGGTCCGGGCCGCTTCATCCCACAATACCGTCGAAACAAGATTGGACTAGTAACGGTAAGCATATTGAACAACATCAACGCCCACAACTACTTTGTGTTCTACTCGTGCAAAGAATCTACGCAATAGACCTAGCTCATGATGCCACTGTTGGGGAACGTAGCAGAAATTCAAAATTTTCCTACGTGTCACCAAGATCTATCTATGGAGAAACCAGCAACGAGGGGAAGGAGAGTGCATCTACATACCCTTGTAGATCGCTAAGCGGAAGCGTTCAAGTGAACGGGGTTGATGGAGTCGTACTCGTCGTGATTCAAATCACCGATGATCCTAGTGCCGAACGGACGGCACCTCCGCGTTCAACTCACGTACAGCCCGGTGACGTCTCCCACGCCTTGATCCAGCAAGGAGAGAGGGAGAGGTTGAGGAAGACTCCATCCAACAGCAGCACAACGGCGTGGTGGTGGTGGAGGAGCGTGGCAATCCAGCAGGGCTTCGCCAAGCACCATGGGAGAGGAGGAGTAGGGAGAGAGGTAGGGCTAAGCGGAAGCGTTCAACAGAACGGGGTTGAAGGAGTTGTACTCGTCGTGATCCAAATCACCGGAGATCCTAGTGCCGAACGGACGGCACCTCCGCGTTCAACACACGTACAACCCGGTGACGTCTCCCATGCCTTGATCCAGCAAGGAGAGAGGGAGAGGTTGGGGAAGACTCCATCCAGCAGCAGCACGACGGTGTGGTGGTGATGGAGGAGCGTGGCAATCCTACAGGGCTTCGCCAAGCACCGCGGGAGAGGAGGAGGACTTGGGAGAGGGGGAGGGCTGCGCCAGGGGCAAGGGTGCAGCTCCCATGCGCCTCCCCACTATATATAGGGGTGGAGGGGATGGTATCTTGCCCTCCAAGTCCATTGGGGCGTTGTCCAAGGTGGGAGGAAAGAAATCCCATCATTTCCTTCCCCACCGATTGTTATCCCCCTTTTTAGGGATCTTGATCTTATCCCTTCGGGATATGATCTTATTCCTTCTAAGGGGGGATCTTGGTGCGCCTTGACCAGGGGTGTGGGGCCTTGCCCCCACTACCCACGTCCATGTGGGTCCCCCCATGCAGGTGGGCCCCACTCCGGAACCTTCTAGAACCTTTCCGGTACAATACCGAAAAATCCCGAACATTTTTCGGTGGCCAAAATAGGACTTCCCATATATAAATCTTTACCTCCGGACCATTCCGGAACTCCTCGTGACGTCCGGGATCTCATCCGGGACTCCGAACAACATTCGGTAACCACATACAAACTTCCTTTATAACCCTAGCGTCATCGAACCTTAAGTGTGTAGACCCTACGGGTTCGGGAGACATGCAGACATGACCGAGACGTTCTCCGGTAATAACCAATAGCGGGATCTGGATACCCATGATGGCTCCCACATGTTCCACGATGATCTCATCGGATGAACCACGATGTCAAGGACTTAATCAATCCCGCATTCAATTCCCTTTGTCTATCGGTATGTTACTTGCCCGAGATTCGATCGTCGGTATCCAATACCTTGTTCAATCTCGTTACCGGCAAGTCACTTTACTCGTTCCGTAACACATCATCCCGTGATCAACTCCTTGGTCACATTGCGCATATGGTGATGTCCTACCGAGTGGGCCTAGAGATACCTGTCCGTTTACACGGAGTGACAAATCCCAGTCTCGATCCGCATAAAACAATAGATACTTTCGGAGATACCTGTAGTGCACCTTTATAGTCACCCAGTTACGTTGTGACGTTTGATACACCCAAAGCACTCCTACGGTATCCAGGAGTTACACGCTCTCATGGTCAAAGGAAGAGATACTTGACATTGGCAAAGCTCTAGCAAACGAACTACACGATCTTTGTGCTAGGCTTAGGATTGGGTCTTGTCCATCACATCATTCTCCTAATGATGTGATCCCGTTATCAACGACATCCAATGTCCATAGCCAGGAAACCATGACTATCTGTTGATCACAACGAGCTAGTCAACTAGAGGCTCACTAGGGACATATTGTGGTCTATGTATTCACACGCGTATTACGATTTCCGGATAATACAGTTATAGCATGAATAAAAGACAATTATCATGAACAAGGAAATATAATAATAACACTTTTATTATTGCCTCTAGGGCATATTTCCAACACTTCTTTCAACTGGGTACATCCACCCATATTGTACGGGACCTCGAAGCAATGCCTCTTCAGGTAAATGTACTGCAAGGTGCACCATCACATCGAAGAAAGCAGGGGGAAAATTTTTCTCAAGCTTGCACAAAATTATAGGGATTTCTTTCTTCATTTCAGCCAACACATCCCTATTAAGAGTTTTGCTGCATAGTTCCCTGAAAAACTTGCCTAAGTCAGCTATTGCTTGATATATATCACTGTCCAAAAATCCTCTCATGCCAGCAGGTAAGATTCTTTGCAGAAGAATGTGACAATCATGTGTTTTTAGGCCTTGTACCTTGGTACCATCAGCACTTGTACATCTTGATATGTTGGAAGCAAATCCATCCGGAAACTTTAACTCCCGTAAAAATTGACAAAATGCAACCACTTGTTCTTTGGACAAGGTATATCGTGCCTGAGGCATCACATATGAGTTTCCTTCCTTCCTCAATTTCAACTCCTCTTTAATATTCAAATCTTGGAGATCAATCCTAGCATTGAGTGTGTCCTTTGTCTTCCCCTCTAAGTTCAAAATTGTCCCAATGAGGTTTTCACATATGTTTTTCTCGATGTGCATGACATCAAGATTGTGCCTCAGCTTCAATTTCCCCCAATATTCCAAATCCCACAAACAAACCCTGCGACTCCAAATTGGCACATGAGCCTTCTTGCTGCCCAAGTCAGAACGTTTCCTTTTCTTACTTTCTTGTTGCCTCCCAGGTCTAACCTTCTCCAATTCTGCTTGCAGCTCTTTCTCAGAGAATTTACCTGGCCGATCATTGCTTTCATGAAGACCAACAAATTCATTATTTCTCCGCAAACGATGTCCCTTTGGAAGGAAACGATAGTGACCAATATACCCAATTTTCTTCCTTAGGCCATAAGAAATAGGGTGTTTGTCACAATGAATACATGCAAAATAGCCTCTTGTGGTACACCCTGAAAGAGTGCTCAGAGATGGGTAATCATGAATGCACCATAGAACTGCAGCATGAAGATCAAACATTTTTTCACTAAGAGCATCATATGTACGCACACCCTCCCAGAGCTCAAGTAATTCTTCTACAAGTGGTTGTAGAAAGACATCAAAGTGCTTTCCAGGTGATTTAGGACCTGGAATTAGCAACGCCATCATGAAATTTGACTGGTCCATGCATGCCCAAGGTGGAAGGTTGTATGGTATAACAAACACAGGCCACATACTATAGGTTGTGTTAAAGTTTCCAAAAGGATTGAACCCATCAGTGGCAATGCCAAGTCTAATGTTTCTGGCATCTTTTGCAAAATCTGGATATTGTTTATCAAAATCTTTCCATGCATCACCATCAACCGGATGACTCAATTCCTTCTCACTGGGCTGCCTCTTTAGCTTGTGCCATTGTGCTTCTTCTGCTCCTTTTTTGGAAAGAAACATCCTCCTCAGCCTAGGCACCAATGGAAAATGCCTCAACACTTTCTGTGGAATCTTCTTTCTAGCAGGGTCTTTCCACCTTGATAGGCCACAAACTGGGCAGTTGTCATGATTGTCATATTGCTTCCTGAACAAAATGCAATTATTAAAGCACACATGTATAGAAACATACCCAAGGCCTAATTCCTTCAAAAGGTTCTTTGCTTCCTTGTATGATTTTGGGAGTGTATTAGGTTCAGGGAATGCTTCAGCCAATATCTTCAATATATCAGTAAATGCACTATTTGTGATCCTATGGTATGACTTCAAATGAAGAAGCTTTACCACAAAGGAGAACCTCGAAAACTTGGTACAACCATGATAAAGTTGCTGCTTTGCCTCTTTCATCACGTTCTTCACAAACGACTCATGCTCAGAAGGATTTTCAGTTTCACTTTCAGCTTGTTCTAATGTTGTGCGTAGGTCTCCAAACATCTCCTCAAATCGATCAGCACCATTGTTACCATCGGCAGTGTCATGCACATGAACATGTTCTTCAATCACATCAACATCAAAGTCTTCTCCATGATATATCCAGCGAGTGTATGTACTTTCCATGCCATACGTCAATATGTGTGTGTTCACAACGGTCTGATGCTGGTGTTTATGATTAAGGCAATTTCTACATGGGCAGAGTATTTTCTCATCCTCGCTGAATTTATCTTGAATGAAGTTCATAAATTCTTTGACACCTTCGATGTACTCACGAGAAAACAATGTACGATGAATCCAACGTCTATCCATCTGCATTGCAGAAAAAGAATCAAAGATATGTCATCACTGAAGAGACATAACTAGAACAACTTACAAGTAATCCCAATATTACAAGGGGCATATGGATCGGAATTATCACTCTAGAAAGGCAACGTGTTTACTAGCAAAGATGGAAATAACATACAACCATAAGTGAAGACTTTTAATGGCCAGATAAATAAAATAGCAACAAGTTATAATAGAGGGAGTTGCCTGTAGCCAGTCTCTTCTGCACAACAGAACAAACAAAATAACGATAACCAGGTAGTTATAAGTATTAAGGATTTAAGGCAGGATCAGATTTTGGGCATTTTGTACCAATAGAAGCAGCATGTCCTGTACTTAGGGCAGGATCAGATTCTGGGCAAATTCTGCCAACAAAACACCAAGCTTAAGCATGCATAAAACACTTGCAGATTACGCAAGGTAACTGGGATTTCGGATCACATGGTATACAAGATCCGGATATTAAAACACAACACAACCCCAACTTTAAATCTATGCGTACATTTAAATCATTTGGCCAAGCACTGTTATCCTAGATCCACTATCCAAAAAAATCACCTCAATTCATACAACTATACTGGAATAGCAATATTAAGGATGGGAAATCCATCTTAAATTATCTCTGTATATGCATACTTGATTCACCTCCGCTTGCAAATCACAATATTTAATCAACAAGTTCAGTAGGAGAGAGATGATTTATGTAGAAGACATACCACTCGCTCATGGTTGACGTTGATGTGGGGAAGAATGGGGGAGTGTCCGGTGCAGCAATGGCGGGCAGCAGTTGCTCGTCAGTGCGGCAATGGCGGGCGGCGGCTAGATCGTGGCGCGGCAATGCCTGGCGGAGGCTGGCTCATCGGCGCAACAAGGGCGGGCGGCGGCGCGGCGGGAGGCCTATGGGATCCTGAAGATGACGCCGAGACAGACCACCCCGCCGGACCACCCTCGCCCGGGCAGCCGTCGGTGGCACTGGCGGCGCCACGGCGACGGCCCTCGATCTGGACGGCGACGCACTCGATCTGGACGGCGACGCACTAAATCGATAACTTATTTTTTTACTGTCATGTGGGGCATACAATGGCCTCACTGTTTTTTTTGGGAAAAATACGTATGGTCCAACCGACATGTGGGCCAAAGAAGGGGCATCTATGCCACATCAGCATGAGCACAATCCATGACGGTCTGGATGGTGTATATGGAAAAAATGGTAGGCCCGACTAAGCCCACTTGTTTGATTCGTGACAGTTTCCGTGACGGTAGCCCGACGTTCGTCATCAAGGGCCTGCTGTTTTTCGGCCCACACACGGCTTACTAGTCGGTGACGGTATGGGTGACGGATGAGTGTAAACTGTCATAATCGGTGACGGATACAGGATCATCAAAAAAAATCCATCATGGATTAACAGATTTCTTGTAGTGAAAGCTCGCGATACATCAAGATCGTATCACCTCAAGAACACGAGAGAGAGAGAGATCAAACACATAGCTACTGGTACATGATACGTCTCCAACGTATCTATAATTTATGAAGCATTCATGCTATTATATTATCTGTTTTGGATGTTTAATGGCCTTTACTATACACTTCTATATTATTTTTTGGGACTAACCTATTAACCGGAGGCCCAGCCCAGATTGCTGTTTTTGCATATTTCAATGTTTCGCAGAAAAGGAATATCAAACGGAGTCTAAACGGAATGAAACCTTCGGGAGAGTTATTTTTGGAATGGAAGCAATCCAGGAGACTTGGAGTAGACGCCAGGGAAGCTTTGAGGAAGCCACGAGGTAGGGAGGCGCGCCCCCCACCCTCGTGGGCCCCTTGTGTCTCCCTTGACTGACTTCTTTCGCCTATATATGTCCATATACCCGAAAAACATCGAGGGGCACAATAGATCGGGAGTTCCGCCGCCGCAAGCCTCTGTAGCCACCAAAAAACAATCGGGACCCTGTTCCGGCACCCTGCTGGAGGGGGGATCCCTCACCAGTGGCCATCTTCATCATCTCGGCGCTCTCCATGACGAGGAGGGAGTAGTTCACCCTCGGGGCTGAGGGTATGTACCGGTAGCTATGTGTTTCTCTCTCTCTCTCTCTCTCTCTCTCTATCTATCTATCTCTCTCTCTCTCTCTCTCTCTCGTGTTCTTGAGGTGGTACGATCTTGATGTATCGCGAGCTTTGCTACTATAGTTGGATATTATGATGTTTCTCCCCCTCTACTCTCTTGTAATGGATTGCGTTTTCCCTTTGAAGTTATCTTGTCGGATTGAGTCTTTAAGGATTTGAGAACACTTGATGTATGTCTTGCCGTGCTTATCTGTGGTGACAATGGGATATTCACGTGATCTACATGATGTATGTTTTGGTGATCAACTTGCGGGGTCAGTGACCTTGTGAACTTATGCATAGGGGTTGGCACATGTTTTCGCCTTGACTCTTCGGTAGAAACTTTGGGGCACTCTTTGAAGTACTTTGTGTTGGTTGAATAGATGAATCTGAGATTGTGTGATGCATATCGTATAATCATGCCCACAGATACTTGAGGTGAAAATGGAGTATCTAGGTGACATTAGGGTTTTGGTTGATTTGTGTCTTAAGGTGTTATTCTAGTACAAACTCTATGATAGATTGAACGGAAAGAATAGCTTCATGTTATTTCACTACGGACTCTTGAATAGATAGATCAGAAAGGATAACTTTGAGGTGGTTTCGTATCCTACCATAATCTCTTTGTTTGTTCTCCGCTATTTAGTGGCTTTGAAGTGACTCTTTGTTGCATGTTGAGGGATATTTATATGATCCAATTATGTTATTATTGTTGAGAGAACTTGCACTAGTGAAAGTATGAACCTTAGGCCTTGTTTCCTAGCATGGAAATACCGTTTGTGCTCACTTTTATCACTTGCTACCTTGCTGTTTTTATATTTTCAGATTACAAATACCTATATCCACCATCCATATTGCACTTGTATCACCATCTCTTTGCCGAACTAGTGCACATATACAATTTACCATTGTATTGGGTGTGTTGGGGACACAAGAGACTCTTTGTTATTTGGTTGCAGGGTTACTTGAGAGAGACCATCTTCATCCTACGCCTCCCACGGATTGATAAACCATAGGTCATCCACTTGAGGGAAATTTGCTACTGTCCTACAAACCTCTGCACTTGGAGGCCCAACAACGTCTACAAGGAGAAGGATGCGTAGTAGACATCAAAACATACCCTCAGCCCCGAGGGTGAACTACTCCCTCCTCGTCATGGAGAGCGCCGGGATGATGAAGATGGCCACCAGTGATGGATTCCTCCTCCGGCAGGGTGCCGGGACAGGGTCCCGATTGGTTTTTGGTGGCTACAGAGACTTGCGGCAGCGGAACTCCCGACCTATTGTGTTCTTCGATGTTTTTAGGGTATATGGACATATATAGGCAAAAGAAGTCGGTCAGGGGAGCCACGAGGGGCCCACGAGGGTGGGGGGCGCGCCCAGGGGGTAGGGCGCGCCTCCCTGCCTCGTGGTTTCCTCGAAGCTTCCCTGACGTCTACTCCAAGTCTTTTGGATTGCTTCCGTTCCAAAAATAACTCCCCCGAAGGTTTCATTCCGTTTGGACTCCGTTTGATATTCCTTTTCTTCGAAACACTGAAATAGGTAAGAAAACAACAATTTTGGGCTGGGTCTCCGGTTAATAGGTTAGTCCCAAAAATAATATAAAAGTGTATAGTAAAGCCCATAAACATCTAAAACAGATAATATAATAGCATGAATGCTTCATAAATTATAGATACGTTGGAGACATATTAAATACGTCGGGCTCGATAGCCACGACCTGGGGGGTGAATGCCTGGCGGGACGCCGCGTGCTTCACCCATCGCTGGAGCCGTGAACGACCGGATCGCTTGCGGCGGCGTCCGGCAGAGTGAGATGATGACGCGAGGACCGATTGATATGGAGTCGACGGCTGACGGAGGAGGACGCCGCAAGAACTCGTGCGAAAGTGCGCCGAGCCACGAGCCCGGAGAGCCTCGGCATTGAGGGGAGCCTCCTGGAGCCAGGCGGAGTCGTTGGCGACGAAAGTGAGCGCGTCGAGTCGGAACTTGCGGCCCATGACCAAACCGCCGCCGAAAACCATGCTGATGAAACTGGAAGAGAATGCAACCTCGCCGGAAGTCGCTAAGACGCTTTGCCCCACGGTGGGCGCAAACTATCGTGGTACTAAGTCTGACAGTAAGTATAGGGGGTACGAATGAGGAGGCATGGTCCTAGCTACGGCAGGATTGTACGCAAGTGTTTACGTGTTCAGGCCCCTCTCGGAGGAGGAAAAAGCCCTACGTCTCGGTGCCCGGAGGCGGTCGATTGGATTGTATGGATATGAGTATGTGTTACAGGGGGTGCGATCCCTTATACCAGAGGAGGGGGTGGCTTATATAGAGTGCGCCAGGACCCCAGCCATCACTCGTTACAAGGAGTTCAATGTACATAAAGATCGGGCGTTACTGATAACGCCAACCATAAGTGCCTTTAATGACCTGAAAGACTACAGAGTGAATACTTGACCGTTGCTGTTCTGAGTGACTCATGGTCTTTGGTAGGTCGAGTGGTTTCTTGTATGGTCGAATGATTGACTGGTTGTGTGATATCAAGAGGGAGGGGTATTCGAGTGACTGACTCGTCGAGTGGTTTGCACTCAACGTCCCCGTTGGTCTATCTTTGTTGTCTCTTGAGCTTCTTTGCTTCTAAGGTAGTGACCTTGGGTAGGGTATATAGGTCAGGCTTATGACCCTACCCTAGGTCTATATCATCATCACCGGGAGCAGATGGGGGATGGCGCTCGCAGCACCGACTCCAGGTCGCGGCCCGAGTTCTGGAGCCCGGCCAGCCAGCGCTCCTGGATGCTGGCGATGCGCTGGTCGATGGGGGTTAAAGGGCGGCGCGGCGGTGGGCGTGGCGAAGCCATTGGAGAAGAGGAGAGGGAGGGGCGGTTAGGGAGAGAGAGGGAGCGGTGGGAACAGTGCGTCTGGGCGGTGACAGGAGAGTGGGGGGCGAGTAATGAGACGTCGCCTCCGTCTCCCGCGCTGCCTGAGGCGTGCAACTGCCTCGCACACGCAGCCGCCGGGCCAGGCTGCGGGCTGCTTTAAGGTCCGTGCGGGCCTCAAACCGCATGCAGCCCAGACAACCAAACAGGCCGCGCTGATCTCGCGCAGGTCTGGTTGGGCTGCATGCGGTTAACCAAACACGCCCTTAGTGTCCCTCCCGGTAACCTTCCATCAACGCACTCTGAATCTGCTTGTTCCTGAAATCTGGAAATGAGATTCGTCCTTCAGGGTCGCGCCCAAACCCCAACTTCATTGACTGGCTGCGACTCAATTTTAATCTTCTGAACCTGAACGATGCGCAACAGCGATCGGCTGCCACCCTTCCTGAAATATCTGTGGCGTCAAGGTTTAGTGTCCACATACCACAGGGATAGCAAGCTCCAAACGCAAGTGGTGCGTGAGTGAGAATTAAATAGCCATTCAGCAGCACATTTGTTGGCAGCTCCAAGCCGAATTGGTACACCGGCAGGCGCAATGTTGATGCATACAGTAGAAAACACTTATATCTTGCCCTGATGGAGAAGATGGATTGAAATCTTAATGCACAAATGGTTTCATTTTTTTTTGGATATTGAAAGGATTACACCGGTCTCTGCCCCCAAAGGTCCAATTCCTCCTTTCGCTTATAACTGACTGATTAAGAGCTAGGGGATGGTCACACGATGATGCCTGCTTGCTTCGCGACCTAGACCATGAGTCCTTGGTACACTTGGTGGCTGACCTTGGATCAGGCCTTCAGTTAGGACTTAGGAGTAGCTCTCGGTACAGGTTTTTTTTTTGGGCTTTTTTTTTAAACCTTTTCTCCAACTGAATTCAGTCTGTACAGTTTCCAATTCCCCCCATTCTATAATGCATACCTTCCGTAAGCTTGCTTCCATGTTGTAGTTGCTCAGATGCTTCAAGATCACTGCTGCGCTAAGACGCCAACCAATGTTGATCTCTATTTGATCAATATCAGTTGGACTTGTTTGGCATTCAATGGTCTTGATATTGGAGTCGAGCAATTCGGTAAGACAATGGAAATGGGCATTTTTGCATGCCGTGAAGCTTGTGATAACCTCTGGATCACTTGACAACATGGCCAATGCTTCACCAGCTTCTCTTTAAGACGGCTTGCACTTTCATGAACTTGTTTGTATGCACGCAAGTCCGAGTCGAGTCTCCTAGCGCTGCCTGCCAGTAGATTGACATGGACCATTACCGACGTTGGGAAGTGATCACTAGTACTACTCCATTCGGCACTTGTGTCTTCTGGGCTGCCCTAACTGGATGGATCCAGCACTTCCCGTTTCTCAAAGCGGCGGCGAGGGATCCCTCGGTTAAAGCCCCCGCGAGGCGTGCCCGTCACTTCCCGGTGCGGACTATGTCGGCGTGTTGACTGACTGCTAAGCTTCCATCGACGCACTGTAAACCTGCCTGTTCCTGCAATCTTCCCCTATTCAGGATCGCGTCAAGACCCCATTTTACTCTTCTAAACCTGATTGAGCTCAGTTGTTCCTACTGGTACCTGAACATGCTACATGGATGTGTGTACCTTCTTCTGCTCAGTGAGACGATGATTCCATACAAATGCAATCGAACTGTTGGTTACATGGACTACCCTTCAGCATTGACACCTTGAGTTCTATCAGCTAATATGTCATCATTGGTAGTAACAAACTCAACAAGTCTGAATAGAAGTCACACATGACATGAGTGAGATTTGTTTAACCGTTCAGCTAACGGGACATAAGTTGGCAGCTACAAGCTGAACTGGTAGACCGGGAGGCGCAATATTGATGCATATAGACTTAGACATTGTCATGAAACAGAAGATGGACTGAAACCTAATGCAGAAACTGATTTCAGTTTTTTTAGAATAATGGAAGGATCACACGCCTGGTTTCTACACCGAAAGGTGCACACGGCCCGTTATTACAAAGTTTCTCACAAATCCAAAAAGGAAGCAAAGAAAAACCAGCAAGCATATAGCACACCTAGAATTTTTAACATACAAAGATACTCCGTAACGCAAGAATCATGTTGGTGATGCACCGGCAGGCGCACTGTTGGTGCGCCGAAGCTGAGCCCGAGCCAGAATCTCAGCTTGTTTCTTCAGTTTCAAAAGATCTTTTGCCTGGTTAGCGAGATCAGATAAGAAAGGCTTCAGAGGAACCCCGTGGCAGTCATGATGGACGCCAGTGAAAAGCATGTTGCTCTCAAGCACGGCCATCACCTTTGAAGCGTCCAGTAATGTGCCAACAATATTTTGATTGCCAATCACTTCAACGTTTCGATCATGCTGGAGGAATCCTGTAACCATCTTGCAGGCGAGCTTCTGTATCACCAGGCACGCAGGGGTGGCGTACATGTTGTCCTCCACCATCTTCTTGAGCTTCACCACAAACTCTTCCAGCAGGGAAACCGGCGACGCACGCGGCGGTAAATTTAAGATTGCTGCAAAATCAAAATTGTTATTTTCAAGATTCACCGCGACAAGTGATATGAGCTCTGCTTGCAGCCTCCTCTCCCCACACTGCTGGATGTGGTGAATCGGTGAAGTGGAAGGCTCGTCGTGCCCACCATCACTTGGGTTTGCTGTGTTGTTTCTGAATGCTGGAAAGCAACGATTTTCTATGTCGTTTCCGAATGCTGCAATGCAAGAACAAGAGATCAGACGCCCCCACCACTGCGATGTGCTACTTGCTTCCGCCTGTATAGGAAGCAATTCCGCGAGTACCTGCAATGATATATGCACAGTGTTATTTTAGCTAAAAAAGACTAATTGCGAAACCTGTGGCATGCTGTGGGTTCCATATTTTTCTTCTTAATATAATTAATTAGAGAAAAGGAATTGATGTGTTCATGCATACCTTCTCTAAGGTTAGTTTCATGTCGCGGTTCCTCAAATGCTTCAAGATGACTGTGGCACTAATACGGCAACAAATGTTGATCTCTATCTCCACAGGTTCTGTTTCACCTATTTCACACTTGATGGTCTTGATACTGGAGTCGAGCAAGTCAGTAAGACCATGGACATTGTCTTCTGTACATACTTCAACCGTGAAGCTCTTGACAGCCTCTGAGTCACTAGACAGCATGGCCAATGCTTCACCAGCCTTCTCTTTAAGCCGGCTTGCACTTTCCTGAGCTTCTTTCATCAGACGTTCTTGTGCGGCCCTCATCACACTCAGACGTGCCTCTGCAGCCCTCATCTCATGTGCTTCTGCTGCCCTGAACTCACGTGCTTCTCTTGCCCTCGTCGCGTGTGCTTGTGCCGCCCCTATGAACAAGATTAGTCGAGATACTGCATTGCCAGTGAGAACGTGATTATCCATACGTGATCCCGTTGAAGGTACTGGTAAAGGATTTTGTTGGTTTGTACTTTGGTGCTCGATCCTCATTTTCTCATCTTTCAAATAATCCCCCATCCAATCTTGTAGGAAGTAGTGTAGCGCTCGCACAACAAGATGTTCTCTTATCACTGTAGCAGAAGTACTTGCTGGATGATGCAAGGCTAGTTGTATAAGAACCTCTATTGCTCGCATCTTTAGCTGTATGATACCAACGCTGCTCTTCATATCCATGTTCAGAACAGCCTTCAGGTTTTTGACTACATTTGTATCATATCTAATTAGTCTGCGCATCTCCACACTGGTGCTTCCTGAAGAACTCATGAGCCGGCTCACCACTTTCAGTGATCCGTCTACTACCTTGGTCCATGCAGCGCTGCTCTTGATATCTTCTACAAATTTATTGGAGCGGACAGGTGCAACTATTTTCCAAAGAAGATCCTTGGTGTTGTATATCATTGTGCAGTTGTGTCTGTCCTGGGCCAGGTTCTCTAGAATTCTCAGCCCTGGCAAGACCAGATCCTCACCACTCCCCCTCTGCTTGCTGTCTAGCTCTAGGGTACCACCATTCATCGGAGCACTGTCTCTAAGTAATATATACCAGTACCAGTAAATCAATCCAGTGTAAATGTTGGAATGCCAAGCAATTTTCATTAGAGCCTTTAGGGAATAGATAACAATTTTTTGCAGTAAACTTATCCTTATTCTCGGGTTGTTACGCCCAATTACAAAAGGCAAATGGAGAGCTTCTTGATCAACATTTTTGTGATAGGAAGTTTCAAAGAGGGAGGATATGCATTCTAATGCTCCGGGAAATTGTGCAAGACTGAGGTCACCAGCGAGATGCTCCACAATTCTCGCTGCAAGCCATCTCATCTCCCGATCAACTGGGTTTCTCCACGCAAGGGTTCCGATCAACTTCTGAATTCTTTGTCTCGGTGACCTAATCAGCAGACATGTTATCGGAACTGGTGTATCTTGATCAATCAACATAGTTAGTACCCTTCCTCCAGTCGCATAGTCCTCTGGTAAATGGGAATCTAGCAAGTCAACACCATATGTGATCAAATTCCAGCTGACCATGGACGCGGGGTTGTTTAAACACATCTGCTTTGTTTTGAGCAAGTATGCACCAAGTACTTCGGGGCTAAAACCATGTTGTTGGCTAACAGTAACTATGAAGCCTTCATCAACAAACATTTCAGAAAGCACACACAAGCAAACTGCACCATGAGCAAGAGATACAGAGTAGTATAAGTTCATCCCCCGCTTCATATTTGCTTTACTTGCATCTCCGGCGGTGATGCCATAATCTTGCATTACTAGACGAATCACAGATAACACAACACACAAAACCGGTCCACCAAGAGCGAAGAGCACCACTGGGAGAAATGTCACAATCAGGAATACTCTTAATACCATATGCATTTTTATCTTGATCCATTGTCCCATATACAAGTGGGTACGTTCAAGATCATGCTTTTGTCCCCAGTCAGAGGCAACATTCCGTCCAAGAGAAACAAGCCAATCCTCAAAGAAGGCAAAGCTAGCACCTCCGATTGTGTCGAATATCCTATGTGTTACAGTAGAGGAGGACATGAGGTCAATGGAAAATATGAATGGCAAACAAAAAGAAAAAGGCTATTTGGTATTGTGGTGCATTATGATAATCATGTTTTTCTAGCTCCTATTTTTCTTTAGGTTTAGTTTTTATTTGCCTTACTTTTGTCGCTAATTGTTAACAGCAAGGTTTAAAATAAGCAAAACATAACATAATTCATCGATCATAACCTAAGTACATGACATCCTATTTTAGATGGTACATATCAAGGTTAAAATTCACTCTCATTTATGTCTTTTGACTCGTTTATGTTCACTCTCAATTTTTTTTGGTGTATGTACCCCCTCGTTACTTTTTACCAAATCCTTTTCTTTACTTTTTTTTGCAGTGCAGTGTGAGGTTTCACAGATTTTGGAGCACTCTGCAAGTTAGTTTAGTTGGCAAATCACATTAGGTGAGTAGATAGTAGTTTTGCTCCTCTCCCCTCCCCTCCGACAAACTGGCATGACACGTTTACATAAGGCGTGTAGATAGCTTTACTTGGCAAATTCACAATCTGTAAACTGCCATGGCAATTAGTATGTTTTCTTGTTGTAGCATCTTTTTTTCTGCCGTGTTACATAGTCGCGATTTGTTAAGGCAAATTTCACCCAATTATACAATCTGCACACTAACCATGGGCAAATTTATACTGTGAACCATGGCAAATTTATATTGTGAACCATGGCAAACCAATTTGTTTGCACCATGTCATCTTTTCTTTTCTCAACCATGGCGAAGTTATTGTTTTGACCATGGCAATTTTGTTAGATGGTCTATTAAAAAAATTTGGTCATGGAAAATTTACTCTTTTTTTAAGCTAGACAAAGTTTTTTCTCCTCCTTCGCAAATTTATATTTTTTATTTTCCATGTAACTTTTACCTTCATATACATGGCAATTTTACTTTTCTATATACATGGAAACTTTACTTTTGTCGCTCATGGCGAATTTACTTTTTACTTGCCATGGAAAATTTTACTTTTATCGCCTCATGCTGAGTTTTGCTTTTATGCACCATGGTAAATTACTTTATGAAAGACAACAATTTGCTTTCATCTCTTATGAGAAGTTATGCTTTCTATGAACCACGGCAAATTTCACTAAGCAATCCATGCTATCTTCTTTTGTTCTCTATCACGGCAATTTTATTTTCCTTTATATATTTTTAGACCATGGTAACTTTTTCATAGCATGGCAAAGAACAACTAGTTTTGCCATGGCAAAACCAATTTTAACTAGACCATGATAAACTTATTACATATACCATGGCAAATTTAGTAATTGACCATGCGTAATTTAGTATGGATCACAAAAGATTTAGTAATTGACCATGGCAATTAGTTTATGGATCACGGCAAATTTAGTTATTTACAATGGAAAAAAATTTAACTGATCATAAAAAATGATTATGCCATTTTAATTATCATGTTTGCCATGGAATTTTTCGAAATTTTGTTGCCTAGTTATGCTACTTGCATCATAGCAAATTTTGTTTGTTTCATACGCAAAAAAACCATATGTTTTTCGCCATGCATATTTTGTGTTTAGTAAATAAATGCCATGGTCCAATAATTATGCCATATATATAAAACAATATTTTTCCATCTCGGTTTTGTAATTCTTTGCCATAGCATTAAATTATCATAAACATATAAGGCATCATGACATTTTAAGGATTGTCTGTTTTGCCATGGCATTTTTTCTGAAAGTTTGGTTCCCATGGCAAACTAGTGTGATGGGGGAAATTTTTGTTTGTTTCATATGCCAAACCATACATGAATATTAGTATTTTTAGTTAAAAATGGCATAGTTTTTGCAATATGTTTTCCTTGATCGAACGACGTAGAGGTGGGATATCCGGTGTGGCCTGGCAAATTCATTTTATATATCATGGCCAATCATTTTTTTGGTTTTGCAATGTTATCCTATTTTTCTTACTATTTTTAGTTTTTGTGCCTTTTTCAACGTAAGAGTGGGCAATTGTGTTGTGCCTGTTTTTATAATCATGGGTTGACTGCTCTTGTGCTAGATGAGGCTGCAGGAAATCGTTCGACCTAGGACGCTTTCCAGATCGAACAAAATCATTAGATCTGTCCCCCATGTGATTGTGAATGTTTTGCTCTATCTGGGGAGCTCATGTTGAGATATTGGAGTCCTTTTATCAACACTTAAGACCGAATGTTCGGGAGATATTGGGGTCCTTTTATCAAAACTTAAGTTGAACCATAAGTGAAATTTGCAATGATATGTGAGCACTTACCACATTGGAAAGTGTGAGCTGCCTATAATTGACGATATAATTTGTTGATGACAGTAACATGGTCTTTTTTTAACAATTTTGCTGTATCTTGTTCTAAATGTTTTGTCAGACAAAATATGTAGATTCTGTATTATGTAAGTACATGTTTTTTTGTCCGCATCATGCTGGTTAGACCATACTAAGGACATCTCCAATACGACCCTCAAACCGTCCGCATACGTCTAAACCACGCGGTCCAGATATGTTGTGGCATCTAACGCGGGCCTATACAGGTCCACCGAGTGGTCCGGACGCAGTTTCTCTGACACATCGGAAACACGCTAGGAGGTGCTTTGCCGGCGTCCGGACCACTGCCACGCTCGCGTCTAACCGCCCTGACCCACCCAAATCACTTCACTCAAACGCGTGCGCTTCCCACCCACGGTCAGCACCCTTCCAGTGTCATTGTCGCATTCATGCCCGGTCAGAGCGAACGTGACCTCTCACTGGCACTGGCATTGAAGTAGCATGCTGGTTGAGAGAGCGCCGCCCACGCCGCTTCCCAGTGCACACGACTGCTTTTCATTCAAACAACACCATGACCGTATGTCCACCATTTGGCGCCCACATTAACAACTCTCGGTTGTCATGGAACCTACTCTGAAGGAAATATTCCCTAGAGGCAATAATAAAGTTGTTGTTATATTTCCCTATTAATGATAAAGGTTTATTATTCATGCTAGAATTATATTGATCGGAAATCTAAATACATGTGTGAATACATAAACAAACACTGTGTCCCTAGTAAGCCTCTACTAGACTAGCCCGTTGATCAAAGATGGTTAATGTTTCCTAACCATGGACATGAGTTGTCATTTGATAACGGGATCACATCATTAGAAGAATGATGTGATGGACAAGACCCATCCTTTAGCTTAGTATAATGATCATTCAGTTTTATTGCTATTGCTGTCCTCATGTCAAATACATATTCCTTCGGCTATGAGATCATACAACTCCCAGATACCAGAGGAATGCCTTGTGTGCTATCAAACGTCACAACGTAACTGGGTGATTATAAAGATGCTCTACAGGTATCTCGAAGGTGTTTATTGAGTTAGCATAGATCTATATTAGGATTTGTCACTCCGAGTATCGGAGAGGTATCTCTGGGACCTCTCGGTAATACACATCATAAGCTTGCAAGCAAATGACTAAGGAGTTAGTCACGAGGTGATGTATTACAGAACGAGTAAAGAGATTTGCCGGTAACGAGATTGAACTAGGTATGAAGATACCGACGATCGAATCTCGAGCAAGTAACATACCGATGGACAAAGAGAATTACGTATGTTGTCATAACGGTTCGACCAATAAAGATCTTCGTAGAATATGTAGGAGCCAATATGAGCATCCAGGTTCCGCTATTGGTTACTGACCGGAGAGGTGTCTGAGTCATGTCTACATAGTTCTTGAACTCGTAGGGTCCGCATGCTTAACGTTCGTTAACGATATAGTATTATATGAGTTATGTGATTTGGCGACCTAATATTCTTCAGAGTCCCGAATAAGATCACATACACGATGAGGAGTCTCAAAATGGTCGAGAAGTAAAGATTGATATATAGGACGATGGTATTCAGACGCCGGAAGTGTTTCGGGGGGTGCCGGGTACTTAGCGGGTCACCGGAAGGGGTTCCGGGCACCCCCGGCGAAAGATATGGGCCTTATGGGCCAAGAGGAGAAACGCACCAGCCACAAGGGGCTGGTGTGCCCCCCATATGGGCCAGCTAAGGTGGAGAAGGAAAAGGGGAAGGAGGAAAGGAAAGAAATGGAATAGGATTCCCCCTTCCCCCTCTTTCCTTCCCCCTCTGGTAAATAAGGCAGGGGGCGCCACTTGGGAGGACCCCAAGTATGATTCGGCCTACTTGGGGCGCCCTCCTGGCTGCTCCCTCCTCCCTCCCACCTATATATATATTGGGGGGGGCTAGCACACCCCAGACAATTGCCTAGCCATGTGCGGCGCCCCCCTCCACCGTTTACTCCCCCGGTCATATTTTCGTAGTGCTTAGGCGAAGCCCTGGGGAGATCACTTCACCATCACCGTCACCATGCCATCGTGCTAACGGAACTCATCTACTACCTCGACGTCTTTCTGGATCAAGAAGGCGAGGGACATCACCGAGCTGAAAGTGTGCAGAACTCGGAGGTGGCATACGTTCGGTACTCGATCAGTGAATCGCAAAGAAAGTTCGACTACATCAACCGTGTTGTGAGGCGCTTCCACTTACGGTCTATGAGGGTACATAGACAGACTCTCCCCCATGTTGCTATGCATCTCCATGTATAGATCATTGCGTGTGCGTAGAATTTTTTTGTTTTCCATGCAACGATTCCCAAAAGTGGCATCATGAGTCAGGTCTATGCGTAGATGATATGCTCGAGTAGAACACAAGGAGTTGTGGGTGGTGATAGTCATACTTCTTACCACCAACGTCTTATTTTGATTCGGCGGTATGTGGTATGAAGCGGCCCGGACCAACCATAGATGTCCACGCACATGAGACCGGTTGCACCGATAGACATGCAACTAGTTTTGCATAAAGGTGGCTGGCGGGTATCTGTTTCTCCTATTTTAGTTGAATCGAATTTGACTATGGCCGGTCCTTGAAGAAGGTTAAAACAACAAACTTGATGAATCACCATTGCGGTTTTTGCCGTAGGTAAGAACGGTTCTTGATAGAAGCCCGTAGCAGCCACGTAAAACTTGCAACAACAAAGTAGAGGACATCTAACTTATTTTTGTAGGGCATGTTGTGATGTTATATGGTCAAGACATGATGTGATAAACGTTATTGTATGAGATGATCATGTTTTGTAAGTTATCGGCAACCGGCAGGAGCCTTATGGTTGTCTCTTTATTGTATGAAATGCAAACACCATGTAATTGCTTTATTTTATCGCTATGCGTTACCAATAGTTGTAGAAGAAATAGTTGGTGAGATGACCACGACGTAATGAAGGAGATCAAGGTGTCGAGCCGGTGATGATGGAGATCATGACGATGCTTTGGAGACGAAGATCAAAAGCACAAGATGATGATGGCCATATCATGTCACATATTTTGATTGCATGTGATTATCTTTTATGCATCTTATTTTTCTTAGTACGACGGTAGCATTATGAGATGACCCCTTCACTAAATTTCAAGGTAAAAGTGTTCTCCTTGAGTATGCACCGTTGCTACAGTTCGTCGTGTTGAGACACCACGTGATGATCGGGTGTGATAGACTCTACGTTCACATACAACGAGTGCAAGGCAGTTTTGCACATGCGGAATACTTGGGTTAAACTTGACGAGCCTAGCATGTACAGACATGGCCCTGGAACACTAGAGACCGAAAGGTCGAATGTGAATCATATAGTAGATATGATCAACATAGAGATGTTCACCATTGATGACTACCCCATCTCACGTAATGATCAGACATGGGTTAGTTGATTTGGATCATGTATCACTTAGATGACTTGAGGGATGTCTATTTAAGTGGGAGTTCTTAAGTAATTCAATTAATTGAACTTAATTTATCATGAACTTAGTCTTGGTAGTATTTGCAAATTATGTTGTAGATCAATGGCTCGTGTTGTAGCTCCCCTATTTTTGATATGTTCCTAGAGAAAACTAAGTTGAGAGATGATAGTAGCAATAATGTGGACTGGGTCCATAATCTGAGGATTATCCTCATTGCTGCACAGAAGAATTATGTCCTTGATGCACCGCTAGGTGACAAACCTATTGCAGGAGCAGATGCAGGCAAGCTCGATATGATGACTACGTGCCATGCTTTACGGCTTAGAACCGGGACTTCAAAACATTTTGAATGCCACAGAGCATATGAGATGTTCCAAGAGCTGAAATTGGTATTTCAGACTCATGCCCATGTCAGGAGGTATGAGACCTCTGACAAGTACTTTGCCTACAAGATGGAGGAGAATAGCTCAGCCAATGAGCATGTGCTCATAATGTTTGGGTACTACAATCACTTGAATCAAGTGGGAGCTAATCTTCCAGACAAGATAGTGATTGATAGAGTTCTCTAGTCATTATCACCAAGCTACTAGAACTTTGTGATGAACTACAATATGCAAGGGATGACGTAAACGATTCATGTGCTCTTCGGGATGCTGAAATCGACGAAAGTAGAAATCAAGAAAGAGCATCAAGTGTTGATGGTTAACAAGACCACCAGTTTCAAGAAAAAGGGCAAAGGAAAAGAAAGGGAACTTCAAAAAGAATGGCAAGCAAGTTGCCACTGCCATGAACAAGCCCAAAGTTGGAGCCAAGCCTGAAACTGAGTGCTTCTACTGCAAAGAAAATGGTCACTGGAAGCGGAAGTTCCCCGAATACTTGGCAAATAAGAAGGATGGCAAAGTGAACAAATGTATATTTGATATATAGATTATTGATGTGTACTTTACTAGTGTTCGTAGCAACCCTTGGGTATTTGATACCGATTCAGTTGCTAAGATTAGTAACTCGAAACGAGAGTTGCATAATGAACAAAGCATAGTTGAGGACGAGGTGACGATGTGTGTTGGAGGTAATTCCAATGCTGATACGATCACCATCGCACACTCCCTCTACCTTCGGGATTAGTGTTGAACCTAAATAAATGTTATTTGGTGTTTTCGTTGAGCATGAATATGATTAGGTCATGTTTAGTTTAATACGGTTATTCATTTAAAGTCAAAGAATGATTGTTGTTCTATTTACATGAACAAAACCTTCCATGGTCATACATCCAATTTGAATGGTTTATTGAATCTCGACAGTAGTGATACATATATTCATAATATTGATGCCAAAAGATGCAAAGTTGATAATGATAGTGCAACATACTTGTGGCACTACCGTTTAGGTCATATTGGTGTAAAGCGCATGAAGAAACTCCATGTAGATGGACTTTTGGAATCACTTGATTATGAATCATTTGATACATGCGAACCATGCTTCATTGGAAAGATGACTAAAACTCTGTTCTCCGGAACAATTGAGCGAGCCAATGACTTATTGAAAATAATACATACCGATGTATGTGGTCCAATGAGTGTTGAGGCACGCAGTGGGTATCATTATTTTCCGACCTTCATACATGTTTTGAGTAGATATGAGTATATCTACTTGATGAAACACAAGTCTGAAACATTTGAAAAGTTCAAAGTATTAACAAGAAAATAAAGTTTCTATGATCTGATCACGGAGGCGAATATTTGAGTTACGAGTTTGTCCTTCATTTAAAACAACGTGGAATAGTTTCACAACTCACGCCACCTGGAACACCACAGCGTAATGGTGTGTCCGAACGTTGTAACCGTACTTTATTGGATACGATGCGTTCTATGATATCTCTTACCGATTTACCACTATCGTTTTGGGGTTATGCATTAGAGAAAGTTGCATTAACGTTAAATAGGGTACCTTCTAAATCCGTTGAGACGACACCGTATGAACTATGGTTGGGCCGGAAACCTAAGTTGTCGTTTCTTAAAGTTTGGGGTTGCGACACTTATGTCAAAAGGCTTCAGCCTAATAAGCTCGAACCCAGATTGGAGAAGTGTGTATTCATAGGATACCCTAAAGAAACAATTGGGTACACCTTCTACCACAGATCCGAAGGCAAGATCTTTGTTGCCAAGAATGGAACCTTTCTAGAGAAGGAGTTTCTCTCGAAAGAAGTGAGTGGGAGGAAAGTAGAACTTGATGAGGTAATCATACCTTCTCTCGAATTGGAAAGTAGCACATCAGAGAAGTCCGTTCCCATGATGCCTACACCAACTAGAGAAGAAGCAAATGATAATGATCATGAAACTTCAGATCAAGTTACTACTAAACCTCGTAGGTCAACCAGAGCACGATCCGCACCAGAGTGCGTGGTACGGTAATCCTGTTCTGGAAGCCATGTTATTGGACCAAGGAAAACCTACAAACTATGGAAGCTATGATGAGCCCAAATTCCGACAGATGGCTTGAGGTCATGAAGTCTGAGATAGGATCCATGTATAAGAACAAAGTATGGACATTGGTAGACTTGCCCGATGATCGACAAGTCATAGAGAATAAATGGATTTTCAAGAAGAAGACTGACGCTGATGGTAATGTTACTGTCTACAAAGCTCGACTTGTCACAAAAGGTTTTCGACAACTCCAAGGGGTTGACTATGATGAGACTTTCTCACCCGTAGCGATGCTTAAGTTCGTCCGAATCATGTTAGCAATTGACGCATTTTATTAATATGAAATCTGGCAAATGGACGTCAAAACTGCATTCCTTAATGGATTTCTGAGTTGTATATGATGCAACCAGAAGGTTTTGTCGATCCTAAATGTGCTAGCAAAGTGTGCAAGCTCCAGCGATCCATCTATGGACTGGTGCAAGCATCTCGGAGTTGGAATATACGCTTTGATGAGGTGATCAAAGCATATGGTTTAATTTTATACAGACTTTTAGTGACGCCTGTATTTACAGAAAGTGAGTGGGAGCTCTGTAGCATTTCTGATATTATATGTGGATGACATATTGTTGATTGGAAATGATATAGAATTTCTGGATAGCATAAAAAGGATACTTGAATAAGAATTTTTTCAATGAAAGACCTCGGTGAAGATGCTTACATATTATGCATGAAGATCTATAGAGATAGATCATGAGGCTTGATAAGATTTTCAATGAATACATACCCTGAAAAGATTTTGAAGGAGTTCAAAATGGATCAGTCAAAGAAGGAGTTCTAGGCTGTATTGTAAGGTGTGAAGTTGAGTAAGACTCGAAACCCGACCACAGAAGAAGATAAAGAGAGAATGGAAGTCATTCCCTATGCCTCAGCTATAGGTTCCATTCTTAGTACCAGACCTATTGTGTACCTTGCCATGAGTTTGGCAAGGGGTTACAATAGTGATCCAGGAATAGATCACTGGACGGGGCAAAATTATCCTTAGTTACCTAAGAGGACTAAGGAAATATTTCTCGGTTATGGAGGTGATAAAGAGTTCATCGTAAAGGGTTACTTTGATGCAAGCTTTGACACCGATCCGGATGACTCTGAGTCTCGATCTGGATACATATTGAAAGTGGGAGCAATTAGCTAGAGTAGCTCCATACAGAGCATTGTAGACATAGAGATTTGCAAAATACATACGAAATGCAGCATTCCCGTTGACTAAATCTCTCTCACAAGTAAAACATGATCACACCTTAGTACTCTTTGGGAGTTAATCACATGGCGATGTGAACTAGATTATTGACTCTAGTAAACCGTTTGGGTGTTGGTCACAAGGCGATGTGAACTATGGGTGTTAATCACATGACGATGTGAACTATTGGTGTTAAATCACATGACAATGTGAACTAGATTATTGACTCTAGTGCAAGTGTGAGACTAGAGGGAATATGCCCTAGAGGGAATAATAAAGTTGTTATTTTGTATTTCCCTATTCATGATAAAGGTTTATTATTCATGCTAGAACTGTATTGATCGGAAACCTAAATACATGTGTGAATACATAAACAAACACCGTTTCCCTAGTAAGCCTCTACTAGACTAGCTCGTTGATCAAAGATGGTTAAGGTTTCCTAACCATGGACATGAGTTGTCATTTGATAATAGGATCACATCATTAGGAGAATGATATGATGGACAAGACCCATCCATTATCTTAGCATAATGATTGTTCAGTTTTATTGCTATTGCTTTCTTCATGTCAAATACATATTCCTTCGACTATGAGATTATGCCACACCCGGATACCGGAGGAATGCCTTGTGTGCCATCAACCGTCACAACGTAACCGGGTGATTATAAAGATTCTATATAGGTATCTCCGAATGTCTTTGTTGAGTTGGCATAGTTCGAGATTAGGATTTGTCACTCCGAGTATCGGAGAGGTATCTCTGGGCCCTCTCGGTAATACACATCATAAGCTTGCAAGCAAATGACGAAGGAGTTAGTCACGAGGTGATGTATTACCGAATGAGAAAGGAGACTTGCCGGTAATGAGATTGAACTAGGTATGAAGATAACGACGATCGAAACTCAGGCAAGTAACACACCGATGGACAAAGGGAATTATGTATGTTGTCATAACGGTTTGACCTATAAATATCTTCGTAGAATATGTAGGACCAATACGAGCATCTAGGTTCTGCTATTGGTTATTGACCGGAGAGGTGTCTCGGTCATGTCTACATAGTTCTCGAACCCGTAGGGTCCGCACGCTTAACGTTCGTGACGATATAGTATTATATGAGTTATGTGATTTGGTGACCGAATTTTATTCGGAGTCATGGATGAGATCACAGACATGATGAGGAGTCTCGAAATGTCTGAGAGGTAAAGATTGATATATACGATGATGGTATTCGGACATGGAAGTGTTTCGGGGGGGGGGGGTGCCGTGTACTTATCGGGTCACCGGAAGGGGTTCCGGGCACCCCCGGTAAAAGATACGGGCCTTATGGGCCAAGAGGAGAAACGCAGCAGCCACAAGGAGCTGGTGCGCCCCCCATATGGGCTGGCCAAGGTGGAAAAGGAAAGGGTAAGGAGGAAAGGAAAGAAAGGTAATAGGATTCCCCCTTCCTTCCCCCTCCCCCCTCTTTCCTTCCCCCTCTGGCAAACAAGGCAGGGGGTGCGCCACTTGGGAGGACCCCAAGTAGGATTAGGCCTACTTGGGGCGCCCTCCTAGCTGCTCCCTCCTCCCTCCCACCTATATATATAGGGGGGGGACATAGCACACCCTAGACAATTGCCTAGCCATGTGCGGCGCCCCCCTCCACCGTTTACTCCCCCGGTCATATTTTCATAGTGCTTAGGAAAAGCTCTGCGTAGATCACTTCTCCATCACCATCACCAGGCCGTCGTGCTGACGGAAATCATCTACTACCTCGACGTCTTGCTGGATCAAGAAGGCGAGGGACATCACCGAGCTAAACATGTGCAACACTCGGAGGTGGCGTACGTTCGGTACTCGATCGGTGAATCGCGAAGAAAGTTCGACTACATCAACCGCGTTGTGAAATGCTTTCTCTTACGGTCTACGAGGGTACATGGACAGACTCTCCCCATCGTTGCTATGCGTCTCCATGGATAGATCATTGCATGTGCATAGAATTTTTTTTGTTTCCCATGCAACGATTCCCAACATACTCCAGTGCCACTCGCTCGTCCCTTTGGGTCCCAACCATATCATTCGTCCTCTATATAAATTGAAGCCCCAACCATAGCCGCATTCAACCTCCTTTTGTCCCTTTCTCCTCTTCCAAACCATTCCCACCATGGCCTCCTCGTGTTCCAAAGCTCTCTGGGAAGGACTGTATCCGGAGCAAAACAAGGAGATGGACACCAATGCTACATGCAGGCAGCCGGAGGATGATGACATCCCAATGAAGGAAACGACTGAGGATGAGCCGACGCCACCCTGCAGGTTGATGGTGTCCTCGACTAGGGGTACTCACCACATCGTCTCCCGACTAGGTGGGTCGGGACAAGGAACCCATGGCAGTTCACTAATGGGCCTCTTCAGATAGCTCATGAATTGTATGAGGAAGGTTCCGCAAGACTTGGTGATCAGGACACGGACTCCTCTCCACCAACATATCTGACTAGGACTCTTGTTATCCTAGGCCTCCGTTACAGTTACATTATATAAGCCGAGGTAAGGCTAGTCGATACGGGACATGAATCCATATACACATTCATACAGTCTTCATACCCCAACTTATGATCTCGAGGTAGATCAACTCTATACTTTGATACCTTCATAATATGAACAAGAGCAGGACATACTCCCTCCATCCTTTGAAGAGTGTACTTCCAACTTTGTTGAAAAAGTCAAACATTTTTATGTTTGACCGTATTTGTACAATAATACATCAGCATTTAGGCCATCAAATCAGTACCATTAGATTCATTATAAAATATATTTTCATCGTATACCTATTTGGTTTCACAAACGTTGATATATTTTCGCACAATCTCGGTCAAACTTTAAGATAGTTTGACTTCTCGACAAAGTTGGAAGTACACTCTTTAAAGGACAGAGGGAGTAGGACTTTACCTCCATAGAGAGGGCCCAAACCTGGGTAAACATCGTCTCGCTTGTTCCTGTTACCATCAATCCGAGATCCACAACTGGGGACCCCCTAGCCCGAGGTATGCCGGTGTCAATGCTTGTTGGAAATATGCCATAGAGGCAATAATAAAAGGATTATTATTATATTTCCTTGTTCATGATAATTGTCTTTATTCATGCTATAATTGTATTATCCGGAAATCGTAATACACGTGTGAATACATAGACCATAATATGTCCCTGGTAAGCCTTTAGTTGACTAGCTCGTTGATCAACAGATAGTCGTAGTTTCCTGACTATGGACATTAGATGTCGTTGATAGCAGGATCACATCATTAGGAGAATGATGTGATGGACAAGACCCAATCCTAAGCATAGCACAAGATCGTGTAGTTCATTTTGCTAGAGCATTTCCAATGTCAAGTATCTCTTCCTTAGACCACGAGATCGTGTAACTCCCGGATACCATAGGAGTGCTTTGGGTGTACCAAACGTCACAACGTAACTGGGTGACTATAAAGGTGCACTACAGGTATCTCCGAAAGTGTCTGTTGGGTTGACACGGATCGAGACTGGGATTTGTCACTCCGTATTACGGAGAGGTATCACTGGGCCCACTCGGTAGTGCATCATCATAATGAGCTAAAAGTGACCAAGTGTCTGGTCACGGGATCATGCATTACGGTACGAGTAAAGTGACTTGCCGGCAACGAGATTGAACGAGGTATTGGGATCACGACGATCGAGTCTCGGGCAAGTAACATACCGTCTGACAAAGGGGATAGTATACGGGGTTGCTTGAATCCTCGACATCGTGGTTCATCCGATGAGATCATCGAGGAGTATGTGGGAGCCAACATGGGTATCCAGATCCTGTTGTTGGTTATTGACCGGAGAGCCATCTCGGTCATGTCTACATGTCTCCCGAACCCGTAGGGTCTACACACTTAAGGTTCGGTGACGCTAGGGTTGTATGAATATGAGTATGCAGCAAACCGAATGTTGTTCGGAGTCCCAAATGAGATCTCGGACGTCACGAGGAGTTCCGGAATGGTCCGGAGGTAAAGGATTATATATAGGAAGTGTTGTTTCGGCCATCAGGAAAGTTTCGGGGTCACCCGGTATTGTACCGGGACCACCGGAAGGGTCCCGGGGGTCCACCGGGTGGGGCCACCTATCCCGGAGGGCCCCGTGGGCTGAAGTGGGAGGGGAACCAGCCCCTAGTGGGCTGGTGCGCCCCCCCTTGGGCCCCACCCCCCTGCGCCTAGGGTTGGAAACCCTAGGGTGGGGGGCTCCCCACTTGCCTTGGGGGGCACTCCACCCCCTTGGCCGCCGCCCCCCTGGGAGATTGGATCTCCAGGGCCGGCGCCCCTCCTGGGGGCCTATATAAAGGAGGGGGCAGGGAGGGCAGCCGCGCCTAACTCTTGGCGCCTCCCTCCCCCTGCTACACCTCGTCCTCCTCCCGCAGCAGCTTGGCGAAGCCCTGCCGGAGTTCTGCTGCATCCACCACCACACCGTCGTGCTGCTGGATCATCATCAACCTCTCCTTCCCCCTTGTTGGATCAAGATGGAGGAGACGTCACGCTGACCGTACGTGTGTTGAACGCGGAGGTGCCGTCCGTTCGGCGCTAGGATCTCCGGTGATAGGATCACGACGAGAACGACTACCTCAACCCCGTTCTTTTGAACACTTCCGCTCGCGATCTACAAAGTGGTATGTAGATGCATCTCTCCTTTCACTCGTTGCTTAGATGAACTCATAGATGGATCTTGGTGAAACCGTAGGAAATTTTTTATTTTCTGCAAAGTTCCCCAACAGTGGCATCATGAGCTAGGTCTATGCGTAGTTCTCTATTACACGAGTAGAACACAAATCTGTTGTGGGCATGGATCTTGTCAACTTGCTTGCCACTACTAGTCTTTTCTTGCTTCAGCGGTATTGTGGGATGAAGCGGCCCGGACCGACCTTACACGTACGCTTACGTGAGACAGGTTCCACCAACTGACATGCACTAGTTGCATAAGGTGGCTAGCGGGTGTCTGTCTCTCCTACTTTAGTTGGAGCGGATTCGATGAAAAGGGTCCTTATGAAGGGTAAATAGAAGTTGACAAAATCACGTTGTGGTTATTCATAGGTAAGAAAACGTTCTTGCTAGAACCCAATTGCAGCCACGTAAAAGATGCAACAACAATTAGAGGATGTCTAACTTGTTTTTGCAGCAATTGTCATGTGATGTGATATGGCCAGAAGTTGTGATGAATGATGAATGATATATTGTGATGTATGAGATCATGTTCTTGTATAGGAATCACGACTTGCATGTCGATGAGTATGACAACCGGCAGGAGCCATAGGAGTTGTCTTTATTTTTTGTATGACCTGCGTGTCATTGAAGAACGCCGTGTAAATTACTTTACTTTATTGCTAAACGCGTTAGCCATAGAAGTAGAAGTAGTCATTGGCGTGACAACTTCATGAAGACACAATGATGGAGATCATGATGATGGAGATCATGGTGTCATGCCGGTGACGAAGATGATCATGGAGCCCCGAAGATGGAGATCGAAGGAGCTATATGATATTGCCCATATCATGTCACTACTATATAATTGCATGTGATGTTTATTATGTTTTATGCATCTTGTTTACTTAGAATGGCGGTAGTAAATAAGATGATCCCTTATAATAATTTCAAGAAAGTGTTCCCCCTAACTGTGCACCATTGCTAAAGTTCGTCGTTTCGAAGCACCACGTGATGATCGGGTGTGATAGATCCTTACGTTCACATACAACGGGTGTAAGACAGTTTTACACATGCAGAACACTTAGGGTTAACTTGACGAGCCTAGCATGTACAGACATGGCCTCGGAACACAAGAGACCGAAAGGTCGAACATGAGTCGTATGGAAGATACGATCAACATGGAGATGTTCACCGATGATGACTAGTCCGTCTCACGTGATGATCGGACACGGCCTAGTCGACTCGGATCGTGTAACACTTAGATGACTAGAGGGATGTCAATCTGAGTGGGAGTTCATTAAATAATTTGATTAGATGAACTTAATTATCATGAACTTAGTCTAAAATCTTTGCAAAATATGTCTTGTAGATCAAATGGCCAACGCTCATGTCAACATGAACTTCAACACGTTCCTAGAGAAAATCAAGTTGAAAGATGATGGCAGCAACTATTCGGACTGGGTCCGGAACCTGAGGATCATCCTCATAGCAGCCAAGAAAGCATATGTCCTAGATGAACCGCTAGGTGAAGCACCCATCCCAGAGAACCAAGACGTCATGAATGCTTGGCAGTCACGGGCTGATGATTACTCCCTTGTTCAGTGCGGCATGCTTTACAGCTTAGAACCGGGGCTCCAAAAGCATTTTGAGAAACACGGAGCATATGAGATGTTTGAGGAGCTGAAAATGGTTTTTCAAGCTCATGCCCGGGTCGAGAGATATGAAGTCTCCGACAAGTTCTATAGTTGTAAGATGGAGGAAAACAGTTCTGTCAGTGAGCACATACTCAAAATGTCTGGGTTGCACAACCGCCTGTCCCAGCTGGAGATCAACCTCCCGGACGAGGCGGTCATTGACAGAATCCTTCAGTCGCTCCCACCGAGCTACAAGAGCTTTGTGTTGAACTACAATATGCAGGGGATGGTGAAGACCATTCCTGAAGTATTTTCAACGCTGAAGTCAGCAGAGGTTGAAATCAAGAAAGAACATCAAGTGTTGATGGTCAATAAGACCACTAAGTTCAAGAAGGGCAAGGGTAAGAAGAACTACAAGAAGGACGGCAAAGATGTTGCCGCGCCCGGTAAGCCAGTTGCCGGGAAGAAGTCAAAGAATGGACCCAAGCCTGAGATTGAGTGCTTTTATTGCAAAGGGAAGGGTCACTGGAAGCGGAACTGCCCCAAATACTTAGCGGACAAGAAGGCCGGCAACACTAAAGGTATATTTGATATACATGTAATTGATGTGTACCTTACCAGTACTCGTAGTAACTCCTGGTTATTTGATACCGGTGCCGTTGCTCATATTTGTAACTCACAGCAGGAGCTGCGGAATAAGCGGAGACTGGCGAAGGACGAGGTGACGATGCGCATCGGGAATGGTTCCAAGGTCGATGTGATCGCCGTCGGCACGCTACCTCTACATTTACCCACGGGATTAGTTATGAACCTCAATAATTGTTATTTAGTGACAAGTTTGAGCATGAACATTGTATCTGGATCTCGTTTAATACGAGATGGCTACTCATTTAAATCCGAGAATAATGGTTGTTCTATTTATATGAGAGATATGTTTTATGGTCATGCCCCGATGGTCAATGGTTTATTCTTAATGAATATCGAACGTAATGTTACACATATTCATAGTGTGAATACCAAAATATGTAAAGTTGATAACGATAGTCCCACATACTTGTGGCACTGCCGCCTTGGTCACATTGGTGTCAAGCGCATGAAGAAGCTCCATGCTAATGGAGTTTTAGAGTCTCTCGATTACGAATCATTTGACACGTGCGAACCATGCCTCATGGGCAAAATGACCAAGACTCCGTTCACCGGAACAATGGAGCGAGCAACCAACTTATTGGAAATCATACATACCGATGTGTGCGGTCCAATGAGCGTTGAGGCTCGCGGAGGATATCGTTATGTTCTCACTCTCACTGATGACTTGAGTAGATATGGGTATGTCTACTTGATGAAACACAAGTCTGAGACCTTTGAAAAGTTCAAGGAATTTCAGAATGAGGTAGAGAATCAACGTGACCGAAAGATAAAGTTCCTACGATCAGATCGTGGAGGAGAATACTTAAGTCACGAATTTGGTACACACTTAAGGAAATGTGGAATCGTTTCACAACTCACGCCGCCTGGAACACCTCAGTGTAACGGTGTGTCCAAACGTCATAATCGCACTCTATTGGATATGGTGCGATCTATGATGTCTCTTACCGATTTACCGCTATCATTTTGGGGATACACTCTAGAGACAACTACATTCACTTTACATAGGGCACCGTCTAAATCCGTTGAGACGACACCGTATGAATTATGGTTTAGGAAGAAACCTAAGCTGTCGTTTCTAAAAGTTTGGGGATGCGATGCTTATGTCAAGAAACTTCAACCTGGAAAGCTCGAACCCAAGTCGGAAAAATGCGTCTTCATAGGATACCCTAAGGAAACCATTGGGTATACCTTCTACTTAAGATCCGAGGGCAAGACCTTTGTTGCAAAGAACGGATCCTTTCTGGAAAAAGAGTTTCTCTCGAAAGAAGTAAGTGGGAGGAAAGTAGAACTCGATGAAGTACTACCTCTTGAACCGGAAAGTAGTACAGCTCAGGAAAATGTTCTTGTGGTGCCTACACCAACTGGAGAGGAAATTAATGATGATGATCAAGGTACTTCGGATCAAGTTGCTACTGAACCTCGTAGGTCCACAAGGACACGTTCCACACCAGAGTGGTATGGCAACCCTGTCCTGGAAATCATGTTGTTAGACAACGGTGAACCTTCAAACTATGAAGAAGCGATGGCAGGCCCAGATTCCAACAAATGGCTTGAAGCCATGCAATCCGAGATAGAATCCATGTATGAAAACAAAGTATGGACTTTGACTCACTTGCCCGATGATCGGCGAACGATAGAAAACAAATGGATCTTTAAGAAGAAGACGGACGCGGATGGTAATATTACCGTCTATAAAGCTCGACTTGTCGCTAAGGGTTATCGGCAAGTTCAAGGGATTGACTACGATGAGACATTCTCTCCCGTAGCGAAGCTGAAGTCCATCCGAATGATGTTAGCAATTGCCGCATACTATGATTATAAGATATGGCAGATGGACGTCAAAACGGCATTCCTTGACGGGCATCTTAAGGAAGAACTGTATATGATGCAGCCGGAGGGTTTTGTCGATCCTAAGAATGCTAACAAAGTATGCAAGCTCCAGTGATCCGTTTATGGGCTGGTGCAAGCATCTCGGAGTTGGAACATTCGTTTTGATTAGATGATCAAAGCGTTTGGTTTTATGCAGACTTATGGAGAAGCCTGTGTTTACAAGAAAGTGAGTGGGAGCTCTGTAGCATTTCTCATATTATATGTAGATGGCATACTTTTGATGGGAAATGATATAGAACTTTTGGACAACATTAAGGCCTACTTGAATAAGTGTTTTTCAATGAAGGACCTTGGAGAAGCTGCTTACATATTAGGCATCAAGATCTATAGGGATAGATCAAGACGCCTCATAGGTCTTTCACAAAGCACATACCTTGATAAGATTTTGAAGAAGTTCAAAATGGATCAGTCCAAGAAGGGGTTCTTGCCTGTATTGCAAGGTGTGAGATTGAGCTCGGCTCAATGCCCGACCACGGCAAAAGATAAAGAAGAGATGAGTGTCATCCCCTATGCTTCAGCCATAGGATCTATTATGTATCCCATGCTGTGTACCAGACCTGATGTAAACCTTGCCGTAAGTTTGGTAGGAAGGTACCAAAGTAATCCCGGCAAGGAACACTGGACAGCGGTCAAGAATATCCTGAAGTACCTGAAAAGGACAAAGGACATGTTTCTCATTTATGGAGGTGACGAAGAGCTCGCCGTAAAGGGTTACGTCGACGGTAGTTTCGACACAGATCTGGATGACTCTAAGTCACAAACCGGATACGTGTATATGTTGAATGGTGGAGCCGTAAGCTGGTGCAGCTGCAAGCAGAGCGTCGTGGCGGGATCTACATGTGAAGCGGAGTACATGGTAGCCTCGGAGGCAGCGCATGAAGCAATTTGGGTGAAGGAGTTCATCACCGACCTAGGAGTCATACCCAATCCGTTGGGGCAGATCAAACTCTTGTGTGACAACACTGGAGCTATTGCCCTTGCCAAGGAGCTCAGGTTTCACAAGAAGACCAGGCACATCAAGCGTCGCTTCAACTCCATCCGTCAAAATGTTCAAGATGGAGATATAGATATTTGCAAAGTACATACGGATCTGAATGTCGCTGATCCGTTGACTAAACCTCTCTCGCGAGCAAAACATGATCAACACCAGAACTCTATGGGTGTTTGATTCATCACAATGTAACTAGATTATTGACTCTAGTGCAAGTGGGAGACTGTTGGAAATATGCCCTAGAGGCAATAATAAAAGGATTATTATTATATTTCCTTGTTCATGATAATTGTCTTTATTCATACTATAATTGTATTATCCGGAAATCGTAATACACGTGTGAATACATAGGCCATAATATGTCCCTAGTAAGCCTCTAGTTGACTAGCTCGTTGATCAACAGATAGTCATGGTTTCCTGACTATGGACATTAGATGTCGTTGATAGCGGGATCACATCATTAGGAGAATGATGTGATGGACAAGACCCAATCCTAAGCATAACACAAGATCGTGTAGTTCGTTTTGCTAGAGCTTTTCCAATGTCAAGTATTTCTTCCTTAGACCACGAGATCGTGTAACTCCCGGATACCGTAGGAGTGCTTTGGGTGTACCAAACGTCACAACGTAACTGGGTGACTATAAAGGTGCACTACAGGTATCTCCGAAAGTGTCTGTTGGGTTGACACGGATCGAGACTGGGATTTGTCACTCGAATTTACGGAGAGGTATCACTGGGCCCACTCGGTAGTGCATCATCATAATGAGCTCAAAGTGACCAAGTGTCTGGTCACGGGATCATGCATTATGGTACGAGTAAAGTGACTTGCCGGCAACGAGATTGAACGAGGTATTGGGATACCGATAATCGAGTCTCGGGCAAGTAACATACCGTCTGACAAAGGGGATAGTATACAGGGTTGCTTGAATCCTCGACATCGTGGTTCATCCGATGAGATCATCGAGGAGTATGTGGGAGCCAACATGGGTATCCAGATCCCGCTGTTGGTTATTGACCGGAGAGCCGTCTCGGTCATGTCTACATGTCTCCCGAACCCGTAGGGTCTACACACTTAAGGTTCGGTGACGCTAGGGTTGTATGAATATGAGTATGCAGCAAACCGAATGTTGTTCGGTGTCCCGGATGAGATCCCGGACGTCACGAGGAGTTCCGGAATGGTCCGGAGGTAAAGAATTATACTCCCTCCGTTCCTAAATACTTGTCTTTCTAGGCATTTCAACAAGTGACTACATACGAAGCAAAATGAGTGAATCTACACTCTAAAATGTGTCTACATACATCCGTATGTAGTAGTCATTTGAAATGTCTAGAAAGACAAGTATTTAGGAACGGAGGGAGTATATAGGAAGTGCTGTTTCGGCCATCGGGAAAGTTTCGGGGTCACCCGGTATTGTACCGGGACCACCGGAAGGGTCCCGGGGGTCCACCGGGTGGGGCCACCTATCCCGGAGGGCCCCGTGGGCTGAAGTGTGAGGGGAACCAGCCCCTAGTGGGCTGGTGCGCCCCCCTTGGGCCCCCTGCGCCTAGGGTTGGAAACCCTAGGGTGGGGGGCTCCCCACTTGCCTTGGGGGGCACTCCACCCCCTTGGCCGCCGCCCCCCTGGGAGATTGGATCTCCAGGGCCGGCGCCCCCCTGGGGGCCTATATAAAGGAGGGGGGAGGGAGGGCAGCCGGACCTAAGTCTTGGCGCCTCCCTCCCCCTGCTACACCTCGTCCTCCTCCCGCAGCAGCTTGGCGAAGCCCTGCCGGAGTTCTGCTGCATCCACCACCACACCGTCGTGCTGCTGGATCATCATCAACCTCTCCTTCCCCCTTGCTGGATCAAGACGGAGGAGACATCACGCTGACCGTATGTGTGTTGAACGCGGAGGTGCCGTCCGTTCGGCGCTAGGATCTCCGGTGATAGGATCACGACGAGAACGACTACCTCAACCCCGTTCTTTTGAACGCTTCCGCTCGCGATCTACAAAGTGGTATGTAGATGCATCTCTCCTTTCACTCGTTGCTTAGATGAACTCATAGATGGATCTTGGTGAAACCGTAGGAAAAATTTTATTTTCTGCAACGTTCCCCAACAATGCTTTCATTGAGAGTTTCATTGTGAGATCAACGAAAGGATAACTGGCTCTCTATAGATTGACAACATTTTTTTCTAGACTGTGGATTTGTGTTTGCCGTCCCCGCCTCCTCGAGCGTCGCCTTGACGATTGCTTCGATGAAATTTCGCGTGATTGAGTCTAGAACAACCCTATAAAATTTCGTTGCGTTTTGATGGAGGAATCTCCGGCAAACTCCGATCTATCGGAGCCGTGTCGAATCTATGAGTTTCGGGCGAGGACTCCAGCGTCCAGATCAGACATCATCTGGAAGGTCCAACCGTTCATCGGCTAGGAATTCCCATATCGACCACCTCTCAAAATTTCAGCTCGATCCGACCATTCAAACTCCGGGAAATGTCCGATGAGCGCATCAATTTTTGGATATGTTTTTTGGGCGAAAATGAATCCGACCCGAGTTCATCTTTCCTCATGAATGGGTTATTGGACATCCTTTTTGGAGGAAATTTTTAGGGTATTGTGTGTTGTTCTCAAACACGTGCCCGCAAATTTTAAGCCTTTTACGAGGCAATTTTCACCATCACGCAGGTGTCAAACCAGCCCGACAGCATAGCTCCACAGTTGCCTACCCGCATCAGCATCGCCTAGACCATCGCTCCATCGAGCCAATGAGGACAACCTCATATCGTCACCTCTTCAAGCCGACCAAGATTTCGGCATCACGAAGTCCAAATAATTGTCAAGACAACATTGTCGCCCCATGGATTGCATTGGCCGAGCGCGCCGACATCACCACATGGTCACTTCATCAAGGCGGCATTAACTGCATCGCAAGTTATGACATGCGTCGACATGGCCGTGTCATTGCTTCTTCAAGCCAATGTCCACCACGCCAACCTGCTTCGACACCTCGAATGGCATGGCGGCTGCAACATCAACTTACCGGCCTACTCTTCATCAACCTACTCCGGGGAATTCAGTGTCACCTACCGACCAGCTTCGTCACGTTAACTAGACTGGGGGCTTGGCCTCGCCGCATGAACCGTGTTGTGTCGCCACTTCGTCAAGTCGAGCTCCTCGCTCGGCACCTCAGAGCGTCCCCAACGACCAAGGAGCGTCGCCAACTTGAAGACCGGTTTAGGAGGCTACAGATCGTGTCCTGCACTAGGGGGTACTCACCACATCATCTCCTGAATAGGTGGGTCGGGACGAGTGGGCCACTTCAGGTAGCCCATGACTTGTACGAGAAAGGTTCCACAAGACTTAGTGATCAAGACAAGGACTCCTCTCCACCTATGTATCTGACTAGGAGGGCTGGGTATTCATGACCTTGATGTTAAAAATACTGCCCTCCTCGGCAAACGGTTGCTTAAGCTGTCGACATATTTTTTTTATGGCAAACCCTTCTATGGGGAAAATATGTGGGCTCAAAAGTAGTGTCACAAGCATATTGGAGCCTAGGGACTCACACTTTTGGGCTGGTCTAATGACTTCCAAGAAATACATCATCCGCTATGGATCTTTCGCTATTAATGATGGATTTGAAATTAGATTCTGGGAGGATAAGTGGTTTGGCAATGCTACACCCCGTGAACAAAATCCTGCACTATACAATATTGTACGTCACAAGGGTGACACTATTGCCACGGTTCTGGAATCCTTTCTGCCGAATGTGACGCTCAGAAGAGATTTAATTGGTCCCAGACTTGCATTGTGGAACACTATTATTGAGACTATCCACGGTACAACTGTGACAAGGAGCCGATGAATATCGTTGGAGCCTACAAGTGAATGGTAAATTCATAGTGGACTCTATGTATAGTGCTCTGATCCAGTTAGATGTGCCGGTTGATAATAATAAGAAGATGAAGATACCACTTAAGAATAAAATATTTGCATGGCATCTTCATCGAGGAGTTACTTTTACAAAAAATAACCTTATTAAAAGGAATTGGCATCGAAGTATGCAATGTGTATATTGTCATGATGTCATCACGGCGGAATAATAAAACACTTGTTTTTTCAATGCAAATTGGCTCGTTCTATATATGGTCGGTCATCCAAGTAACTTCTAACTTGTATTCTACACATAGTGTTTTTAATATATTAAGCAACCGGTTACATGGGATATAATATAGGTTTAAAATTCTTCTCAGGGCGGAAGTGCTTGCCGTTATCGAGACGCTTTGGCTATGTAGAAATGATAAGATTTTTAACGATAAAAGTACTTCTCTTGTACAGGTTATCTATAGATGTATGGGACACTCCATTTATGGTCAACTCTATAATGTGTGAAAAATCGAGACCTGTTTACGAATGTGTGTACATGTTTGAAGGCCACAACGAGCGTTCCTTTACCCGACATGAATGGCAGCATGATCTCGGATTGGCCCTCCTATATCGTAGGCTTTATACAGTCTCCACATGATTACTTGTATTATGCCTTTTTCTATTTTTTGAACATAGACTTGGTTATCCTTGTGTGCATCTCAGTTATGCATATGCTGAGTGCAATGCTAGTAATAAAGGGACAGCGGCGATTCGGTGCCCGAGCTCAGATGCTCCCGAAATCGCCGCAGTCCATTGTGGTCTCAGGATGGGAACAAATCGTTCTGACAGGGACACGAGTAAATCAGGTAATCTGGGGTGCGGGTGATATAGAACAGTGGACCAGGCGCGGGCCCAAACCGTATGGGTTGGAGCGCAGACGGGCGTGGGCTTTCTGATCCGTGGCTGATAGTTACCTTTTCGTCTGAGCCTAGAACAGGTAGGCCGTACAGGACGTATGGACTAAACTGGGCCGTTGGGATAACCAAGGTCCACTAAGCTCCCAGCCCCCAGCAACCAACCCCACCGGCTCTCCTCCTCTGCTCTCCTCCCGGCGAAACATGCTTTGCGGCGGCTTGGCCGGCGCTTGAATCGCCGGCGACGCAGCGATGGAAGAAGCCGGGCTCGAGTTCTTACTTGATGCCTTAGACCGGTAAGTGGATCTCCACGCTTCCGAAATTTCAATTGTTCCTGAATCTGAGGTCATGGTGGGATTAGTAAGCTAATTTGATGAGTGGCCTGCCACCCATGGCGGAATATGATTATGTAGGGTTTCCCTAAGGGAAGAAAGCGAATCCGGGAAGGCAAGATGAACGTAATGATGCTTCTGGGTGCGGGCAACATGTTGGAGGAGATACAGCTGCTGAGCCAAACTGGGGCGAACGACGGCGGCGAGAATCTATCGCCCACTGCATCAGCGTGATCTACTGGCAGGGTTAACCCAGAGGCACCTGGGTGGACAAAAAGGTTAGTTCTGTTTTGCTTAATCATGTACTTACAATATACATAATTTTCTGAATGCTGAGTTAGGTAGTTTTTGCAGCCTGACACGCCTAGACAGATGAACAACACATAGCTGCAAAAATCTGAATTGCGTGTTTGCCTGTGATACATTTTGTCATGAGATGGTTTAACAAGAAAAATAGCATGACATTGCTGTAGTAGAATTCTACATGGCACACTATTATCAAACATTTTATTTTATAGTAAATAAGCAATGTTCTTATGGGTAAATTTCAGGTTATGCCTGTGGAGCACACCTTCGGATAGGATGCCTTGCCCTTCACGTATGAGTGCATTTGAGCAGACAATCCAGAAATATGCCGAAGAGCCAACAAGAAGCGTAATATTGCCAGAACTGGGGCTGGGTTTTGCTTCGCTGGGTGAGGTATATGACTTCTAAAATCTGTATTCAGGGGAGATTGGATTTGGAATTCGGTATGGCAAAAGCAGACTAAATGCTGAGGAGGACGAAGTCAATGCTGAAAATCATCTATGGCTGCTCGGTGTGTCCTGAAACCTGCCTGATTTTCACATTATACCTTTGCTGGCACAAGATAAGAACATGATCTGCTATATGGTTGTGATTCAGAGAACTGTTTTTTTTTGTGTAATCTGCGTGCAGGGGAAGCCAGAAGCTGAGAACAGCAGATCTTGCAGTTGTGAATGCCTTGTATTGGTGCGGCTTTTGTGGGCAGCTGATAGCATCTGGTACATCACAGAGCACCGTGAGGGACAAAACCACTCCATGTCTCTGACGATGGGGGAAAAGATGCACTGGCCATCACACAAGCACATTGACGTGTATACTAACGATTTGATCAAAAACAACTTAGGGAAAACAATGTCAGTCTTGGTAAAGTGTACAACCTCATATGGAGTTTTATCGGGACTGTCAAGAATGTGCCGTTCACAAAAAGAATGCTCAGGAACATATGTGGTAAGATGAGTCGCGAGCAAGCTGATGATTTGTGAGAAAAATCTTGGAGGTTTTGCAGACATATTGGCTGATGACCCAGGCTTCACATACCATGTGCTGGCAAAAAGCGATAGCAAAGTAAAGAATTTGATGTGGACAAATGGGAGTAGTCAGATGCAGTAGCAGTTCTTTGGGGATTTGGTAACATTCAACATGACCTACAGAACCAACTTACATGACATGCCTTTTGGTCTATTTGTTGGGGTAAACAATCATTTCCAGATCATTATCCTAGCACGTGTCCTGATGAGAGATGAGCAGGTTGAAAGTTTTGAATTGGTTTTCGCTGAGTTCCTGTGGATGATGGGAGGTCCTGCACCTCGAACAATACTAACAGGTAAACATAGCTTCCCAAGTAGTAAAGCATTTTGCAAAAAATGCACTCTGGTCTAACTATGATGTGCACTTTGTACATACCAAAAAAGAGCTATGGAGGTGGCGATCCGCAAGGTGTACCTTGATATTGTGCACCGGTGGTGCAAGTGGCACGTGCTAGAGAAGGCGAAAGAAACCTTGGGGCCACTGTACAGGAAAAAGAATGACTTCCAGGCAGAGTTCCATAAGGTTGTGAATCACATGCTAACTAAAGTTGAGTTTGAGACAGCTTGGAACATGCTGGTTGATAAGTATAATTTGAGAAACCATCCTTACATGAACCAGATCTATGAAATACGCCCGAAGTGGACAAAACCATACTTCAAAGGGGTGTCTGTGGCAAAATGACAAGTACACACGGCATTGAGAGTGCAAACCACATGTTCAAGTCTTACATGCCGCCTGCGAGCCCAATGCACATTTTCGTGAGATAGTACATGAGACTTCAGTTTTGACCGTGAGCGGGAAGAAAGTTACGAGGAGAAGAGGACTATGATTGTGAGTTTATTTTTCATTTGTTTTCGAGAACACATTTTTTGTAGTGTATATTACTTGGTAGGAACTAATGTGATCTGTCTCTTGTCAGGGTGAGCTTGTTAGGAGAATAGATCTGGCAATATAGCGGCATGCGAGCAAAATATACACAAGGGCAATGTTTGAATAGTTCGGCTGTCTGCTAATTGAGGGTACATCATATAACGTTATGGAGGTTGAGAAGATGAGGAAATGTGTGTCAACACACAATAATCCATCAAAACGCAATAAGTGGAGTGGGGTTGTTTATGAGGTAATCATCACAGAGGACGGGTCAGAGTTCATTTGTGAGTGTGGTCAGTTTGAGCACATGGGGATGCTATGCTGCCACGTGTTGCGGGTAATGCTCTGCCTTATGCAAATAAAGAAGTCAGTATGTACCATTGGTCTCCCCTTACAAAAAAAGGTCTATTTTCTGGTCAAGCATGACAGATGTATTTCGGTTATGATTTATTTTTTTGCTTCTGTTCAGGTAATAGATATGCTTCACCTGGAGGAAATACCGCTGAAACACATAATGAAGCGGTGGATGAGAGATGAAAGGGGCATACTTCTTGAGCACCTATCCCACTACCAGAAGGACAATGCGGTAAACATGTCTTTCACTTGCAGGCATTCGACTTTGTACGCGCAAGCTATGGAATTTGTGCGGATGGGGTATGCCAGCGCTGAATTTTTCCACCACATGTCAGCTGGTCTGAAAGCCTTGATTGCTAGTGGGGTGCCTTTCAGTGAGCATTTGCTCCACGCTTGTTCCTCTTAGTTGAACGGTTGTTGCATTTACAGTGTTGTTCAGAAAAATGTGTTGTTGTACAACAATAAATTGTCCGTGTTGAGTGTTTTTGAAAATACAGCGTTGTAGAAATGTATGGAAAATTTGCTCTGGCATGCCTGATGTGGACTAGCGTCCATGATATTGTTGTGAACACACCTGTCATTTGTTGGTGCTGGCCATGATGTCCAACCTCTCCTGCTTAGCCAGTGTGTGCACCATGGGTTTCAAATTTTGAACTGCATCCAGAGTAAATGTACTCCCTCGGTTCCTAAATATTTGTCTTTCTAGATATTTCAACAAGTGACTACATACGGAGCAAAATGAGCGAATCTATGCTCTAAAAATGTCTACATACATCCGTACATGGTAGTCCATTTGAAATGTATAGAAAGACAAATATTTAGGAACGGAGGGAGTAGTTTGCATGAGACTGGTCGACAGACTATATGAATGGCACCATCCCAGGCTGGTTGCGGGACGACGGCAAGCACCATCGGCAGTGACGGCCGAGCAGAGGAGAAGATTAAGGTACGGGTAAAAATCGATAGGTTCTTCCACTCCTGGTGGATTATGATCCAAAATTGTTGCTTCATGTGGAAAATTCAAAATCTAGGGAGGCAACAAGCGTCTGGAGCATCAACTTTGTGCCAGATGAGGATGCTCAAGTTGTCGACGAGGTTAGCTCAAAATCTTTCATAACCATTGGAAATAGTTAATTCCCGTGTCTAAAAGATCTCTGTAAACACCAAACTGTTGGTGCGTAACCAGGGGGAAGTGATACATCAGGACCCCAACACCAAACTGATTGCAGAGATGGAAGAAAATGGAGCGGATTCTGGCCTGGAAGAAGGATATGCTGAGAATGATCCTGCAGCTGTTGCGATGGCCGCTTTCTATGTGGACGGACGGCCGTTTCGCTTATCTGTTGACGGCGCTGGCTCGGATCCGCACAGGAAACAAACTGATCCATTGGGTAGTATTCTATTTTCGCCTCACTTAGGCTGCTCATAGTGGAGAGTAACTTAGACTAGTAACATGCATATGTTACTAGTCTATGTTACTACCTTCATAGTGGGTAGTATCATATATGTGGTAACATACATGTCTTCATTTATTACTTTGTAGACTCATTTTGCATTGGGAAGCGTTATGTGATGGTAACATATTATGTTACTCTATTTGCCTCTCTCCTCATTAACTACTTGCCACCTCATCATTTTTGCTTATGTGGCACTAAGTTACTACCTATGTTACTCCCACTATGACCAGCCTTAAACGGCTGTGGCCGCATTTATTGCGAATAACTACCCGTCTCATTTTGCTCACCATACGACCGTAATACCTCCGGGAATACGCTGTGCGGCACAGATCCACATGGTCGTCTGACGGGAGAGATTTCAGGAGCATCTAAGCCCGTGCTCAGAAACGAATATTCGTAATAAAGGGCCCATTTTATATAAAAAAATGCCCTATTGGTCTTGTCGGGCGCGTACGTCTACCACACGACGCGGAGCCGGTCGCCGAGGCAGCGGTTCCTGCCGGCACTGACCGCATGGCCCATGATCGGCCACGTCCAGTTGCTGGCGGACATGCCACACCACGCACTTGCAGAGCTAGCCAGCACCATGTGCGCCCCCCGCTGTTCTGGCTCCGATTGGGAGCTTCCGACCGTGGTGATCTCCAAGCCCGACCTGGCCACGCGGCCCTCACCGCCGAGGACGCAGCGATGGCCTTCCGCCCGCACCTCCTCTCCGGCCAGTTCCTCTTGTTCGGGTGCTCCGACGTGACGTTCACGCCGGCAGAGCCGTACCACCGCATGACGCAGCAGGCGGTCATCTCCGAACTCCTCTCAGCACGCCACGTGGCCACCTACGGGAGCATCCACGGCAAGGAGCTGCACCGCCTGATCACGAACCTCACCAAGGATACTAAAGTGGGCACCCCGTCGACCTCAGCGTATGCTTCCTCAACCTTGCTAACGATGGATGCAGTAATTTGAACTATGTTTAATTATGTTTTAACAACTACATTTGCTTCAAATGAATTTGCTGTGTTTGAATTATGTTTGAAATGATGTAGTAGTTGAACTAACTTTACATCTTTGAATATATCATTTGTTGGAGTAGGAGTTTTACATCATCAAATATACATCATCTGTTGGAGTTGAGATTTTCTGAAGATGTAAAAAACATTTTTTAGTGATATAAATTGTACAACACTTCCTTTTACGTCTTCAAATATACATTTTTCTATTGGAAATCTTGTGTATTAGTCTGCTGCTCGACGGATACAGTTTTTCCATCACGATCGACACAGACTGCACCGAGGCGATCAATAATCCTAGACGCACGGATTATTACGGAGCTGTTATGGAGTTTTCTCTCTAACTAATCTATCTCCCCCATTTTCAGGCGGGTGGGGTCCATCCTCCTACCTCCTCCAATCTCAAGCTCCCACGTTTGCTATTCTGTGAATCCCGTAATCCTTCTCTCCGTGAGTCTAGCACTGCTGCCGTGGCGATGGCCTTGAGCATATGCGATGAGGCCATGTGGGCAACTGCTATTCGTGAGCTTTTACTAGAAAGAGATCTAAGAGTAATTAAGAGTAGCCGTCACATTAATCTGGTGAGTTAGAGAGCTAACAAAGACATAAAGTTCAGAAGGGTACAACGTACAATACAGCAGCTGTTTGGCTGAGGAATTTCCAGCATGGGATTGCTACGGTGATTGTCCCGATATTCCTATCTAACGAAATCTTTTACCCGAGAACTGGGGGACAAAGGGCAGGAAACGCTAAAACGGGGAGAGCTTCAGGCCGAGCGGATGGGAGTGAGACAAAGATAAACGCTGCTAGATAACTTTGAAGTGGCAAAACTTACCACGCTTAACATCGACGACAGTACGAGTTTACACACACACACACACACACACACACACACACACACACACACACACAGAGAGAGAGAGAGAGAGAGAGAGAGAGAGAGAGAGAGAGAGAGAGAGAGAGAGAGAGAGAGAGAGAGAGAGAGAGAGAGAGAGAGAGAGAGAGAGAGCTGAATGTTAAGCACTAACCCGGTAGCTTGTACGAATGCGATGCTGGTCATAAACCAAAAATCTATCTTCGTCAGGTCGGAGACGAAGCCGCCGAGGAGGACGACGGTGGCCCACAAAAGCGCCAGCGCCCCGACGCCTTTCACGCCAATTCGGATGTACGCCATAGTGACCGCATACTTGTTGATGATCCTCACTTCTGGCCGCCGTTCAAGCTCCTCCTCCGAAAAAGCACCAAGCTCATCTCTTAAGAGCTCATACTCCTCATTGCGGTTTCCAAATGCTCCGCCCCTCCGTCGTACTCCGGTCGACATTTTCCTTCGTGGTATGGTAATGGTGGTGGAGCGGCAGATCTCTGGTTTCTTTACGGTTTGCTAGTCAACCGTCTCCGAGTCGTCTTACATATCGTTTGGCTCGCCACTTGGTGATAATAGTTTAGGAGAGAACGGTGAGCTGGTAAGGGTATCAAGGACGGGAAAGCACGATCGAGCAGGGAAGCAAACGGAAATCACCCCGTGTATAATAAGTGTATCAAAAGTCAATCTCATAAGCATTTTTGATATATATATTAATAGGTCTGTGCTAACTTCCTGCCGGCAGAAATTCTGCAACAGATCCGCACACTATCTTTTATCATTCTGAAATATGGAACAGATCTGTACGAGTGCATGTGTGATGCCGGACGAGACTTGACTGAGCTCCACGTGTGTGCCCATTCGTGCTCCCGCGTACGTGTCTTGATTTGATTGGAACAAAATAAAGTCCAGTCCCACCCCGTTAAAATCAGGGGTGATAATTAGATTAGGAAAGAAAAAGAAAAAAAGACAGCCGTAGGATAAAGTGGGAGCACAGATGGGAGCATGAGGAGGGAGCAGACAAGCCGGATCCGTGTGATGCCTCCATATTATTTCACTTTCTCATGCATGTGCCAAACATCCCCTCTTGATTAGAATAACTAATTGCATGCATGCAGTAAAAGACAAAATTGATGATGTCACCAAAGATTCTTCACAATGAGAAAATTCAAAATGTTTTGTAGCTCAAATTGTCGCTCCGATTGAAAAATTGTTTTCACAAAGATTCGTAGCAACGAGATATTCAAAACTAGATCTCATGTTGATATGTTTCGATGACTTCTTTTTTCCGTGAAAAGTTACTACGTGTTCTACACAAGTTATCATGCCTATGGTGTATAAGTTATCATATTGTTTACATAGAAATTATCGGGGCATAAAAAAGTTCCTCCAACCTTCTCTTCACAAGCACGTGCATGCATGCATTAGATAGAAAAAACTAATGTCATCTTAGTTCTTCCCCTGGTTGAAACTTCAAAATGTTTTATAGCTCAAAACTGTTGGTCCGATCGAAAAATTGTTTTCACATAAAAAATTATCTCTACAAGACATTCGAAACTAGATCTCATGTTGATATGTTCTCCCAACTTTTTTTAATGCAAATAGTTACCAGGCCTGGGCTAAGTAAGTTATCAGGTCTGATGTGTGTCTATTATCATGCTATTTACACATGAGTTACCATGGTACATTTTCAACAATAATTTTTTCTATGACAAAGTTACCGCGGTGTTTGGGGGCGTTGTCTTGGAGCCTAGGTTTGCTAGGTTGTAGCGCTAGCGTGGGTGTGTCTAGTTCTCTTGGGGTGCTTTGTTGGTAGTAGTCGCATGCGTTCTGCGTGTGTCAATTATCTCTGGATTGGCTTTGTAAGAGGGGTACCTCTCCATTTTGTATCGTTCAGCCGTGTACTTGTTCAGTTGTTGCTTTATCTATAAAGTGGGGCGAAAGCCTGTTTCGAGGAAGGAGGGGTAGAGTAGATTGCACTTTCCTACCAACTAGCCACAAGAAGCAAATTGCTCCGAAAATATTACTGACTAAGGGCATCTCCAATGCCGACCCTCAAACGGCCGCATACATCTGGGTCCCGCGGTCCAAACGTGTTGTGCCAACCAACGCGGGCCTGTATCGGTCGTCGAGCAGTCATGATGTACTTTTTCGGTAATGGCGTCTGGTCCTATGATGACTACTTCATCTTGAAGAAAGGCGCCATCGGAACAGTTGGGTTCTCTGGTTACCAGAAGTGCACGGCCACACTTCGAAGGCTTGCATATGGCACGACCGCTGATTCGTGGGACAAGTACCTATGGATGTCTGAGACACATGCACAGATGCCATGGTCAGGTTTGCATATGTCGTGGTCGAGGTGTTTGGACTTCAGTACCTAAGGGAACCAACTATGGCAGACACCGAGAGGCTCTTGGCAATCTCAAAATCAAGAGAGTGGCCAGGTTTGCTCGGGTCTCTTGACTGCATGCATTGGAAATGGAAGAACTGCCCAAAAGCTCTATAAGGGCAATATCAGGACCATGTTAATAAGCTCATCATCCTTCTTGAAGCAGTTGCATCATGTGATCTTTGGGTTTGGTACGCTTTCTTTGGCATGCCTGGGTCTTACAATGACATCAGCAGCGATCACCATTGTTTGCAAGATTGACTAAAAGAAAAGCTCCTTGCCACTATACTGTCAATGGACATGAGTACAAGATGGGGTACTATCTGTTGATGGTATGTATCCTTCGTAGGCTACCTTTGTCAACACCATCTCTAACCCAGTTGGGCAGAAAAAGTCTCACTTTATCCAAAGACAAAAAGCAGCTAGAAATCAGTTAGAAATGATGCCGAGAGGGCATTTGGAGTTCTGCAGGTTGTTATGCAGTTGTTCGTGGACCTGCTAAACAATGAGATGTGAAGACCTTGTGGGAGATGATGACATGTTGTGTGATCATAAACATTATGTTGTCGAGGATAAGGGTGAGGATGCTGCCGCAGCTCTCTAGAATTTTAGAATATGGATGATCCTATCAAACTTTTAGACCTGAATCCAGCCAGGTTTGAAGAGTTTATTCAAATGCATCAACAACTTCGGCATCGAGAGCAACTCACGAGCAGCTGAAGGAAGATCTGATTGAGTATCCGTGGGCGGTTAAAAGGGACAACAATATTGGAAAGTAATATTTGAACTGTTTTAAATTTGAACTACCACTGCATGGCTATTTAAACGTATGTACTCTATGTATGTATGCGACTATTTGAACGTGCCGACTTTCAGGAAAAAATAAGCAGACCAAACGTACGCGGGTAGAGTGGGATGGGCGCCTCCCGCATCCGTGACCGCGGACTGGTCCTCTTTCCGCAGACGGATGCGGGTGAGGAAATTTATGGATAGGATTGGAGATGCCCTAAGTTGCTTCATAGTTGGTTGTACTCCCAGTACCGGTGGATTACGCATCTTAGCTTGTGCACCACGACTAAAATGAAGTGGGAAACAAGATAACTTAATATTTATTTGTTATTAATACCATTTATGTAATAAGCTGACCACTGCAAGCCATACTAGATAGTCTCAAGTTATTAAAAGCATACACGACCCACATCTTTTATTAATTAATTTCTTTGTTCGTGGCAAGAAATTAAATAAGGAACAAGGTGGGGGTTAATGGGGAAATATCTGGTGCACCGGTGCACCGGACCTCCTACCATATTTTTAAATGTTTAGAAAAAAATTGAACACATTCACACAACATCAATGTTTATTGTCGCAAAATTTCCAATCAAAATTTAAAACATTAATCGAGATACAAAATGACAAATTTGATACTGAATATTATGTAATATAAGTTGGGCTTTAGATTTGATTACATCGATGTTAAATTTGTTATTTTCATATCTCAAGCAGTGTTCTAAATTTTGATTTGAAATTTTATGACAATAAACATTAATGTTGTAGTAATGTGCTCAATTTTCTTTTGACATTTTTTGAAACATTTTAAAATGTGGTAGAAGGTCCGGTGTACCGGTAGCATCACAAGCACCGATGCACCGGATACATTCCCGGCAGCTAATGCTAACACGAGATTATTTGGTTTTCGTCTAATGCATCGGTACGGAGGGAGTAGTATTGTTTGTATAGCTATGCATAGCTAGATACAGTGAAGTTGTGGCTACTATTTGACGGCTTGTTTGGATCACAGGATCTGCAAAACAAAGGAATAGGAAAAATGGAGGATTTGATTGCCATGCCATAGCCAATCCTATGGAATTTTTCCAGAGATCGGACCTCATGTGTAAATTTCTCTGGAATCAGCACCTTGGAGTCTCAATCCTAAGGAATTTTAATGACCCAATCCTGTGATCCAAATGCGTTTCATAGGAAACAATCCTGAGGATTGATATCCCGTGAAAATTCTATGAAAATCCTCCAATCCAAAGAAGGCCTGAGAAAGAGATTAGTACTGTAGCTTGTTACAGTGGAAAGCGGGCACCCATCATTCACGTAATTTAAACTAGGAATAGCTATGGACCTATGGTAAACAAAGGCAGTAGCCACAAATAGGTAAAAAGAGGCAGGCAGCGAAAAATGCCACATGGTGAGGAGATGTGCGCCCTCCCGAAAGTTCTGGGGATGTGCGCTCTCCCTGTATTTGCGGGTAACGTTTCTGTGGGATTCACTGTGTGGAAAGTATTTAGGAACATAGACGATTGAGTCTGTATAATTGTATGGGATGGCGCGATCGCAGAAGAGCTCCTGAATTCATCGGCCCGTGTATAGAGGGCCGGCCAGCTAGGCGCGAGGTGCAGAATCTAGCCTCGGACGCACCTGTCTGTGTGTCCAGTTGATAATACTATTACTAGCTATTTTGTACTGACCACAACATTTGTACGCATATCTTATTATTAGTTTGCAAGCTATAGTTTACTAATTTGTTTCGTCTCTAGTTTGTAAAAACATTCGGGAGTATCAGCTATTTTGTACTGACTACAACATTTGTATGCATATTTTAGTATCAATTTGCAAGCTATAGTTTACTAATTTTCATTTTTTCTGTCTGTCAACAAGTTAGCTAATATCTGAAACATCTCTGGGTTTATTCGGGAGGGAGATTAGCAAACGAGATCAGTGCACCGAGATTTGCATGGACGGGGAAGGAACAGCTGGTCCAGCGGGAAAAAAGAAGTCGTCACATGTACCTGCGCGGGAGTAGTCAAAATCTATATGATGTACGCAAATGAGACGCATCATGCCCGTATCTGGTGCAAAAAAAAAAAAAAACAGTGTTGGGCATCCGGTGCAGTATCTGGTCAGGTCTTGTCAAGTCAAGTCCAGTCACCGGCCACCCATCACGACTAGCTTTCTTTCTTTTCTTTTTTTTTTTTTTTTTTGCGGAAGACTAGCTTTCAGCCTTGTCCATCTCACGGGGCTGGCGGGCTCTCAGCAAAAAACAAGAACACGACTAGCTTTTATTCTTGTCAAGTCAGGTCGGCCACCCACCACGACTACCTTTTACTCGTCGTCTTCCATCTTCCTCGCCTCGCCGCAAAGAGCAAGAACACAGATATACGACGATGGAGATCGACGACATATATATTTCTTCATGTGCGCGCTAGCGAGTCTGCCCGCGGTCACGTACTCAAGTATGTGCAAATTCATCCATGCTTGTTTCCATTCAGTCCTCAGATTAGCACCGTACCATTCAATCCTAACTGGCCGCAGTTCATTTCTTTTTTCAACCGAAACACTTGTAGTCTTGAAAAGAAAAGTATAAAGACTCCCTCTCTGCGTGCATTTCTCCGGTGGTACAATGCGGAAGAAATCAAGTCATAGAACGGAGAAGAAATCATGGGTCCAAACTTGTCTCAAAGAAATATAAAAAATCATGGGTCCAAACTGAAAAGTGTACGAAATAGTATCCCTTACTCCGCAGGGAAGTGAATCTTTGCATTGCACTGCGATGAAATTTCTTGGGCAGTGCAGGCAATAGTGGTGGTACTTTGTTTTCTCAGCCTGTTCCGACTGACCGACAGCACGCTCCACACAGCAACCTAACACTAGGCTGGTTTCATACGTTACATCATGTTTCTTCTGCATATACGATTATTTTGTATTTTTATTAGCACGGGCACCCTTCCCAATGAAACTGAAGTATCCAGGTTTCATATCCAAAATTTCAGATTTTTTTGAAATTTTCTAATATATTTTTACCGTTATGTTGTGGTAATAGCATAAGGGCACCTTCAACGGCGACCGTAAATTTTCTCTGCATTCGTCAACAGACATGGATGCGAGAGGTGGCCATCAAACGCTGCTCGCATACATTTCAACTACTATCCGAACAACCGAACAAAATTCATGCAAACACGGCTGATTTTCATATAAACATAACGGAACTCATTACATTTCGGGCATACTTCAACTAAAAGCAGTGCTTGTCCGACTCTAGAAATATAATAGCTAAACTAAAAGATCGCTGGCGCCCGTTCCCCGTGCCCGATCATGAGCCCACAGGACTGAAGCTTTGCCTTCTCCAGTTCCACCTCGACGCTCTCCAGCTCCACCTCCGGAGCCCGGGTAGTGAAGTTGTCTGCCTCCACGTCATCGTCAAGCAACTAATCGGCTGACCTTGCTCAGCCCATCATACTTGGCTCCAACGGGAGGGGAGGAGCGGTAGCTTTCTTCGGACCCGAGCAACGGCGACCTACCATACACTACTCTTACTCGCTGCCGACGGCGCCCACGGAGTGTCCACTTCGTGGTCCTCGAGGCGGGGCGCGACCTCGACGGTGATGGCGATGTCCTTCTCGCCGTCGGTCGACGTACCGCACACGTCGTCCGCCGCCTCGTCGAACTCCTTGTAGGTGGTCTGCAGTTTTGCCTGATGCTGGCGCTATCGATAGTGGACGAGGCGGATCTCACGGGCGGAGCGGTAGGACTCGAGCAGCACCTTCCGCTCTGCCAGGTCCGGATCCGACGCGATTGCCCTGCCGGCGGCGAGCTGCCTCCTCTGCATGTCGGTAGTTCTGGAGGAGCTAGTGGTTGTAGGCAGCATCGGCTTGTGCCTCCCGCTCCATGTCCACGTAACGGGCACGGGCCTCGCTGATGGTCATGGTGCAATGCACCCGTGAGGGTGGCGCGGACGAGGAGGGTCGTCATCGGTCGCGTCCTTCATTGAGACGTTGTCGTCCTCTGGCTGCCAGCCAGCAGCAATGGCAGCCATCTCCTTAATTTACTTTGGCGTCAGCCCGTCCCAGAGAGCTTTAGAGCACGAGTAAGCCATGACGGGAATGGTGCGAAGAGGAGAAAGGGATCGGAGGTGGATGACTGCGGTTATGGCCGGGGCATCAGTTTATATAGGAATGGTCGACGACAGAGGGACGGACGGGTGTTGTCGGAGTAGCCGCCTAGAGAACCGTGTAATGCGGGCGGCAGACGGGCGGATAGACGGCCATCGTGTCGTTTGAATGCGGAAGAGTCGCCTGCACCGGGAAGGGAAGCGGGTGGCGCTCTTTCGGTCGGCGATAGTGAGAGGTCATGTCAGCTCTGGCCGGGCATAAATGCGACACTAACGCTTTTGAGCGACGCTGGCCGTTCTTGGCAGGAAGCGCGTGCGGGCAAGCTAAGGGGATTTCACTACTAGGGAAAACCCTAGTAGTAACGCGGGTAATTTGGCCCGCGATACTGCTAAGGCACTATAGCTAAGTTTTAACAGTAGCGCCTGTCTGCACCCACGCTATAGCTAAGTCAGTTATCAGTAGTGTGGTGTTAAGCCGACGTTACTGCTAAGTACTAGCTGCGTGAGCTGTTATCCAGCGTTACTACTATTCGCCTAGCAGCGTGGGTTGTTATCCAGCACCATGCCTATCCAGGCAAGAAAATCACAAAATACCAATAGATTGGTTGCTCTGAGAAAATACCAATAAATTAGCACAATGTGCTTTTTTGTATTTTACATCTTGAGAAAAGCTTTTCCAAAGTTACAACTGGTACTAAGTCTGCAATGGTATGCTACAAATAAGCACATATTGAACAATAGAAAATCCATAAATTACTATGTACATACTGATTATGATCAACGTCGGCAATAAAGCTCATTGTAAAATGCACTTCTGTTAAATGACAAATCGACTACCCTGGCTGATCCTAACATACAACTCAGTCTATAAGAGCAACTCTAGCAGACCCCGCAAAACGTGTTTGTGGTTTCACGAAGATCGCGTTTGCGGGTTGAAAACATGCGCGGCCGAAAAGAACCCGTATATAAACGTGCATAATTTGAAAAAACAAATTCGCGGGAGAAATTGCACAAATATAGTTCATCACATACTACATAGTTCATCATATGATCAACAAACTACAAGCATAGTTATACTACATACTACGTTAAACTAGTACTAGAGGGGTCGGATCTGACGGCGGCGAGTCGCGGCAAATGGACGACGCCGTGGAGGAGCCAGACGCTCAATCCTCCTCGCCGGAGCTGCACAGTCTAGAGGAGAGAAGCCATGAGGTATTAGGCGAACTGACCAAGGTCCAAGGGAGTGAAGCTAACAAGAGGAGCCCCTGCAAGCTGCAAATGACCACCATCGAGTAAATCTGCAGCAGCCAGCTCCTGGCCAGCAAGGTGAATCCACACTTCCATCTCTCCCAACCGCAGGAAACGCACATGTATATTTTTATGCCATTTCTTAGCACCATTATCAACTGTAACTAAGAACGAATCAGTTGACCGATAGGAGCAGTGGCAAGAACAGTCAACATGAAAGATGGCAGTAGATAGCACTGTTGGGTAATGGAAATATAATAGGGAAAGCACATGAGTTCGCACCAACCTGCAGTGGATACCGGAGCAGCGAACGGCCGTGTACTCTACTCAGGTAATAGCTGCGACCACGGGGTTAGCTATGTAATAGCTAGCTCGGTTCAGGTAAGTAGATAAAAGACTCGTCCATATAACCCCCGGGGTTAAGTCCAAAACTAATTACTTAACCCCCTAACCTTCTCAATACCATTTAAACGCCCCCTAAACCTGATTAGGGCATGTACAACGATGTACGATCAGCTGTCTAGAATGGGTTATACCTAGGATTTTAGATGACGTGGAGGAGAGAGAAAGATCCCGTCGGTAGAATTAACAACGATTTGTAGTGCTTGAAAATTGATTGCTACGGACGGCGACGGCCTTTCTAGCGGCAATGCTACACGTACAAACAGTTTACGGGCTTTTACATGGTGGGTTAGTTTTCATTGGCCAACAGGTGAGCGGGACGGCCCACCCCCCTGAAAATCAGGGGGGGAAAGTTTGTGATTGGTTGTTAGATGAAAACAATTTACAGGCTTTTACAAATCTTTGTATGTCTAGCATTTTTGCCTTTCTAGTGTTGTATATCTGCAAAAACGGCAACTGTCCCTTTTGTACACAGTAATAGCGGTGGGGTCGGCCGGAGATGGATGAGATGCTTTGTAGACTAATTAACAACTTTCCTAATTTTAGGGTGTTACATATAGTAAGAAAGGACGGTCTATTGTATGAGGTGTTTTTACCATTGTCTTCTGGTGATGTGGAGGATTGCTACAGAGAACAGGCGTCTCAACTGATGTACATGCCCGTAGACTAGTCACAGTGGGAGTAATTTTAGCAGTAACATCGAGTCCAACTTAGCAAATTTGCTTATGTGGCAATGAATTAATGAGGATAGATATAGTTTCAGTAACTTAGTTAGTTACTGTAACATCACATGTTCCAATGCAATATGAGTCTATAACCTAATAAATGAACTTGCATGACACCACACTTATGTTAGTATCCACTATGAAAGTAGTAACATAGTATAGGGATATGTGTATGTTACCACTATAATGTTACTCTCCACTGTGGCTAGTATTAGAGTGGTTTTAGCAGGTTGTTTGCCTGCGTGGCATGGGAGGCTGCTAGGTTGGCTAGGTTGATGGCGCGAAAGGAACTGGCGCTGTAACTTTCTCTAGCTGCTGATTTCGTCTGGCGCCGGAGGGGACCTCCTCGCCTGCTCCCCATCCTGGCCGCTTCCTCCTGATACCGCACGTGCCCCGTCCACTGCATCCACCTCCACTCCTCGGGGCTCTACCAGATTTATTCGGACCATCTCATGGAGACCAAGGACAATGAGGTTGTCGGCAACATCGAAGAGGAGATGGGGCTGAAGGCAGCAATAGACACTGCCACACCGTTGAGGCCACTACCATCTGGCTGAAGAGCAACGGATGCTCAAGGCGGTTGCGGATGCTTCCGTCGTCGCGGTCGAGCGGGTGAGGATCCTGAAGGCAGCAATGAACGCTTCCGTCGTCCAGGCTGTTGCTTGGACGTCGTCCCCGTCGTCATGGATATATCTTTGGATTCCTCTAATGACGGTCACGAGCCATGTTATGCCATTCAATTAATCACATCATATTTAGATTATAATCTTAGTTTATCTCGCATTTGGACCATATCTATATTTAGTTAGATGTTGTATCATTGCAAGTATTTGGACCTTGTCTATGCTATGTTTATATTTGAATTTCAGTTTGGCAGTTTAGAAATTATGCATTTTAGATGTTGTTAAGTTGTATGATGTCAAAACATAGTCGTGTGAAATTGGAGATGAAACGTAGTCCATATATCCATACGAGAAACAGGAGAGGAAAATTGTAAAGGGTGCAGTTTCTAGAGAATCTGAAAACGGCAGGGCTCCTAAAAGTTTAAAATGGTTTTAATGGGCCCTTTAAAACTGTATTTAGTAGAATTGCTCTTTGTGCTCTCCTTTCCTTAATTTCAGTCCAATAGTGCTTATTCTGTAACTTCATTGATGGATATATCCATGTCAGTTGAGATGTTCTGTTCTACTCTTTTTGCTATTGTAGCCGCTCAAATGAGGAGGTTCGGTCCGGTTGAGAACGTGCTCCGTGCTACTATAAATCTCGGTATGATCAAAATCTTGTTCAACCGTGATGCTTCTCTATATTTTGGTTTCCATTGTCAAGCATTTTCTTTCGTGCTTCTGAAAATGTGGCTACACACCGGCCTCTTTTCTCAATTGATGCTCGCAACCTACACTCTCAAGTCAAATGTATGGTGATAAAAGCCAGGACGGGCAAAAATTGTTCATCGTGTATTTAAAAGATCAACTATTGAAAATGGTCATCGTGTTTTGAAAAAAGTTCGTCGCTCATTCAAAACTATTGTTCATCCTTCTTTAAAAAGTTCATCATTTTTCAGAAAAGGTTCATCTTTCATTTAAAACTGTTCAGTGAGTATTTCAAAAAATGTTCAGCGAAAAAATAAAAAATGTTCATTGTGTGTTTAAAAAATGTTCTTCATGTATTTAAAAAATATATTAATTGTGTATCATGGAATTTCCTTCTCCTCTTAGTTTTCCTTTTTAAATTTTCTTTCATTTTTTTTCTTTTTCACATTGTGTTTAAAAATGTTTGCAGTGTCTAAAATTGTTGACCACATATTTCACGTATTCTGAAAATGGACGTCCTGTTTTATTAAAATTCAGTGTATTTAGAAAATGTTTAACATACATAAGAAATGTACATTGTGTTTTTAGAAAATGCTCGGTAAATATGCGGTTGCGCACGACCAATGTACATGCAGTTGCGTGCGGTCTGCAGGCGTGCGAGTGCAGTTGGGCCTGACCGACGGGCATGTAACTATAATTGTGTGCTATCGGTGTGCATGCAACTGTAGTTGCGCATCCGTGCAACTCAAGTTGCCGTAACCGGCTGACATGCAAATGTATTGACATGGGAAAAGACAAAACTAAAAGCTGCAAAACATATAAAAACATAAAATCAATCAAACAGATACAAAATAAGCAAATAAAAACTAAAAGGACACGAGATGAGCATGGATGTCCATGTAAGATCTGGCTGCTTCATCGACTGAGATTTAACTAGTCTAGTTTGATTGAAATTTCGCAAAAAAGGCATTGACTGAAATTAACCAAGTCTAAGTCAGTTGAGATTTAGCAAAACTGATAATTAGAATGTCCCTCGTTGCTTCATCTATTCAAACACAGAACACCCGGTTACTGATTTCTTGGCGTTTAGGCTAGCCCATGTGCCACCATGCCCTCCTCTGTGTTTGCTGGTAGCAGTTGTCATACACACAGCAGGAGCTGGCCCAGCCGACTGGCTTTCCGACCCCTCGGTCCAACGTAGTCGAGACCACATATCCACACAACATGATCCGAGTTAACAATCAAACAGTTGCATATTTTTGTGATAAAAGAGTAGTGATGTGAGCTCGAGTAACATATATGTACGGTACATAATTTAATCTCGATTACTTAAATGAACTAAGATTTACTCGTCCATGTCATCTAGATTCAATACAGAAAGTAGTACTAACTCTTAAACTGTGTCTATACAAAGAGTTGCATTGAATGTAAGAACGTGTGAAAGCAATGAGGTTGATTATAGAACTTCCATTTTTCATAGAATCTGACTCTACATCTAGCAATATCTACAGTTAATAAACTTCGGCTGCGTGTGCTATTCATCTGGTAAAAAATATTAGAGGTCTCTTGAGAATGCATGCAAGATTAATATTTCGTTGTCGCATTATATTGGGACTTTAATTGCATGCAGGTGCCCAAGTCAAGACAGGAAACAGTACTACAGAATCAACGAAAGCACCAAGTTATTAAAAAACAGTATAACTCAGCTAGCTATGGCCTCCCACAGCGTTTTAACGCCCTTAACCATCCGATCAGGTCATCAGGCTCATGAACGCACCAGATCGTTTTGGCAAGCCGCACAACGCCATTGCCTTCTTGTGCTGCGCGATCTATGTGAGCCGGCCGGGCCAACGTCAAAAGGGCCGCTGCTCCTCAGAACGATCTGGGCGCTTTCTGGTGAACCGGGCCAACGTGCTGTACATGGCCTGAACGGCCACGAGGCCCGCGTTTAGCGTCACGCTTGCTGATATTTTCTTCTGTTTTTGCTCGTTTTAATCGGTCTAATCGGCGCACCCGGCGGTGGCAGCGGCGACCCGATGCAATAATGGGGAGAAGCTTGGCCGTCCTCCAGTAACGTCCATGGTAGTGCGGATGCGTTACTATCCGTTTGCCTCCTCTACTCCATGACCCGTATATATGTTGCCTGCATCGGATCCTTTGCTGCGTACAGATAGATAGTTTGGCGATCCCCCCCCCCCCCCCCCCCCCCCCGGTGTTATCATGAGCGGACCTTAACTACTGACATTTGCTTCAGGGTTTGCCCGGACGGCGGCCAAAGAAGCCGTTCCCGCTGTCCTACGATGCCCCCTGTTTGTAGGTGCATCTGTTCTACATATGGCTTGCGTTTGATTAACGTCACCCCATTACTCCACACTCGCCCCTCTCTCTCCTTTGGTCTCCAGTATAAATTTGTTTGCTTCCCATGGACGGACGTTTGGTGACATATGAAGTAGCTTGTTTGCTTGCTGGATGGATGGAGCTGATGTTGCTTTGCCACATATATTGGTCGTATAGTTTTTATATATGGTTGTTTGGTGGCCTTGGCCTATCTTACTTCACGTCCTAATTTGCGTTCCTTTTGTGCTTGCACTTTGCAAGCATATGGTAAGTTTTCTGTCCTGTGGTTTGCTCTCATCTACTCTCCGATGAATACTTGCTAGCCAATTTCCATAAAAGCATTATTGGATAAAAATAAACCATTTACAGCCTAGCTCAGATGGACATTTGGTACGCATTTAATTATAATTCCTCGGAAGTATTACTGGATAAGAAATTCTGAATAGAAAAGAAGTATTTTATTCTTTGTGCACATAGAAATAAATTGCTTAAATTCTCTCCTTGATTTCTTTGTTTGAAACTATTATTAGTTTTAAAAGATACAATGGCATAAATCATCATCTTTATTTAGTTTTACACTGTCTGCTTAAAGTGCATGTTCTTCTTTTTGTCTGATCTTCCATTTTTGTGCCTCACATGTAGGGTGTTCCTATTGAAAATGGGGAAACGCTTCCACTCGGCACACTTAGGTACACTGCTTACTGGAGGAAATCTCAAGCTTGCACGTCTATCGATTTCTTTAGTCAACCAGTAAGATTCCACTGGAAAATTATTGGCACAATCAAGAGCTTGGAGATATTGTTAATGTAAAATAGTTGTTATGTGCATATATTTCGTCATGCTTACATAAATTTTGTGTGTATGTAATGCTTACTAATTGTAATTGGTGTGTTTATTTGTCACAGTGGACAATAATCTTTCAGCTGAAACTATGTGTAAGCAGCACTAAACTTTTTGTTACTTTTCTGTGCCAAAAGGATGTAGTTTGACACGCTCTTCGTTGTTTTGGTGCTGAAATTTTAGTGTGACTTGCTATGACGTGCAGATAAACTGATCAATGCTGCTCATTATAAAACTGATTCATAAAAATAAAGTGCATGCATGATCCAGTATGGAGGATATATGTTCACCTTGACAAATAAAAACTAAAGTCATGAAAATTTTCAGAAAGGAAATCTTCCATTATAGAAAGGAAATCTTCAATTATTAACTATTCAGGAAAAATGTAATGAACTATTTCAGAGCACAGAAAAATCCTTGACATACTCATTGTATTTTGTCGGTAATACTTATACTTGAAATACCATTTCTATTGATTTTTCTCTTCGTATGGCATACACCTATACCTGGAATATCACTTCATCTTTTTTGGTCATATTTCTATTGACCATTAGGGACAGGGCGCGGCAAGCCGGCAACACGCGCATTTATGTTCTAGTTGGACAAGAATATGGAATGAGCGGGAAGTTCAGATAATGGTACTCATCAGCCTCGAGCTGCAACTCTTCCTGCTAATCGTGGGTGTCTTCTGGCGGCGCAGAGTCGGTTGGGCGAGGTTCTTTGTGTGGTTGGCTTATTTGGCGTCATACGCTGTTGCCGCCTCTGCCATTGGCCTCTTTTCCCAGTACGAGGACAAGTACAAACTAAGAAGCCTCGAGTCATTTGAGCATCTTCAAGCCCTGACGTTGCCCTTCCTCTGGCCACCTTTTCTCCTCCTTCACCTCGGAGGCCCGGACAGTATCACCGCATTCTCCATTGAGGACAACAATTTATGGACGAGGCAATTGATAAACCTCATGTTCCAACTTGGTCTAGCCCTGTATGTATTTTGGAAGTCGTTCGACTTACTTGACTCTCAGTTGATAATAGTAGCGGTGCCCCTATTTGTTGCTGGGATAATCAAGTACTGGGAGAGGATATGGGCGCTCAAGAAAGGAAGCCGAGACAGCCTTGATTGCCGCATGAAGAATGAAGATCCAAATTCCCCAGCTCAAGCTCAATCTGGTGATGTCGTGGCATCTTGTGCTCTTAACTCGGCGCTTAGCGGCAGAGGACTGCTTGTTGGACGGACACTGTTACAGCTGGGAAATAGGGCTGAGATTGAGGTGCTGAGTGCTTTTGCAGGCACTGAGTCAACAGAAAGGAAGCTCAAGATCATACTGACGGAGCTCGGCATGATATATGATATGCTATACACCAAAACCATGGTTCTGCATAGCCGTACCGGCATCATGCTCCGTTGCATCGCCCTGATAGCCATGGTGGCGGCGTTTGTGCTATTATTGGAAAATCACCATATGAATGGCCAAGAAGGAAGAAATCCTTTCCTCACCTATCAGTTGTTCTTAGCGTCCATCTATATGGAAGTTCTTTCTATCTTGATGGTGATAGCATCTCCCTGGACAAGGGCACGCTTCAACCAGGGCACATTTTTCAGTTGGGTGTCCCACATATTATGTTGTCTTACTCAACTCATATTATGTTGTCTTGCTCAACTCTTGCCAATGTCAAATACGTACATGGGTCAATTCAACCTTGCAGACTATTCCATGTCCAAGAAATCCATGTCAAAGTTCATCTCCGAGGTCTACGAAGCATTGGGTTTGGAGAAGCACTGGAGAAACTTTTGGCATATCAAGCACGTGGAGGACATGTCGATCATCATCTATACCTTGGGATTGCTCGGCACTGACCCAAATCATTCTGGGGGGGAGATCCCGGCAGTTAAATCTTGGCCAGGAGCTGAAAGATTTGCTAAATCTACCCTTTGAGCATACTATTTTCCGTCTACATATATGGACAGAGTTGCATTTAAGCACATACTCGTTGGGAGGGGGTGGCGTTGTTGGCGAGATGTCATTACTTGTGGCAGAATGCAGGAAGCTATCAAATTACCTCATGTACCTTATGTCAGTTTGCCCTTCAATGTTGCCGGTAAGCAGTGTTGCTCGAGATTTTGAGCCCCTCTTCTCGGAATGGGTCAGAGACAATCATAACAACTTGAAAAAGGCAGAAGTGTTAGACAAATATGCAAATACTGTACTGGTAGGAAGCTCTCCCTTCAGAGACACACCTGCTTCCGTGGAAACCCTCAAGGATTTGAAGGAGGTGTCGGCGAGGCTGCTCATCTATGCAGCCGGTAAGTGCCCCTTTGAGGAGCATGCGCAGCAACTCGGCAACGGAGGAGTGGAGCTTCTGACCATGATTGGATACCTCATGATGCATCAGCAGCTTGGCGATGTGGGAGAGAAGGTCGAGCTCTCACCGTCCGGTTTACTTCCTGTACCCCCACAGCCAGCGTCGTTGACAGGCCGTGTGAGAGTCAGGCCGAGCGTACACTTGCCAGTGCCAGCATCAGTCCATCTCCGGCCGCTCTATGCCTTTGAATTCGACCATGATGATCCCTGGATGCCGACGTCGGTCAAGCCCCTCTCATTGTCATTAGGTATGATGGCGGAGCCCGACCTCCCCGGACCAAGTGCGCCAACACAAGCTACATCGCAACCGGTAATTACTTTACCATATATATACTGTAGTGCTAGTATTAACTCTTACTAGGAGTATAATTTTCCTTGTGCATAATGCTTACATCATGTGCTGCAGAGTACCTCCGGCGGAACAAATGTGGCACTGGAGATAGAGGAAGCTGGTGGACACCAATAGACAGATGGCCAGTCGATCTCTCTCTGCTTGGGATCCAACCATCACAGGAGGGACAAATCCCAATGGCTCCATCGTAATCCATATGAGCAGCAGCGGTCTCTTCATCCTCTCGGGCGTTTGATTCCAATGGCGTGTATGCAACGAACGTTTCTGCTTGATTACTTCAATTATTATTATTATATTTGCCTGTAATGCGCTGTTCGATGAACTTTGTGTTGTGTAAGCTGCGGCTGTGTCAGCTCAGCTAGCGTGGTTTGTATCTTTCTTCTTTTCTAAAACGAAGCGTGGTTGTATTTTATTGAGTCACATGACTATATATGCATTCGCTTGTTTGGACTAAAAAATAAACATGCCTGCATAGTGCTTGCTTTCCTGATTCATACTGCTCGTGAACACGTAACATCGGAATTCGGTTAAGTAAGAGATCGCTGACACAACACCAAGACAGAGAACAAAGAGAGAACAGAGTGCTGATGTGTATGGTTTCTTTTCTGTGTAAAAGATCCAGCGGCGACTAAAAGAACATATAAATAATAGTGGAGCTGAACTTTGAAAAGCAAGTCTTCCTTCAGCAACGAAGTAAAACAACGAAAATGGTGAATTTCTTTCTTTCTTTCTTTTGAGGAAAAAGAGTAACACTCCATTACTCTTGGGCCGCTTCCAAGTCGGCTCTCAGCTCTTCCACTAAATCATCCGGGACACCCGCAACTTTGTACGCGTCTCCCTTTTTTCTCGCCCGGGCCGCCAAGCAGTCAGCCAAATTGTTCTGATTCCTGTTAACATAGTCCACCCGAGCATGAATTTTGATAGTTCAATCTTGGCATCGTGTATGACCGAAAAACAGGCAGAGCGGTTACTGGCATCAGATTGGATTTCTTTTGCTAAGAAGGAGCAGTCAGTTTCCGCGATGATGGGCCCTCTGAACAGTGCCGCTAAAGATTGGAGCCCCGACAACAAAGCTCGGGCCTCTGCTTCCTCAACCGACGAGCAACACTCGATGCTTTTAGACTGCGAGAAGAGCACCAGGCCCCTGTGGTCACGAGCTACTGCACCAATACATGCTTGCCCACTGTCAGCCAAAAAAGAGGTATCAGTATTCAGTTTCACCAGGCCATTCCTTGGGGGGCACCAAGCACCAGAGGACGCCAAGTTGCAGCCCGATCTCAACATCTCTTTAGCTCCTCCCGCTGACTCCTTTCCAACAGAAGCATTCCTGAGCTGCCCCAGACCTTGCTTGTCTTTCATATCTGAATTAGATACATAGCTGTTGTCGTTTATCTCCTCTACGTATTGCTGCAGGAATAAAGCCGATCTACTAACCAACTCTTTCCCTGTACTATGAAAATTGTCGTCCCGAAGAAACCAACAACGCCACAGCAGCAACAATACTTTTGTTCTTGTTTCCATATTGCATAGCCCTAATAAATTTTGTAACCAGTCCTCCCCAGTAAACTGAAAGAGCGTTTCGCTAGGGATGTTCCAGACCTTTCTCATCTCCGTTCGTAGGGCTCTGCTCTTGGTGCAAGAGACTATAGCATGGTGCTCGTTTTCCTCTCCCATTCCACAAATGTTGCAGGTACTATCCATATCCAAAGTATGCTTCCATTTGTTCAACTTGGTCGGTAGCGTATTGGTGGCCGTCCTCCACCCGAAGATTTTGATCTTTTCTGGTACCTTGGCCTTCCAGATGATGTCCCACATGCTACGGTTGTGGGATGCGTTCGTAGAACTCGATGCCGCACCCTCGGCCTGATCTTGAAGAGAGGCCGCCAGCTTATACGCACTCCGGACAGTGAAAACTCTAGACTTCTCATAATTCCACGCCAAAGTATCCTCCGCAGCCGAATTCGGGATCCTGATGCTACATATCGCATCCGCATCAAAACCATAAAAAAGCTGATGAATCAGTTCAGAATTCCATCCACTTCCATCTGCAAGCATCAATTGATTCACCCAAAGCAATCTGGACCGGCGAATGAGGTTAGCAGGTTTCAGACCACTCTCACGAGGAATCCACCGGTCCCGCTGGATATTAACCTTTCTCCCGTTTCCAATCCTCCAGACAAGGCCCGCCTTCAGGAGTTCGAGACCATGCTCAATGCCTCGCCAAACCGGAGAAGCATCCGAAGCAAAAACCGTGTCCAGCAGCTCCCCCTTAGGATAGTATTTTGATTTAGCACTCTCGCGCATAGACTATCGGGCCACTGAATAAGCCTCCAAGCTTGTCTCGCTAACAAAGCTTGGTTGAAGAGTTTCATATCTCTAAAACCGATACCCCCTCCTCTTTTAGGCTTGATCATTCTCTCCCACGACATCCAGTGGACTTTCCTCTGCCCATTTTCTTCTCCCCACCAGAAGTTCCGGATAAGTTTCTCATATTTATCGCAGAAACCTTGTGTCATCTTGAACACCCCCATGCAGTACGTTGGGAGGGCTTGGAGAACAGACTTGATGAGGACCTCTTTTGCTGCATGGGACATGAATCTTTCAGACCAATCCGAGCATCTCTTGATGAACCTCTCCATGATTGGTTGAAAAGATGACTCTTTCATACGCCCCTCTGCCGTAGGTAGCCCCAAATACTTACTCTCGAACGTAGAAGCCGTTATCTCAAGTACACTTTTGATTTCCTCCTGGACATCAATTGGGCACACTTCACTGAACATGATTGAGCATTTGCTGTAGCTTAGGAGTTGACCCGATCCCCTTTGAAACTCATCCAACACTTGCTTCACACCCTCGGCCTCCTCTTTGGAAGCTTTGAAAAAGAGAAGGCTGTCGTCGGCGAACAGGAGGTTTGACACACCCGGGCTGCCTCTAGCGATCTTAAGAGGAGTTAACCTTCCCCGCCGAATCTCTTTGTCCAACAGGCAGGACAGGCCATCGGCGACGAAGAGGAAAAGGTAGGGACTCAGCGGGTCGCCCTGGCGAAGTCCTCTCGAGGGAAAGAAAATGTCCAGCAGCTCCCCATTATATTTGACTGCATATCGCACGGACGTAACACAACACATAACCCACTGTACCCATTTGTGATCAAAACCCAACTTCAATAGAGCCTCTTCTAGGAAACCCCAATCCACACGATCGTAAGCTTTCGCCAAATCCAATTTAAAGGCGCAATGAGTATTCCAAGGCAATTTGCTGTTCTGAATCTTGTGAAAACACTCAAAAGCGATTGTAGCATTATCCGTAATTAGACGCCCTGGGATGAAGGCACTTTGGGTTTCCGAAATGAGCTCATCCAGGAAGGGTCTTAGACGATTCACCATACACTTAGAAATTACCTTGTATATCACATTGCATAGACTGATAGGGCGAAAGTCCTTCAATTGCTTCGGGCTGTTTCCTTTAGGAATGAGCGCTATGACTGTATCGTTGGTACCCTCCGGCATAACTCCCTCTTGAAAAAACTTCAGGACCGCGTTCACCACATCTCTCTTAACTGTGCCCCAATTCCTTTGGTAGAATCTAGCGGGAAAACCATCGGGTCTGGGTGCCTTTAGAGGGCCGATCTGGAAAAGAGCGTCACTAACTTCCTTCTCCGAGAACTCTTTAACCAGTGCCGAATTCATGTCACTTGACACTCTGTTCGTCAAGCAGTCTACAATGACTTTAGGATCCACTCCACTTTCTTTAGTGTATAGATTTTTGAAAAAGTTTGTTATCATCTCCTGAAGCTTGGCCCGATCCTCTACCCAATTTCCATCTCCATCCTTTAATTTACTGATGTTGTTTTTCTTCCTCCTCCACGTAGCTTTGCGCTGAAAGTACTTTGTATTTTTGTCTCCCTCCCGCAGCCAGAGAGCTCTCGACCTTTGCCTCCACATCATTTCTTCGCGATGCAACAGTTCGTCCAAGTTCTTAGCCGCCGCTTTAATTTCTTTATCTCTGGATGCTGAAGCAGGTCGAGACCAAAGATACTCCAGCTGCTTCCTCATGGCTGCGGTTTGCTTAATTATGGACCCAAAATTTCGTTTTGCCCAAACAATCAGAGTCTTTTGCAAGACTGACAGTTTTTGTGATATCTCAGACAAATTTTCAGCCGGTTTGTCCTCATTCCACTTGCTCACTATAGCTTCAGTCAACGAATCCATTCTTTCCCACATGTACTCGTATCGGAAGATTTTGTTAATAGGACGCCATTCCTCTCTCTGACCAAATCTGAGCAATAAAGGAAGGTGGTCTGATCTGGACGTACATAAGTGCTCGATTGAAGCATTTGGAAAAATTGCATTCCACTCTTGATCAGCCACCCCTCTGTCTATCCTTGCCTTCACATTGTCCGCTCCGCTCTGTTTATTGTCATATGTCCATTTCGGGCCTTTGAAGCCAAGATCCAACAAGTTACAGTCAGCAAGCACCTCCCTGAAATTTGCCATGTTCCTTTTGTTTCGCTGAGAACGGAAAAAGTGCTCATGTTGCAAAGCTGTCTTGTTAAAATCTCCTATCATGAACCAAGGTTCATTAGACCTCGGTTTGATTCTACGCAGGAGATCCCACATGTGGTGCCTCTCACTGGCCTTAGGTTTTCCATACACAAATGGTGAATTTCTTTCTGCCTACGTCCAGTCCGAGCTACCGCGCCGACCGTGGATGAGTGAGGAGTGCTGTGCCGGTGCCCCAACTAATGTGAAGCTGGCCGTGGGGGAGTGCAGGGACCTGGCCAAGAACTATTGTGTCTTGAACCCGGCTGTACCTGGTACTACTGTGACGAAGAAAACCTGAAGGCAGACTTAACTGAAGAAGTCTCAGAACAAGTGCAGAGGTGATCAAAAAGGAAAAGGCATAGAGCAACACGCTACACCGGCAACGGTTGAGTCAAGAGTGCTGCCCTGCTATAGATATGTCACCCTGGCTTTATTTACTGTGAAGTTACCTTTTGGTCACGGACGGAACGGGCTGGACCGAATCTCCTTAACCCTGTTCTTCAGTTTATTGTTTTTCTGTAGTTCTTCACTTGCTCCCCTCTTGTCTGTCTTTTGTTCATTTCTTGTTCTCAAGCATGTAAATGAACACCATCAAGCTCTAGTGCTTGGGTGAATTACTTGTGTGATCTGTGGTCGTGGTTCGTAACATAGAGATGTACCTCAGCCCCACGTGTTCTAGAGTAAACCGCTTATGTGGCTGGCCATAGTGGGAATAACATAACCGGTATCATGCACTTGGGACCCGCAAACACGCTTATGTGGCAGACAATTAAAATAGAGAAAGGGGTTATAGTCACATAGGTAGATACCGTATCATAATAAATGTTGTGGTACTATGTGTCACGCATGGCAATAACTGAGACCATCTATGATACCAACCTATGATACTATGCATTATGGATGTAGTATCATATGATAGTATCATATGCATGATATTAGTATATGATACTCCCCACTATGACCAACCTTGCAGTACAGGAGACGGTGCTGAAGCTGTAGGGGATGCAGCGAGGGTCTCAAGCTCGGGGCGGACAGAGGTCCAGGAGGGGGAAAGGCTGGGAACACTAGTAGAAAACAGGGCTTTCGTTCGGGCCAGATAAGCCCATTAGTCCCGGTTCAGTCAGGAAGCGGGACCCATGGGCCCATTGGTCCCGATTCGTGAGACCAAGGGGCCTGCCGGGCCTCGTGGGGGCATTGGTCCCGGTTCGTCTAGCCCCTTTGATCCCGGTTGGTGGGGCGAACTGGGACCAATGGGCCTCGCTCGTGGCCCACCACCATTGGTCCCGGTTGGTGGCCTGAGCCGGGACCAAAGGGTGGTCTTTAGTACCGGTTCGATCCACGAACCGGGACCAATGAACCAGCCAGGGGAGAGGGCTTTTGTGTGTAAAACATTAAAAACAAAAAAATTCATAAAATAAATAAAAAGCAAAAAAGAAAAGAAAATAAATAAGTAGAAACAAAATAAAATAAATAAGTAGAAACAGAATTTTTTTTATTAAATAAGTAGAAACAAAATAAACTTTAATAAAGTAAAATAAATAAACTATAATAAAATAAATAAAAATAGCAACAGTAAATAGAAACAAAATAAAATAAATAAAGCAAAAAATAAAGAATTTACATAAAATAAATAAAAAAGCAAAAATGAAAAGAAAATAAATAAATAGAAAAAAATAAACTTTAATAAATAATTAAAAACAAAATAAACTTTTATAAAACCTCTAGTATTATTGAAACTAAAATTATATAAAATTTATACAATTAAAATTATCAAAGTATTTTCTATTCAAAACATTAAAAGAAAAAAGAATTTTCATAAAGAATTTTTTTTGTTAGAAACTTTAATAGAAAAAAGAATTTTTTTGTTAGAAGCTAAAATAAGAAAATATGTTTCTGAATATAATGATAAAACACAGTAATATTAAGTAGCGGGAAAATGAATCACTCAAAAATCTATTTTTATAGTAAAGCTATTCAAAAACTAGTGATTCACATAAATTTCCAAAAATTCAAATTTAAACTATTCAAATTAGAAAACAAATGGCACTAACAGAAAGTTTATATTTTTTATTACCTAAAAGCAAAAAGAATCACTGAAAAACTAGTAAATATTTAGCTATAAGTAGAAACAAAATAAAATAAATAAAGCAAAAAAGAAAACAAAAAATAAAAAAGTGTCACTAAAGGCCACCACGGCCTGAATACGACTAGAAACCCAACAATGGGCAAGGATTCAGGCCCACAATAGGCCAAGTAGGCCCACAGGCACATAGTGACACATTAGGCCCGAAAGCCTGCAGTTGAGAGGAGCTCGAGAGGGTGGGCGCAACAACGCTTATAAAACCACTCTCAAGCTCTCCCAACTAGCAAGGTGGGACTAAACTTTGACCGTGACGCGGGCAACACATGTCCTTTGGTCCCGGTTGGTGGCTGATAACCCATAAGTGTAGAGGATCGCAACAGCTTTCGAGGGTAAAGTATTCAACCCAAATTTATTGATTTGACACAAGGGGAGCCAAAGAATATTATTGAGTATTAGCAGTTGAGTTGTCAATTCAACCACACCTGGATAACTTAGTATCTGCAGCAAAGTAGTATGATAATAAAGGTAATAGTGACAAAAATAAAGATAATAGTTTTGTAGTAATTGTAATAGTAGCAACGGAAAAGTAAATAAGCGAAGCACAAGATGTGAAAAGCTCGTAGGCATTGGATCAGTGATGGATAATTATGTCGGATGCGATTCCTTATGTAATAGCTATAACATAGAGTGACACAGAACTAGCTCCAGTTCATCAATGTAATGTAGACATGTATTCCGTATATAGTCATACGAGCTTATGGAAAAGAACTTGCATGACATCTTTTGGCCTACCCTCCGGTGGCAGCGGGGTCCTAGCGGAAACTAAGGGATATTAAGGTCTCCTTTTAATAGAGAACCGGACCAAAGCATTAACACACAGTGAATACATGAACTCCTCAAACTACGGTCATCACCGAGAAGTATCCCGATTATTGTCACTGGGGTTGTCGGATAATAACACATAATAGGTGACTATAGACTTGCAAGATAGGATCAAGAACACACATATATTCATGAAAACATAATAGGTTCAGATCTGAAATCATGGCACTCGGGCTCTAGTGACAAGCATTAAGCATAGCAAAGTCATAGCAACATCAATCTCAGAACATAGTGGATACCAGGGATCAAACCCTAACAAAACTAACTTGATTACATGGTAAATCTCATCCAACCCATCACCGTCCAGCAAGCCTATGATGGAATTACTCACGCACGGCGGTGAGCATCATGAAATTGGTGATGGAGGATGGTTTATGATGACGACAACGACGAATCCCCCTCCCCGGAGCCCCGAACGGACTCCATATCAGCCCTCCCGAGAGAGATTAGGGCTTGGCGGCTGTTGGTTCAATATCCGGCGTATCTCGTAGTAGGGGTACTAAGCTAGGCGTCTTGGAGCGATGGTAACATGGACACGGGGTTTTACCCAGCTTCGGGCTCTCTTGATGAGATAATACCCTACATGCTGCTTTTGATTGTATTCATATGGGTGTAGTACAGAGTACATATGTCTACCACGAGATTGTAGTAATGAATATGAGATTGTGTATTGACTAGCATGGCCTCGGTTTATGTAATATACCGGAGGCCTAGGGTTTTAGGAGAGTCCTTGTCTTGGGCGCCAAGTCTTGTGGAGTCTTCCTTGTATGCGTGAAGGGTTGTCCGAACTGGCCCATGAGTATACGGACATGGGGGTCAATCCAACTGATCGGGAGACGACATGGTGAGTACCCCCTAGTCCAGGACACCGTCAGTAGCCCCCTGAACCGGTCTTCAAGTTGGGGACGCTCCTCGATTCTTCCGAGCTGTTCTTCATCTTCGGTCGTCGGTCTTGAAAACTGGTTCAACAAATCTTCTCATCTTCGATCTTGAGGATCGCCGAAGTGCATCCGAAGAGTTTACACGTCGGGTATCCGAGGAGCCCCTTTAAGTTTTCAGCCTTTATCAATGCCTTGTTATTTTATGCCACACCTCGGGTTTGAAGTTGTTCCCGGGCAGTAGTCTCCTCTTGCATCCGAGCTCCAACGCCGGACTGCATTCGAGGTATGTTTGTAGCCGAGCACCAACGTCGGACCGCTTCCGAGCTCCAACGCCGGAATGTATCCGAGCTCCACCGCCGGACTGTATCTGAGGAGTATTGTTACAGCCGAGCCCTATCGCTGAACTGCATCCGAGCTCCAACTCCGGACTATGTCCAAGCACCAACGCCGGACTATATCCAAGCTCCAACGCTGGACTGTGTCCAAGCTCCAACGCCGGACTATATTCGAGGTGTCATAGATCACCTTGCTTCAAAAAAGTTGAAGGAGTTTAGCCGAGCTTAATGCCGGAAATGCCCTCTACGGAGCCAGCCACTGGCGTCCGAGCTATATGACAGACTGCTTCCGGGGTGTCTATTGTAGTCGAGCACCAACGCCGTACTGCATCCGATGTGGTGCACCACCTCGGCCATGGGCTGATTTTTATGAATTTAATTCCGAATTATGCAATGTAATCTCTGACGAGATGTATAGCCAGTAGCCCTCAAGGTGCGTGTTGGCCTAATATCCGGGATGCACCTGAAGGAAAAAATCAAACCACTGACCCTAGTAGCCCCTGAGACTCAGGTCGATTCATAAAATTAGCCTGAGGATCAATTCCCTGCTCGGCAGCATACTTAGGAATAGAAACACGGTATGCAAAGTCCTCGAGACTGAGGTTGGGTGCGGCCGGCCAACCTGAGGATAATAATCTCCTCGAAAACTATATTGCACTTTAAATTTTCAGCATTGGATTGTCAATGCAGTAGCCTGATGACCCACAAGTGTAGGGGATCAATCGTAGTCCTTTCGATACGTAAGAGTGTCGAACCCAACGAGGAGCATAAGGAAATGATAAGCGGTTTTCAGTAAGGTTTTCTCTGCAAGCACTGAAATTGTAGGTGATAGATAGTTTTGTGATAAGATAAATAGTAACAAGTAACAAGTAAATAAATTAAATAAAGTGCAGCAAGGTGGCCCAATCCTTTATGTAGCAAAGTATAAGCCTGGACAATTTCTAATAATGAGAAAGGAGCTCCCAAGGACACATGGGAATTGTCGTCAAGCTAGTTTTCATCACGTTCACATGATTCGCGTTCGGTACTTTGATAATTTGATATGTGGGTGGACTGGTACTTGGGTACTGCCCTTACTTGGACAAGCATCCCACTTATGATTAACCCCTATTGCAAGCATCCACAACTACCAAAGAAGTATTAAGGTAAACCTAACCACAACATTAAACATATGGATCCATATCAGCCCCAAACGAAGCAACGCATAAACTAGGGTTTAAGCTTCTGTCACTCTAGCAACCCGTCATCTACTTATTACTTCCCCATGCCTTCCTCTAGGCCCATATAATGGTGAAGTGCCATGTAGTCGACGCTCACAAAATACCACTAGAGGACAAGACAACATACATCTCATCAAAATATCGAACGAATACCAAATTCACATGACTACTAATAGCAAGACTTCACCCATGTCCTCACGAACAAACGTAACTACTCACAAAACATATTCATGTTCATAATCAGAGGAGTAATAATATGCATAAAGGATCTGAACATGTGATCTTCCACCAAGTAAACCAATTAGCATCAACTACAAGGAGTCATCAACACTACTAGCAACCCACAGGTACCAATTTGTGGTTTTGATACAAGATTGGATACAAGAGATGAACTAGGGTTTTGAGAGGAGATGGTGCTGGTGAAGATGTTGATGGAGATTGACCCCCTCCCGATGAGAGGATCATTGGTGATGATGTTGGTGATGATTTCCCCCTCCCGGAGGGAAGTGTCCCCGGCAGAACAGCTCCGCCAGAGCCCTAGATTGATTCCGCCAAGGTTCCGCCTCGTGGCGGCGGAGTTTCGTCCCGTAAGCTTGCCCACCATTTTTTCCAGGGTAAAAGCTCTAATATAGCAGAAGATGGACATCTGAGGCCCACCAGGGGGCCCAGGAGATAGGGGCGCGCCCTATAGGGGGGGGGCCTCCTGTCTCCTGGACAGGGTGTGGGCCCCCCGGTGTATTTCTTTCGCTTAGAAATTCTTATTAAATCCAAAAAGATGTTCTGTGGAGTTTCAGGAGTTTTGGAGTTGTGCAGAATAGGTTTCCAACGTTTGCTCCTTTTCCAGCCAGAATTCCAGCTGCCGGCATTCCCCCTCTTCATGGAAACCTTGTAAAATAAGAGAGAATAGCCATAAGTATTGATATAGAAAGTGTAATAACAGCCCATAGTGCAATAAATAATGATATAAAAGCATGATGCAAAATGGATGTATCAACTCCCCCAAGCTTAGACCTCGCTTGTCCTCAAGCGAAAGCCGAGATCGAAAAATATGTCCACATGTTTAGAGATAGAGGTGTCGATAAAAATAAAATACGGACATGAGGGCATCATGATCATTCTTATAACAACAACATATATAGATTTTATCATATGATTTCTCATGCTCAAGTAACAATCAATTCACAATGTCAAGCATGGTTCAAAAACTTCATTGGGAACTAATAAACTATAAACTTAGTCATTGAAGCAATTGCAATTTATCGTAACATCAAAAAGATTCAACAATAGAGCTTTTCAGCAAGCTCACATACTCAACTATCTTGTAGTCTTCTATAATTGCTAACACTCACGCAATACTTGTGGTTATGGAGTTTCAGTCGGACACTGAGAAAGATGGGGGCTTATTTTGTTGCCTCCCAATGTATTCACCTTTTGTGATGTCAACAATAATAGCCCATGCTAACTAACATCCAATTGAATATATATATATCATGATCTTCAAACACGAGGAGCTTGCCAAAGGATAAAATGAAAAAAAGGAAAGGTGAAGATCACCTTGACTCAAGCATAAAGTAAAAACATAAAGTAAAAGATAGGCCCTTCACAGAGGGAAGCAGAGGTTGTCATGCGCGTTTAGGGTTGGATGCACAAAATCTTAATGCAAAAGAACGTCACTTTATATTGCCCCTTGTATGTGGACCTTTATTATGCAGTCCGTCGCTTTTATTGCTTCCACAAGAAGATCGTACAAATCTTATTTTCTCTGCACTAATAAGTCATACATATTTAGAGAGCAATTTTTATTGCTTGCACCGATGACAACTTACTTGAAGGATCTTACTCAATCCATAGGTAGGTATGGTGGACTCTCATGGCAAAACTGGGTTTAAGTATATTTGGAAGCACAAGTAGTATCTCTACTTGGTGCAAGGAATTTGGCTAGCATGAGGGGGAAAGGCAAGATCGACATGTTTGGAAGGTCAATGACAATATACTTTAACTGAGATGCGCGAAAACATAAACCATTACGTTGTCTTCCTTCTCCAACATCAACTCTTTTAGCATGTCATACTTAATGAGTGCTCCCAATTATAAAAAGGTTTCCAAGATAATATATTTGTATGTGAAACTTCTCTTTCCTTATCAATTCCTATTAATTGCAACGATGACCAAAGCTACGTTCATCAACTCTCAACAATTTTTATGCCTCATACTTTTTATATGTGAAGTTATCACTATCCATAAGATCAATATGAACTCTTTTATTCTTTCTACTTTCTCAAGATCATAGCAACATAGCAAAGCCCTTGACCCAACACTAATATTTATTATAGATAGCTCACGGACTCGATTACAAAAAGAGATCAAAAAGCAAAACTCAAACTAGTTGATATAAAAACTTCAATCTATTAGATCAAGAAACTACTAAAAGGATCGAACTAAATAAAGAGGTAACGATAGGAGTGTGATGGTGATACGATACCGGGGCACCTCCCCCAAGCTTGGCAGTTGCCAAGGGGAGTGCCCATACCCATGTGATTATGTCCTCGGAGGTGGTGGAGTAGGAGTTGTTGATGGTGTAGGCTTGTTCCTCAATTTACGCTTGAGTATAATATTTTGCACCTTTAGGTTCTTGATCTCCTGCTCAAAGCTTAAAACTCTTTTGCATAATTCATGTTTATTTTCCTGCAAGAGACGAAAAGGGATAAACTCGATCTTTGGCTTCTTTGCTCTATTAGGGAGGCTTGACTTTTTGAACTCCACATGCATGTCCCCAGGCTGAGGTAATGGGGCTTCGTCTTCATCTGAACTAGTCTCCTCCTTTACTTTACTCTCATAGTCTTCCTCTTCTTCAGAAGTCCAGCCATCATGTTCCAAGTCCCCGTAGACCTTGGGGTCTACGAGGTAATCAGCCACATAGCTTTCCCCTCCCGAATCCTGGGACGACATATTGCTCTAAATCTAAAACAGAAACAGCTCAAAACGAAAACAGAGGATATTTGCGTGATACGGTGGTCAAAACTTTCGGGAGGATATATAATGAATTTTTACCAACCAAAATATGTAACGTGCAAGAAAACGGAGTCTGGGAGGCACACGAGGTGCCTACGAGACAGGGGGCGCGCCCTATAGGGGGGGGCTATAGGGGGGGGCGCCCTCCTCTCTCGTGGGAGCCTCGTGCCCCTTTCGGACTACTTCTTTCTTCCTAAAATTCTTAAATATTCGAAAACTGATAAAAGTTGCCATTGGAGTTGTTTTGGAGTCGGTTTACTTACCGTACCACATACCTATACCTTTTCGGAGTCTGGAACGTTCTGAAAGGTGCCCCTTATGTATTCCTCAAGGGTTACGGTTTCAATAATATTAGTTTCAACATTGATAGGATTACCTGAAATATAATGTTTAATTCTTTGACCGTTTACCACCCTTGGGCTCGTTCCTTCGAAGTTGTTGATTTTTATGGCACCAGAACGATAGACCTCCTCGATAACGTAAGGACCTTCCCATTTTGAGAGAAGTTTTCCTGCAAAAAATCTTAAGCGAGAGTTGAATAATAATACATAGTCTCCTACGTTAAGCTCACGCTTTTGTATCCTCTTATCATGCCAGTGTTTGACTTTTTCTTTGAATAGCTTGTCATTCTCATAGGCTTGAGTTCTCCATTCATCAAGTGAGCTAGTATCAAACAACCTCTTCTCACCGGCAAGTTTGAAGTCATAGTTGAGCTCTTTAATAGCCCAATATGCCTCATGTTCAACTTCAAGAGGCAAATGACATGCTTTTCCATAAACCATCTTATATGGAGACATACCCATAGGATTTTTGTATGCAGTTCTATAGGACCATAATGCATCATTGAGTTTTTTGGACCAATTCTTTCTAGATCTATTCACAGTCTTTTGCAAAATTAATTTGAGCTCTCTATTGGTCAACTCTACTTGACCACTAGACTGCGGATGATAAGGAGATGTGATTCTATGATTGACATCATACTTAGCAAGCATCTTACGGAAAGCACCATGAATAAAATGTGAACCACCATCAGTCATAAGATATCTAGGGACTCCAAACCTCGGAAAAATAACTTCTTTAAGCATTTTAATAGAAGTGTTATGATCAGCACTACTAGTTGGAATAGCTTCTACCCACTTAGTAACATAATCAACAGCAACTAAAATATGTGTATAACCATTAGAGGCAGGAAAAGGTCCCATATAATCAAAGCCCCAAACATCAAACAATTCAATAACAAGAGAGTAATTCATAGACATTTCTTGAAGTCTACTAATGTTACCTATTCTTTGAAATTCATCACAAGATAAGACAAACTTACGAGCATCTTTGAAGAGAGTAGGCCAATAAAAACCCGATTGTAGTACCCTGTGTGTAGTTCTATCTCCAGCGTGGTGTCCACTATAGGATTCAGAGTGACACTTATGTAGGATCTATTCCTGTTCATGCTCAGGCACACAACATCTAATAACACCATCTACTCCTTCTTTGTAAAGGCGTGGGTCATCCCAGAAGTAATGTCTTAAATCATAAAAGAACTTTTTCTTTTGCTGGTATGTGAAACTAGGCGGTATATATTTAGCAACAATGTAATTAGCATAATCAGCATACCAAGGAGCAGTACGAGAAGCATTAACGACCACTAATTGTTCATCATGAAAGCTATTATTAATAGGCAGTGGGTCATCAAGAACATTCTCTAACCTAGACAAGTTATCTGCAACGGGGTTCTCAGCTTCCTTTCTATCAATAATATGCAAATCAAATTCTTGGAGCAAGAGAACCCATCTAATGAGTCTAGGCTTAGCATCTTTCTTTTCCATAAGATATTTAATAGAAGAATGATCAGTGTGAATAGTAACTTTGGAATCAGCAATATAAGGTCTAAACTTATCACATGCAAACACAACTGCTAAGAATTCTTTTTCAGTAGTAGCATAATTTCTCTGGGCAGTATCAAGAGTCTTACTAGCATACTGGATAACATTCAATTTCTTATCGACTCTTTGACCAAGAACAACACCTACAGCATAATCACTAGCATTGCACATAATTTGAAAAGGTAAATTCCAATAAGGTGGCTGAACAATAGGTGCAGTGATCAAAGCTTTCTTAAGTATTTCAAATGCTTCTACGCACTCATCATCAAAGACAAAAGGAATATCTTTTTGCAATAAATTAGTCAGAGGCCTAGAGATTTTAGAAAAGTCCTTAATGAACCTCCTAAAAAAGCCGGCGTGACCAAGGAAACTTCTTATACCTTTTATGTCCTTGGGACATGGCATCTTTTCAATAGCATCAACTTTGGCTTTATCAACTTCAATACCTCTCTCGGAGATCTTATGCCCCAAGACAATGCTTACATTAACCATAAAGTGACACTTTTCCCAATTCAGGACGAGACTAGTGTCTTCGCATCTCTGCAAAACTCGATCAAGGTTGCTCAAACAATCATCAAAAGCGGATCCACAAACTAAGAAATCATCCATGAATACCTCACAAATCTTTTAACAAAAATCAGAGAATATAGCCATCATGCATCTTTGAAAGGTAGCAGGTGCATTACATAAACCAAAAGGCATACGTCTATAAGCAAAAGTACCAATAGGGCAATTAAAAGTAGTTTTAGATTGATCCTTCGCTGACACAGGCATTTGAGAGAAACCAGAATAACCATCTAGAAAGCAGAAATGTGTGTGTTTGGATAGTCTTTCTAGCATTTGATCAATAAAATATAAAGGGTAATGATCTTTCTTAGTAGCTTTATTTAACTTACAGAAATCAATTACCATCCTATAACCTGTAATAATTCTTTGCGGGATCAATTCATCTTTATCATTAGGAACAACGGTAATACCTCCCTTTTTAGGAATGCAATGGGCAGGGCTTACCCATTCACTATCAACAACAGGATAAATAATACCCGCCTCAAGGAGCTTTAGTATCTCCTTTCTTACCACTTCTTTCATCTTGGGATTTAGTCGTCGTTGAGGATCTCTAACTGGTTTGACATCGTCCTCCATATTAATTTTGTGTTGGCATAACATGGGACTAACGCCCTGAAGATAGCAGCTCGGTGCTTCTTCATAGTTTTCAATAATCTTTCTTCTTCTTTCTCTGAAAGGTTAGCACTAATAATAACAGGATATATTTCTTTTTCATCAAGGTAAGCATGCTTAAGATTATCAGGTAATGGTTTAAGTTCAAGCATGGGATCACCCTTGGGTGGAGGGGGATCCCCAAGAATTTCAACGGGAAGGTTATGTTTCAGCATAGGTTCCTGTTTAAGGAACACTTCATCTATTTCCCTTCTTTCCTTCATAAACATATCATTTTCATGGTCTAGCAAGTATTGTTCTAATGGATCAGTTGGAGGAACAACAATGGAAGCAAGACCAATAATTTCATCCTTACTAGGTGGTTCCCTATCACGAGGTTGTCTACTAAACTTAGCAAAATTAAACTCATGAGACATACCATCTATGACAACAGTGACAATATTCTTTTCACAATTAATCTTAGCACTAGCCGTATTCAAGAAGGGTCTACCAAAAATAATGGGACAAAAATCATCTTGTGGGGAACCAAGAACAAGAAAATCAGCAGGGTATTTAACATTCCCACACAAAACTTCAACATCTCTAACAATCGCAAAGGGTTTAATGGTATCCCTATTAGCAAGCTTAATGGTAACATCAATGTCTTCTAATTCAATTGGTGCAATGTCATGCATAATTTCTTGATATAAAGTATAGGGTATTGCACTATCACTAGAACCCATATCACATAAGCCATGATAACAATGATCTCCTATTTTAACAAAAATAACAGGCATGCCTGCGACAGGTCTACAAGTCTTAGTATCTGGCCTAGCAATATTAGCAGTCTCACCACAGAAATAAATAACATGCCCATCTAAATCATCATCCGAGAGATCTTTAACCATAGCAATACTAGGTTCAACATTAATTTTCTCAGGAGGTGCATAAGTCCTAGTATTACTCTTACGAACAACAGCGTAAGCTTTAGCATGATCCTTTATCCTAACGGGAAAAGGAGGTTTTTCAACATAAGTAGTAGGAACAATAGGATCACTATAGGTAATAGTCTTTTCTTCGACTGTAATAGGTGCAACTACTTTCACTTCAACAGGAGGATTATATTTAAACCACTTCTCTTTAGGGAGATCAACGTGAGTAGCAAAAGATTCACAGAAAGAAGCTACTATCTCAGAGTCAAGTCCATACTTAGCGCTAAATCCACGAAAAGCATCGGTATCCATAAAAGTTTTAACACAATCGAACTTAGGTGTCATACCTGACTCCTTACCATCGTCGGAACCCCAATCTTCAGAGTTGCGTTTAATTCTTTCCAATAAATCCCATTTGAAATCAATAGTCTTCAGCATATAAGAACCAGCACATGAAGTATCGAGCATGTTGCGATTATCAAGAGAAAGCCGAGCATAAAAGTTCTGAATAATCATTTCCCGAGAGAGCTCATGATTGGGGCATGAATATAACATTGACTTAAGCCTCCCCCAAGCTTGAGCGATGCTTTCTCCTTCGCGAGGCCAGAAATTATATATGTAATTACGATCACGATGAACAAGATGCATAGGATAGAACTTCTGGTGAAATTCCAACTTCAATAGCTTATAATTCCAAGATCTTGTATCATCACATAGCCTATACCATGTCAATGCATATCCCTTCAAAGATAAAGGGAAGACCTTCCTTTTGACAACATCATCGGGAATACCTGCAAGCTTAAATAATCCACAAACTTCATCCACAAAGATAAGGTGTAAATCGGGATGCAATGTTCCATCTCTTGCAAATGGATTAGCTAGCAGATTCTCTATCATACCCGAAGGGATCTCAAAATAAATATTTTCATAAAGTTCTGTAGGTTGAGGAGCAACTCTTTACTCTTCTAGTTGGGGTGAAGATACCCCAAACAAGCCCCTCAAAGAATTAGTTTCCTTAGTGACAAGTAACAGAAAATTTCAGCACACTATATAAATGTTTCCTTACCAAGTTCCACTCACCAAAAGCACTACACTCCCCGGCAACGGCGCCATAAAAGAGTCTTGATGACCCAGAAGTTTAGGGGATCAATCGTAGTCCTTTCGATAAGTAAGAGTGTCGAACTCAATGAGGAGCAGAAGGAAATGATAAGCGGTTTTCAGTAAGGTTTTCTCTGCAAGCACTGAAATTGTAGGTGATAGATAGTTTTGTGATAAGATAAATAGTAACGAGTAACAAGTAAATAAAGTGCAGCAAGGTGGACCAATCCTTTATGTAGCAAAGGATAAGCCTGGACAATTTCTAATAATGAGAAAGGAGCTCCCGAGGACACATGAGAATTATCGTCAAGCTAGTTTTCATCATGTTCATATGATTCACGTTCGATATTTTGATAACTTGATATGTGGGTGGACCGGTACTTGGGTACTGCCCTTACTTGGACAAGCATCTCACTTATGATTAACCCCTATTGCAAGCATCCGCAACTACAAAAGAAGTATTAAGGTAAACCTAACCACATCATTAAACATATGGATCCATATCAGCCCCTAACGAAGCAACGCATAAACTAGGGTTTAAGCTTCTGTCACTCTAGCAACCCATCATCTACTTATTACTTCCCCATTCCTTCCTCTAGGCCCATATAATGGTGAAGTGTCATGTAGTCGACGTTCACATAACACCACTAGAGGAAAAGACAACATACATCTCATCAAAATATCGAACGAATACCAAATTCACATGACTACTAATAGCAAGACTTCACCCATGTCCTCAGGAACAAACGTAACTACTCACAAAACATATTCATGTTCATAATCAGAGGAGTAATAATATGCATAAAGGATCTGAACATATGATCTTCCACCAAGTAAACCAATTAGCATCAACTACAAGGAGTAATCCACACTACTAGCAACCCACATGTACCAATTTGTGGTTTTGATACAAGATTGGATACAAGAGATGAACTAGGGTTTTGAGAGGAGATGGTGCTGGTGAAGATGTTGATGGAGATTGACCCCCTCCCGATGAAAGGATCGTTGGTGATGATTTCCCCCTCCCGGAGGGAAGTGTCCCCGGCAGAACAGCTCCGCCAGAGCCCTAGATTGATTCCACCAAGGTTCCGCCTCGTGGTGGCGGAGTTTCGTCCTGTAAGCTTGCCCACCATTTTTTCCAGGGTAAAAGCTCTAATATAGCAGAAGATAGACACCGGAGGCCCACCAGGGGGCCTAGGAGATAGGGGGCGCGCCCTCCTGTCTCCTGGACAGGGTGTGGGCCCCCTGGTCTATTTCTTTCGCTCAGAAATTCTTATTAAATCCAAAAGGATGTTTCGTGGAGTTTCAGGACTTTTGGAGTTTTGCAGAATAGGTTTCCAACGTTTGCTCCTTTTCCAGCCAGAATTCCAGCTGCCAGCATTCCCCCTCTTCATGGTAAACCTTGTAAAATAAGAGAGAATGGCCATAAGTATTGAGATATAAAGTGTAATAACAGCCCATAATGTAATAAATAATGATATAAAATCATGATGCAAAATGGACGTATCATAGCCCCCGAGACACTGGTCGGGTGGCAACACCAGATCAGTGGATCGATGTGCCCTATTAATATTTGTAAATAATAAGACCGAAGCCTAGTAGCCCCCGAGCCATAATGCGGGCATGGGAGGCCAAATTAAGGATCGATATCCATAGTAAATAACAAATTATGTGTAATGACTCTATGTATCCAAGTACTTTACGTCATCAATGCTCGGATCCGCATTGTACAAAACTTTGTTGACCGACCATCGGCTTCAACCTCCTCGGCCAGCAGCCAATGGGTGTTTGTCCTACTTTATAAAGCCTTTATGAGGGCAAAGATTTACGACAAACAAGGCAATCCGGCCATACGATTTGATAAACAAAGGTACGCAGAGAGACATGTTATATTTAATGTTAAACATAAGAAACATCGTCCAAAGAAAATAGTCCCGCTATTGGTTCCTTTCTTTGGGTTGTCATGCTAAGCATGATCATGAAACCTCAGCTCCGATCAACGTGGGAGGAAAATACTGAGGATTTAGTTCGGGGAAAGCTTCCAAACTCTGTGGTCTAAATGAACCCAAATATTTACTTCCGTTGCGACCGTTTATAATCTGAAGGTGGCCCAACGTCGGCTTCTACCCCCTTGTAGATGCTATGCAGGGTGTTTCCGAAATAACAAAACAACCCTTAGCCAACGTCTCGGTGCCCGAAGGCGGTTGTGTTGGCAGAAATGAGGCAATCAGATATGCATGCTTTATAACTTTCACTTAGTCATAGGAGCTTAAAGTTGGGAGGCCAGCAAGTAGCCACCCGGTTAGTGTTCGGCGACAGCCGAGGTTAAGCCATAAACACTTCGGCCAATGTTATGAACGGCCCGTCATTTAATACAGTCATCGGACCGCTGACCAGTTTACGCTTATTGTGACAGTCAGTTTTCGGCTTTCTCCACTGCGATGCTTAACCATACGAGCTGGAAGCACAATTGCAGTGGTTCTCCCTTTGCACACCTAGCCAAACAAAACGGAACATAGGAGGCAGGCGTAGGAGCCGGGCAACCCAACTATTGACCGAAGACACAATTCAAAACTGATGCATATATAGCAATATCCGAGAGTTTTTGCCGGATCTCTAAAGGTGTCCGGCGTTGCACTGCGAGACTTATGCGGAAGACACACAAATAGTTGAAAAGTGCCGCAGGATTGGAAAACCAAAACACGTCAGGAAAAACCCGATGTCCGAACTAGATCAATTGTTCGGTGCCAATCAGAAAATTGGTCTTAAAAAATTGTGCTTCTGTCGTGCTTTAACATGACACATGCTATCTCAAGACTTCAAGCAGGTCAGCCTACGGCTTGAACCTCCTATCCCGAAGGCGGAGTACTTCTTGTTAGGCCATTTTAGCAAACTTTAGCGGCTTTGAGAGAGAAATTAGGCTTTCGGGCTATTGACCGCACACTCGCGTCGAAAAAGAGTGATAGAAAAAGGACTTTGCAGCGACTAAGAATAAGAACACTTATTATAAAATAGCTCACATAAATGTAAGAGCCCCCAAGTAACTTGGGTAAAAGAATTTTATGTATAATGATCGTATGTAGTGAAGTACTTGTATCATATTTATGTTCACCGAACTTTAAACGCGTCTTAACCGACCGTTGGCTTCTCCCTCTTTGGTCAAGGACTGAAAAGTGTTATGTACTCCACCTATCGAGAATGTCCATGGTGTTTCTGATAACCAGACAATCAGGCCATAAGGCTGTAACAGACAAAGCACGCTCAGAGAACTTATGCTATATTACCGATGAAGTGTAAGAAGCATCTTCGAAGAAAATAGTACCCCCACTGATACCTTTCTTCGGTTGCTCACTATGAGACTTGTGCAATAGATTTTTTGTACTCATGAATTCCGTTGTGTGCCGACCATTATTGAAAACAGTAAGAGCGCTAGCTTTCGGCTTCACCTAGTCTGAGATCCGGCTCGGGTGACCCGATCGTGACAATCGCAGAGGTGCTCCCTTTACTCCCTAGCCGAACAATCGGGAACGTAGGGGTAAACACAAGAGCGAGGCAACCCAGCTTGAAAATCACTTAGGTCAATATGGTGCATATTGTGGCGTAATACACGAACAAGGAACGAAGCCGTACAAGTATAATCATATGCAAGAGGAAAAGCTCCAGCAAGGGAGCCCCCAAGTAAATGGGTTATTTGAATTTGTGTGTCACAAACAAAGTTTGGACAAGGAAGTTTTTCACAAACAACTTTTTGCTAAAAAATGTATAATGCTTGGTCGGACCGAACAAAACTTAAAATTTTAAAACTTTGAGCATGAAAGCGACTTAGCTGGTTAATGTGTTTGGCATTGATGACGCGGTCTGAGCTTACGGCGGGACAAGGTCCCAGCCCCCAAGCCGGTCCCGAGGTGGCGGAGCGAAGAGCTCGGCAATCCGAAGTGGTGACATACTACAGCCAATGCAGGTCGACGGAGTGACGCCGAAGTCCCCGGCATGGGGTAACGAAGTGTTGATGATGCCCCCTGTCCAGCCGAGATGGCGTAGTATGTCAGTACACCGAGGTGGCAACACTGCCCGACCCGTATCGTTTTCTTGTGCACAAAAAATAGTGCGAACCGGAGATAATAGTAATCAAAAAAAGTTGCATAATAAATGATTTATGAAAAGTGAGTAATAAAAGAAATATGGCCTATGCGCCGAACACTCGATGAGGTGGAGCTTTCTCGGCGATGTTGAAGTCCCCGAGGCAATCGAACACGTCAGTATGACAACGCGACCAACAAGTTGATCATGCGAGCCGATTTATGCTGATTGGGATGACGGTGTCGGCTTGCCGAAGAGACCACGCGACGCAGTCGAAGTCCATTACCTGCTTAATTAAATAATAGAAAGAAGAAAGGAAAAAAGGAGGTCAAATCTCCCTGTGGTTGTGCTGAGCCGAACTCTCTTCGGATCCAATGGGCGTCGTTGCGCCATGTAATGCCTAGTGTAAGTCAAGTGCCTGCACAGACAAAATAGTGCAAGGCCAGAGATGATAATATATATGTTTTTTATATAAAAAATATCCTCTACTTAATTAACTTAAGTAAAGTAGATAATTAAAGAAATATGGCCTGAACACCGGGGGCGTCCTGATAGAATGGCCGCGGACATGTTGATGCAGGGCCGCGCGCTGAGGCGACCCCGCAACTTGATCGATGCAGGCAGGACGACGACATCGGCCCACAGAGTTGACCGCGTGATGCAATCGAAGTTGATTACGTTTGGTAAATATGGCCTGAGCACCGTGGTCGGCTCGATGGCGTATTATCTCTGCAAAAAATAATGCAGTACAAACCGACAGAAAACAATCTGTGTGCTGTAATTTTACGTGCTAAGCAATTAGCCAAAAAAAAATCTGACCTTGATGACCACAACAGACTGTAGTAGATAAAAAAAAACGATTTGGATCAATAATCATATCACTTTGGCCTTGATCTATTCAGGAGGATTCACCAATACGTGAAATAGCAGTACTAGCAATTGAATTAAGATTAGCCGTACTTTCAGTCTTTTGTGGTCATCGCTTGTAGAGGATATCAGCAAAAAGTAATACTAGTAGAGGACAAGCTACAGCCCAAGTACTGGATTTAAAAAAGGGAGAGAGAAAAAGGAGCCTCCCTGGTGCATGCTATCCTTCTCCCGGTGTGCTTGGGTGCCTCAAAAGGTGGCTTGGTCGGCCGATGTAAGGCCTCGGGATTTGTGTTGCATCTAGTACTAATTGCAGTAGTACTTTGACACTAGTCCGGATAGTTAAATCGTGGGGACGCATCAGGCTTGGACGTCCGATCTGTTTACTAGTACGGATAAAGTCCTCCGCATGTGGAACCCTGCCGTTGCCCGCCCAGGAGTGCAGATCATACGGATCATCGGTGTCCGTGCATAAATCCATGAACACGACAGCGTAAAATCAGAAAAAGTAATCATTAAAGAAATTAAGTGATGATGGATAGATCTAATCGGAAAGACATCACCTGATCATCCCATCGAACCGCGGAGATCATCCAGCAGGCTCTCAATGAAAGCACCAATGTCGGTTCAATATCCGGCGTATCTCGTAGTAGGGGTCATAAGCTAGGCGTCTTGGAGCGATGGTAACATGGACACGGGGTTTTACCTAGCTTCGGGCTCTCTTGATGAGATAATACCCTACATACTGCTTTTGATTGTATTTATACGGGTGTAGTACAGAGTACATATGTCTACCACGAGATTGTAGTAATGAATATGAGATTGTGTATTGACTAACCTGGCCTCGGTTTATGTAAGACACCGGAGGCCTAGGGTTTTAGGAGAGTCCTTGTCTTGGGCGCCAAGTCTTGTGGAGTCTTCCTTGTATGCGGCAGGGGTTGTCCGAACTGGACCATGAGTATACGGCCATGGGGGTCCTCGGCCCAATCCAACTGATCGGGAGACGACGTGGTGAGTACCCCCTAGCCCAGGACACCGTCAGCGGCGGCTCCGTATCGTAAAACGCGATGAAACTTTCTCTGTGATTTCTTTCTCCGTGAAACGAAATATATGGAGTTGGAGTTGAGGTCGCTGGAGCCTCAGGGGGCCCACGAGATAGGGGGGCGCACCTAGGCGGGGTGGGTGCGCCCTCCACCCTCGTGGACAGGGTATGGGCCCACTAGTCTTGATTCTTTCGCCAGTATTTTTTATATTTTCCAAAACTTGCCTCCGTGGATTTTCAAGTCATTTCGAGAACTTTTGTTTTCTACACATAAAACAACATCATGGCAGTTCTGCTGAAAACAACGTCAGTCCGGATTAGTTTCATTCAAATCATGCAAGTTAGAGTCCAAAACAAGGGCAAAAGTGTTTGGAAAAGTAGATACGTCGGAGACGTATCAACTCCCCCAAGCTTAAACCTTTGCTTGTCCTCAAGCAATTCAGTTGATAAACTGAAAGTGATAAAGAAAAACTTTTACAAACTCTGTTTGCTCTTGTTGTTGTAAACATGCAAAGCGAGCATTCAGGTTTCATCAAATATTATGAACTAACCATACTCAGAATAACACCTCGGTTTCACAATTACTCATATCAATGGCATAATAAGCTAGCGAGCCATAATAATAAAACTCGGATACAACACTTTCTCAAAACAATCATAATATGATATAAGAAAATGGTATCTCGCTAGCCCTTTCTGAGACTACAAAACATAAATGCAGAGCACCTTTAAAGATCAAGGACTGACTAAACATTGTAATTCATGGTAAAAGAGATCTAGTCAAGTCATACCCAATATAAACCAATAATAATGAATGCAAATAACAGTGTGCTCTCCAGCGGGTGCTTTTTAATAAGAGGGATGATGACTCAACATAAAAGTAAATAGATAGGCCCTTCGCAGAGGGAAGCAGGAATTTGTAGAGGTGCCAGAGCTCGATTTTAAAATAGAGATTGAATAACATTTTGAGCGGTATACTTTCACTGTCAATGCAACAACTATGAGATGGCTGTATATTCCATACTACATGCATTATAGGCAGTTCCCAAACAGAATGATAAAAGTTTATACTCCCCCACCACCAACAAGCATCAATCCATGACTTGCTCGAAACAACGAGTGCCTCCAACTAACAACAGCCCTGGCGATGTTTTGTTTAATTATATTGATTTGTTTTGATCTTTTTGGATCATGGGACTGGGCATCCCGGTTACCTGCCCTTTCTCATGAATGAGGAGCGGAGTCCACTCCTCTTGAGAATAACCCACCTAGCATGGAAGATATAGGCAGCCCTAGTTGAAACATGAGCTGCTCGAGCATACAAAACAGAATTTCATTTGAAGGTTTGAAGTTTGGCACATACAAATTTATTTGGAACGACAGGTAAATACCACATATAGGAAGGTATGGTGGACTCATATGGAACAACTTCGGGGTTTAAGGAGTTTAGATGCACAAGCAGTATTCCCGCTTAGTACAGGTGAAGGCTAGCAGAAGACTGGGAAGCGACCAACTGAGAGAGCGACAACAGTCATAAACATGCATTAGAATTAATTCACACCGAGTACAAGCATGAGTAGGATATAATCTACCATGAACATAAATATCATGAAGGCTATGTTGATTTGTTTCAACTACATGCGTGAACATGTGCCAAGTCGAGTCACTCAATTCATTCAAAGGAGGATACCATCCCATCATACCACATCATAATCATTCTAATAGCATGTTGGCATGCATGGTAAACCATTATAACTCATAGCTAATCAAGCCTGGCACAAGCAACTATAATCTCTAAATGTCATTGCAAATATGTTTACTTCATAATATGCTGAATCAGGAACGATGAACTCATCATATTTACAAAAACAAGAGAGGTCGAGTTCATACCAGTTTCTCCCATCTCAATCGGTCCATCATATATCATCACTATTGCCTTCCATTTGCACGACTGAACGATGTGTATAATAATCATAGTGCACGTGAATTGGACTAAGCTGGAGTCTGCAAGCATTCAACTCAAGAGAGAAGTGTCAGAGTAAACGACCACGGGAAGCCTAGCCGGCTCCCTTTGGCCCTCTGTAAAAACAACGGGCTGATCGAGCCCTGAAGCATCTAAGACGCGGGGCCGCCTTCCTCCGGCCGGCTACCTCGCAAGCCGACTATCGGAAGGCGCTCCGGCCCTAAACTCTCTTCGAAGAAGCCACGATGGGGCCGACTCCAAGAAGCCGGCCGTAAAGAGGCCGACTCCAAGAAGCCGGCCCAAGAAGATCGACTCCAGAAGGCCGGCCCCTGGCAAGCGGCCAGGGCCGCGCCCTAAAAGTATGCACCCCCATAACGATGACGGGACGGGGCGTGGAAACAGTGGACCCTGCCACCCCCGAATCCCGGAGCACGCATGGCTACAGTACGCCGTACAGGACAACCATCACCCGTCCAGTGTGGCACTGTTGCCATGTTGATCATGACGTCCTCCACGACGGGCTGCCAGTACGGTCCGTATGCGGCGGGCCCCTTCGGTCATAGAGACGCCCGAAGGCGGCCTGGCCTCCCCCAGCCGGCCTGAGGCATGGCCGGTTTCCTATGGCCGGCTTGCCCCCTCCTCGGGGCACACACACCATTAAAGAGACAAGACGAGGTAAGGCTACAGTGAGAGCCCACAAGGCGGCAGCACTGTAGCCATGCTTACCTCGACAAAGCCCTCGTCATCAGAGGCAAGGCAACAGTAACCAGCCCCCGACAAGACCCCCAAGCGGTGGGGCCGGCCTGTCGACCAATGAGCCGGCAGCTGGCGGGACCCACGAGTTGGCGGGCCCCAGTGGCCGGCGGAGAAGCCAGCAGCCACAGACACTGACGGCTAAGGCCCGCGCCCAGTCGGATTACCATTGTACCCCCGGGGGGGTGGGCCTATATAAACCCCCCGGGGCACCCATGCAAAGGTTTGATCTTAGAGAGTTTTAGACACTACCATAGGGAGAGAAGAGAGCTAGCCTTGCCCTTCTTCCTCCTCCCACCGAACAGCTCAAGGAGCCTCTTGTAGCTTCTTATCGATCAAGTGATCATGCGGAGACCCCGCAAAGCAGGAGTAGGGGTATTATCTCCACGGAGAGCCCCCAACCCGGGTAAGATCCGCCGGCGTGCATGCATGTCTTCGCCTCATCCCGTTTCCAGGAACCGGCGATGTCTTACTGGCTCCCACAATGATAAGCCATCCGTTAGCATATGTCGCACCTACGACCCGACATTTGGCGCCCACCGTGGGGCGAGGTGCACCGTCGTCCGGAGACCTGCTCTGGACGGGAACCCTTTTCCTCCCCAGCAAGCGTAGCTAGCCCGGCACGCCCGATGGCGCTTGCCGCGACGCGCTGCAAAGCGTCGACGACGCCTGCGCAGCAAGATGCCTCGCCGATCGTCTTGGCGAGGCTCGCATCTCCGACGAGCCCGCATCTGACGTGGGCACAGGCTGCCCCAAGAGCCACCTCGTCAGCCTCCTCGACCAACTCCACGTCTCCAGCGAGCCTACCGCGGACTTGGAGTCGGTTGGCTCCACCGACCCGATGCTTGTCGACTCCGACACGGCGTCACTCGACGCCTTTCCCACCAACGTGATCATCTTCGATGACCCTCTTGCTCGAGCCGACAATGGCGGCAGCACCGTCACCGACGTGCTAGTCATCAGCCACGGCGTCACCTCTGGCGAAAACACCCACGGCACCCTGTAGGCGACGCTGCACGATCTGTCCGCCCCCATCCCGGCGGACGCTGACGCCGAGACACTCGAGGCACGCCGCCTTGCTCTCCTTGCGGAGGGCCAGAGGATAACCTCCATGAGACGCCTCACTAAAGCCCACCAGCGCGAAGTTGACCGCGCCGCATTCGGTTCGCCGCCTCCAGAAGGGCCAAGCCGAGTCGGCGTCATTAAGAAACGCGGCGCAGCCATCGCCAGCATCCTGGGAGCGGACCGCCCATTCTACGCCACGCCTCTCGAGAACCTATGCGCCGCTCAATCGATCGTAGACGAGCTAAATGGACTGGGGGCCAATGAGCTCCCCTACATGACCAGACGCATCCAGCAGCTAATCGATGCGGCCGCAGAGCGGCACGAAGCCGGCGTCCGCGCTGGAAGCCCCCCCTCCAGCCGAGAGCACGGCGCGACGTCGCGTACGCCGACGGTAGGCGGCGCCCGTGCGAGACAAGAGAAGGAGCCAGCTGCTAGCCGCAGCCGGACTCGAATCACCATCGAGCGCGACGCAGAAGGCCGCCCTCGAGGTGTGGAACAACGAGGTGACCCGCCTCCTCCTCCGCCTCATGGGGAGAGACATCCCACCCCGCCGCCTGTCGCGTATCTGACTCTCAACGGCCGACTAGGTTGCCTCGAAGGAGTCGGCGAGAATGATGCCCGCCACCGGATCGACCGCCTAGCACGATCCCTGGCTTTAGAAGAAGAAGATGATGTCGGCCCACCTTGCTTCGGCCCCTGCATCCGCGATGAGCCCTTCCCCAAAGGGTTCTCGCTCCCAAGAGACACGCCCAACTACAACGGCTCCGTGAAGCCGGAAGATTGGTTGATTGACTACTCCATCGCAGTCCGCATAGCAAACGGCAACAGACTTGTTGCCGTGAAATATGTCCCCCTGATGCTCCAAGGCATGACACGCACCTGGCTCAATAGCCTCAAGCCTTACAGCATCAACAGCTGGCTGGACTTCACGGAAGCCTTCATACGCAACTTCACCAGCACCTACAAACGGGCTCCCAAGCCCCGACATCTCTCCTTGTGCGTACAGGGGCCCAATGAATCAACCCGCGACTACCTCACGCGTTGGGACGAGCTCCGCAACTCCTGCGAGGGGGTGCACGAGGTTCAAGCCATAGAGTACTTCACCACCGGGTGCAGAGAAGGCACCCTCCTCAAGCACCGACTCCTCTGCGATGAGCCGACTACCCTCGACGAGCTGCTGATCATAGCAGACAAGTACGCCACGGCCACTCCTCGATGAAGACTAAGCTCCGAGTAGACGCTTCCGGAAAGGTGCTAGCGCCGGCTCCTAAGACGCCGGCTGGAGAATCCAGCCGACGCCCGTACCAGAACGACCACAAGCGCAAGGCCCCTATGCCGCCTTTCACCAGCCGGTAGGTGGCCACAGTCGAAGACGAACAACCTGAAGGGCGGCCGGCACCCAAGATGCAGAAGGGCGGCAGGCCGGCTTGGCAGCCGGCTTTCTCCTACGAGCAAACCCTCGATGCCCCCTGCAAGTTCCACAGCGGCGCGAAGCCGTCCAACCACACAACTTGGAAGTGCCATTGGCTCACGCGAATCTCCAAGGGCGAGGGGCTGTTGCCGCCTCCGCCCGCGGCCAGCCGCCTCCAGCCCCTCAGCAGCCGGCCGCTCGGCCAGCGGTCAGAGCTGTTCAAGACGAGTTCCCCAATGAACATGCCACCTACGTCATCTTTACAAGCCAGACAGAAGACCGGCGCAGCCGGCGCCAGCAGCAGCAAGAAGTCAATGAAGTCGCCTCCAACAACCCCGAGTTTATGCACTGGTTGGAGAAGCCCATCAGCTGGAGCCAGGCCGATCACCCAAAGGTGATGCCGTCTCCTGGCTCCTATGCCTTGGTTTTGGATGCCACCCTCGCGATAGAAAGACGAGCCGCCCATTTCTCCCGTATGTTGATAGACGGCGGGAGCAGCATTAACATACTGTACCGTGATACCATGGAGAAGCTCAAAATCAAGCCGAAGCAGCTCATGCCAAGCCGGACTGTATTCCATGGCATCGTACCCGGCCTATCCTGCTCACCAATCGGCAAGATCAAGATAGATGTCCTCTTTGAGAGCAAGGATCATTTCCGCCGAGAAGCAATATGGTTTGAGGTAGTGGATCTGGAGAGCCCGTACCACGCATTGCTTGGCCGGCCTGCTTTGGCCAAGTTTATGGCTGTACCTCACTAAGCCTACCTTAAGATGAAGATGCCGAGTTCCAAGGGCATCATCACCATAGCCGGAGACTACAAGAATTCTTCTGAGTGTGCAGCGGCTAGCAGCCGGCTGGCCGAGTCCCTTGTGATTGCTGAAGAGAAGAAGATGCTGGATCGAGTCGTGGCCATGGCTGGCAAGCAGCTGGCCCTGTCCCCCCGACCCCAAGGAATGTGATGCTCAATGGTCTTTCCAGCCGGCCAAAGAGACAAAGAAGATACCCCTGGACCCGGAGCACCCGGAGAGGTACGCTGTCATGGGCACCAGCCTTGACAGCAAATAGGAAAGCGAGCTCGTCGATTTACTCCATGAGAATTGGGACATCTTCGCATGGTCTCCCAAAGACATGCCAGGTGTCCCGATGGATTTCGCCGAGCACAAGCTACACATCCGATCAGACGCCAAGCCGTTCAGAAGAGAAGAGAAGAGTAGTCGGAGAAGAAATAGCCCGGCTTCTGGCAGCCGACTTCATGATGGAGGTGTTCTTTCCAGAATGGCTTGCCAACCCGGTCCTGGTGTTGAAGAAGAACAAGCAGTGGCGCATGTGCATTGACTACACCAGCCTCAACAAAGCCTGCCCTAAAGATCCTTTTACCCTGCCAAGGATTGATCAAGTGATAGACTCCACAGTCGGATGCGAGCTGCTGAGTTTCTTGGAGGCTTACTCGGGCTACCATCAGATAAAGTTGGACCCAGCTGACCTCCTGAAGACCGCCTTCATCACCCCATTCGGAGCTTTCTGTTACCTGAATATGACATTCGGCTTGAGGAATGCCAGTACCACTTTTCAGCGTTGCATGCAGAAATACCTCCTCAAACAACTCGGCAGAAACTCGGCAGAAATACCTCCTCAAACAACTCAGCGTTGCATGTAGACGATATTGTGGTGAAGACGGAGAAGCGCGACACCCTGCTGGAAGATCTCAGGGAGACCTTTGAAAATCTGCGCCGATTTCAGATCAAGCTTAACCCTGAGAAATGCGTGTTCGGGGTACCAGCCAGCCAACTCCTAGGCTTCCTGGTTCCCGAACATGGCATCGAATGCAACCCAGTGAAGATCAAGTCCATAGAGAGAATGAAGATTCCTACCAAGATGCGAGACGTCCAAAAGTTCACCGGATGCTTGGCATGTTTGAATCGCTTCATCAGCCGGCTCGGAGAGAAGGCCCTCCCCCTCTACCGACTCATGAAGAAGTCCACTCACTTCGAGTGGAATGACCAGGCGGACCAAGCTTTCCACGAGCTAAAGAAGATGCTGGCCACGCCACCTGTATTGGCGGCACCGACTGAGAAAGAACCAATGTTCCTCTACATTGCCGTCACTAGCCGGGTGGTCAGCACAGTCATCGTGGTTCAGCGTCCAGAAGAAGGCCGAGCTCAGCTAGTCCAGAGGCCGGTATACTACTTGAGCGAAGTACTGTCCACCTCGAAGCAGAACTACCCGCACTATCAGAAGATGTGCTATGGTGTGTACTTCGCCTCCAAGAAACTCAAGCCCTACTTTCAAGAGCATCCCATCATGGTCGTATGCACTGCCCCGCTCGCCGAGATCATAGGCAGCCGGGATGCATCCGGCCGAGTGGCGAAATGGGCCATTGCGCTGGCTCCTTACACGATCTACTACCAGCCCCGCACCGCCACCAAGTCCTAAGCATTGGCCGACGTCCTCGTCGACTGGGCCGAGACCCAGTACCTGCCACCGGGCCCCGACTCCACTCATTGGCGGATGCACTTTGACGGATCCAAGATGCGCACCGGCTTGGGTGCCGGCATCGTCCTCACCTCTCCCAAAGGCGACAAACTCAGGTACACATTGCAAATCCATTTTGCCGCCTCCAACAATGTGGCCGAGTATGAGGCACTCATACACGGGCTCCGGCTGGCCAAGGAACTCGGCATCCACCGGATCCTGTGCTATGGCGACTCGGACTTGGTGGTCCAGCAATCATCTGGCAATTGGGACGCCAAGGACACAAACATGGCAAGCTACCGCTTCCTCGTTCAGCAAATCAGCGAATACTTTGAGGGGTGCGAGTTCCTCCACGTGCCACGGGCCGACAACGAGCAAGCAGATGCCCTGGCACGAATCGCCTCCACCCGGCAAGCTATACCACCCGACGTCGCCCTCCAATGCCTCCTCAAGCCGTCTGTCAAGCCATCTCCGGAATCCAGTTCCATCTTCGTGCCGCCTGACCCCGATGCAGTCGGATCCGACTTCGGGAACCAAGAAGGCGGCTCGGGGACTTCGGCAGCCGGCTCGGGGACTGCCATTGTCGAACCCGGCCCGGGGACTACTGCAGCCGGCCCGGGGACTGCATCGACAATGCAGGCGGTGGCCGACTCCAACCCTTCACAACCCAGCCCACACACCCTGGTTGCAGTAGCCGTTTTGGCGATAGAAGAAGTCGCAGCTCCATCATGGGCCCAACCCATCCTCCACTTCCTGATAAACGAAGAACTGCCGACTGACGGGATCTCGGCAAGACAAGTCCAACGCCAAGCTGGAGCTTACACAATAATGAACCGAGAGCTTGTTAGGCGCAGCGTTACCGGAGTCTTCCAGCGTTGCGTCGAGCCAGAGAAAGGCATAGCAATCCTCGAAGACATCCACCAAGGCGAATGTGGCCACCATGCAGCCTCAAGATCACTTGTCGCCAAAGCTTTCCGCCATGGATTCTTCTGGCCGACTGCTTTGGAGGACACCAAGGAGTTAGTCAAACACTGCAAAGGGTGCCAGATCTTCGGCTCCAAGCAGCACCTGCCGGCTTCTGCACTCAAGACCATCCCCCTCACCTGGCCTTTTGCCGTCTGGGGACTGGACATGGTCGGCCCATTCAAGACGGCACGCAACGGCATGACACATCTGCTTGTCGCCGTGGACAAATTTACCAAGTGGATTGAAGCAAAGCCGATCAAGAAACTAAATGGGCCGACTGCCGTCACATTCATCGCAGATATTACAACCCGGTATGGAGTACCACATAGCATCATCACCGACAATGGCACGGATTTTGCCAAGGGAGCACTAGCACGTTTCTGCGCGACACAGGGCATCCAACTGGACTTAGTGTCCGTTACCCACCCGCAGTCAAACGGCCAAGTCAAGCGAGCAAACGGCCTCATCCTCTTCGGCATCAAGCCCCGACTGGTCGTGCCGCTGGAGTGTTCGGCCGGCTGCTAGCTCGATGAGCTGCCGGCCGTCCTCTGGAGTCTGCGCACTACCCCGAACAAGTCAACTGGCTTCACCCCTTTCTTGCTTGTATATGGTGCCGAGGCTATCATCCCAACTGACAATGAGTTCGACTCACCTCGGGTCACCATGTACATGGAGGCGGAGGCTAAGGAAGAACGAGAAGACGGTGTCGACTTGCTAGAAGAAGGCCGGCTGTTAGCCCTCAGCCGGTCCGCCATCTACCAGCAGGGTCTACGCCGTTACCACAGCCGGAAGGTCAAGCCAAGATCCTTCCAAGAGGGCGATCTTGTGCTCCGGCTGATCCAACGAACAGCCGGCCAGCACAAGCTCTTGGCCCCTTGGGAAGGCCCCTTCGTCATCAGTCGGGCTCTAGGCAACGACTCCTACTACCTGATCGACGCGCAAAAGCCGAAGGCACGCAAGAGAGATGATTCTGGCAAGGAGTCGGAGCGACCATGGAACGCCAATCTTCTCCGAAGATTTTACAGTTAAAAGGCAGTATGTACCATGCTACCTTTTGTATTAAATACGAGACAACGGGCCCCCCGAGGAGTACTCGGGGACTACCTCTTTTATCTATGAATGACGGGTATCATACCCATGGTTATGCCACTACATTAATTTTTTCGTCCGGCACCGCGTTCGACTAGTCGGCCCGGGGACTTGCCGCCTTGAGTTATGTGCAAGTTCTACCTGCAGTCAGACAAGTAATGTGCCGGCACCCAAGCCCTCTCTTGTGAAAGTCGCAGCTCGAAGAATCGGCTGTCCGACTGGCAAGAGCTAAAGGCGGAAAAGGAGGCCCACATGAAAAACGGCTAAGGAGTAACGAACTTACATAACACAAGCCGGCTCCCCCCCCCCCCCGCCAACCGGCTGTCGAAGCAGCCGGCTGGCCGGCTTCCCTTCTTACTCTGCTACAATCTAAGAAGGTTCGAGTACTTGCCTTCCCAAATGGCCAATGCCTTACCCAGCCACAGACTGCAGAGCAGCTGTCCGGCTGGGAAGGCGGTGACCAAGGGAGGGCGGCAAAGGAAAACAGCCAAAAGATAAAAAGCAAGTAGGAATGGAAGCCAAGCACATGCATAATTATATTTATACAAAAGGCCGTCGAAGAGCCGGCATTCGATAAAGTTTGAATACACTCCCAGTGGGTGGAATTGCGCAAAGTTAATAAAGAGCTGTTCAAGAAGTAGCAAGCAGGAAAGTAAAGACGGCGAGTCAGGCCAGGGGAGCAACTGGGGCGTCGGACAGGTCGGTGGAAACGGTGGTGTCGGCTGGAGGAGTGGCCGGCTGGCGAGTCTCGGCCTGATTGTCACCTACGGCAGGCAGTGCATTCACACGTGCCTCGTTGCTGGAGGCACGATCAGGCTGAAGCTAGCTGGCTGCTTCACCATCCGGCACAACGTCTTCGCCGTCTTCCTCCTCCTCCTCCTCGCCCTCGTCGCTGGAGTTGATCTCCTCCGCCGAGTCTTCACCATCGGCCGGGTTCAGCCCGAACCATTCCTCCGGCTGAGTGACGCCGTCTTCGTTTACCTCAGGAGCAAAGGCGCTGGTGTTGGTAAAGTCGGCGATCGCCGAGGCGCGCTGAATGATAGCCGGCCGCACCGCCTCCAGCTCCTCGTCAGCCTCCTGCCGCCAGGTGCGCAGCTGGTCCAAGTTCAGCCCAGGATACCAAGCCCGGACAAACTCTAGCGCCTGTCGAGCGCCGGACCGAGCCGCTGAAACCTTCCAGGCCTCGAAGCGGCCGACTGCTACCTCCAGCCAGTCGACAGTCTGGCTGGGGGTGCGGGGAATCACCTCGCCGGGCCAGAGGGCGGCCAGCACCTGCGCCCCAGCACGCTGAAGACGGCGGAGCATGCGGTAGGCCGGCTAGAGGCGGGCTTGGATCGCTAGAAGCTGCTCCTCAAGCGACCGATTGGCGTCCGGTGCGATCTCAACCCCAGCCTGCCGCCGGGCCTCGCGGTGAGCTTCGATGGCTTGGTTGGCGGTGACAGAGTAGCCTGGGAAGTACTCTTCACAAAGAAGAAAGAAACAGAACAAATCAGAAGATAAACTAGATTACAAGGACAAGCAAAGAAGTGAAGAAGAAGAAGGCCTACCGTCGATCAAATCTTCAACCCGGCCGTAGCCTTCGCTCAGGCCTGCATCGCCTCGGCCCAGCCCGCCGCCTCGGTCTCATACTCGGCTTTGAGGGTGGCTTTGCTGTCCTGCGCTGCCTTCAAGGCCGCCTTGTGGTTCTCCTCCTGGTCGGCCAACTGATTGGCCTGGCGATCACGCTCCTTAACCAAGGCATTGAGCTCGCCCTCCCTGGTGCGAAGGGCGGTCTCGGCCATGCCTAGCTGCTGCCTCAAGTCGGCATTTTCTCCTGCCGATATGAAGAAGAAGAAGTTGAGGAAGAAGCCGTCAGGAAAGATCTGACCCGACTGCTCAACAGTCGGCCCGAATCTCAGGGACTACACCCAGTGGGTGCGCTGACGCGTCCCCACATGAGATAAAAAACAAAAGCACTCACGCCAGCTCTCCGTCGGAGCGGCGGTCTTCTGATTCATCTCCCGGGCCTGGGAGTTGAAGGTAGCGGCATGGAGGTTGTGATAGTCCTGCAAATAGGACGAAAGTGCGAGCAAGAGCAAATCATTAAATCAAAGTCTTCTGAGAAGTTCCAAGCCACCTGCTCAGCAGCCGACTTGGAGCTCGGGGACTACACCCAGTGGGTAAGCCGACGCGCCCCCACGGAAGAAATCAAGAGCAAGAAGACTCACCCGGATGACCGACCGCGTTGTAAGAAACTCTTGGGTACACTGCTTCAGCACGGTGGCCTGAGCCTGAAGCCGGCTCCGGACATCCTGCGTTGCTAGATTCAGCGCGGCCATCCCATCGCTCGGCGTCCACCCTGACGAGCTGACGCTGGCCATCTCCAGGTCATGTGATAGCGAGCTGGAGCCTGCAGGCCTCTGTGGGCCCGGCTGTGAAGCCGCCCTTCCTGCACGCCGACAAGTCGGCGACAGGATCAAAAGATCCGCCCTCGCAGTCGGCTCACCTCCAGCCGGCTGCTCAGGCGGCGCCTCGGGCTGGCTGCCTTGGCCTTTTCCGGCCGACGGTAGCGGTGCCGCTTCTCCTGCCGGGACAACTATGTCGCCCCCCTCCCTCTCCATCACCGGCTGGTCGCGACGGGCTTCCTCTGGCGGGGGCACCGGGATTTCGGGGGCTAAGGTGCGGAGAGGGATGACGAGTTGCGGAGGCTGGCTACGCAGGGCCTCCACCGCCCTCTCTACAGTTGTGGGCTTCGCCCGAGCCTCGGCCGCCATGTCGGTCGACGCCTCAGCCGGCTCCGCCGTTGTCTCCTGAGCCGCCTCGGCGGCGGCTGCCCTCTGCTCCTCCACCTCCGGCGCGTTCCGCTCCGTCGCCTCTTGGAGCTCGGCCCGAGGGTCTACGCGGCGGGAACTTGTAGATCCTCCCGCCCCGCCGACTATGGAGGCGACGGTAGTCCGCTCGAGAGAGAGCGGAGCCCTGGTTGATAAAACAAGAAAAGGCTTAGAAGAATGCCGAATGAGGAAAAGAAAGAAAGGCGTGCGAGAGTCAATACTTACGCCGAAACCGCATGCGGCTGCTTCAGCACCTTGTGGAAGCAGGACGCCTTTGCGGCCGCCTCGTCCCGCTTTGTCGCCTCCGTGGAACCCTTGGACTTCTTCGGCCGACCGCCGAAGAGAGTCGGCGCCGCCCGATGTTTCTGCGCTCGGCCCCGTACGGCCGGCCCGCCGAAAGGTCCGGCGCCTTGATGGTCAGATGCCGGCTGGCGGTGCGGAATAGGCTTGGCCTCGTCATCATCAGGCCAGTCATCGAAACCGGCGGTGAACCCGGAGCCGCCTGCATCACCGCTTCCCCCCCTCCCCACGGTGTCGTCATCTAAGGCGGCCACCCCCAAGTCAGGGTCGTCAAGGTCGTCCTCCTCGCAGTCGGGAGCGAACTCGTGTCCCCCCCCCCCCCGCGGTCCAGGCCGAAGGATGAAGGAGGGGGTTCTGATTAAAAATAAGCTGACTGGTCAGACGCCGGCCAGAAAGAACTCGGCAACAAAAGAAGAAGGAAAGACGGAAAGCTCACCATAGGCAGGGGGTTGGCGCGAGAGTACGGCTCCTTGCCATACTGCCACTCCTCGGTGAGCTTGCAGTTGGCAATGTAGTTCACCATATAAGATACCTCATCATGAGGCATCTCTTTGGTGCTCAGCCGGCTTGGGTCGAAGCGGCCGCTCATCTAGCGAATCAGATGAGGGAGGCCTTGGAGCGGGAGTACCCGGCGCTCGACGAAGGTGGCTATCAGGTCGGACCCAGTCAGGTGCTCCGACTGGATCAGCACCCGAAGTCGGGCGACGGTGCCAGCCCCAGCCGGCATCAGCGACCTGGCCTGGAAGGACCACGAGGGCTTGCTCCCAGGCGGCGGGCCGGCTACGTAAGCCGGCAAGTTGACGTAGTCTCCGTGCGGAGCGACGTTCTTCACATAAAAATAGGATTTCTGCCAGAGCTTCACTGACTGGATCGGCGTGATGGATGGAAACGGGTTGTCGGCTGCCGATCTCTGGATGGCGATGAAGGCGCCGCATGGAGCCGGCACGCCCGCGACGACCATACCAAGCTTGGACTGGAAGAACTCCCCCAGAGTTCGATGGTGGGGAGGACGCCGAGGAAACCTTCGCACAGAGTGACGAAGGCCGACAGGAGCACCACCGTGTTGGGAGTGAGGTGGTGCGGCTGAAGATGATAGAATTCAAGAAACGAGCGGAAGAAGCCGCTCGCGGGGAGGCCGACGCCGCGCAGGCAGTGCGAGTAGAAGATCACTCGCTCGCCCTCCTCCGGCGCTGGCGAAACCTCACTCGCCAGCGCGAGACGGACCTGTCAGGGATATACCCCGTGGTATAAACCGCCGGATGTATGACCCGGCTAGAGTTTGGCGATTCACCGGCGACCCACTTGGACCTGGCGGTTTAAGATTCATTGGTAATCCGGCAGGCAGGTCAGAGGAGCGACAAGACCCGGTGGCCCAACGGGCGGTTTATGGAAGGCCGGATCACGCTATGGTGGGTCGGTGTAAGAGGAAAGGTATAAGGAATATTTGTCTTAGAAGGACTTGAGACCTGGACTTGTATCCGGTTTGTATTAGAGATAGACTAGTCCTAATCCTAATAGGACTCTACATGTAACCCGCCCTTCAACTTATATAAGGAGGGGCAGGGCTCCCCAAAGAGGGAGAAGCAAGAAACAATCTCTAAGGCTAGACACAACTAGAGGAGAGCCGGTTTACGGCGACTCCCTCGTGATGATAATGAGATCTAGCCTCAAACAGCATGTAGGGTTTTTACCGGATGATGTTTCCCGGGCCCGAAGCTGTCTAAACCCTTGTCTTGTGTTGCGTCTCTCGATTCCGCTCAACCCCTCTCAAGCTACCACATAGATGCGTTGGCCTCGCGACTAAGTCCTCACACTAAGGACATCTGACGTGTTAATTCCATGACAGTTGGCGCCCATCGTGGGGCCTGCGCACGGTGGTGTTGAGGTCTTGGAAGGATCTCTTCAGGGATCAAGGAGCTGGAGCTCGCGGTTAGACAGATGAAAGTTTTGGGTTCAAGAAAATTAAGATGACATCGAGTGCGTCGCAACCGCAGCAAATTGAGGACCGATCAGTGCAAGGATCACGTCACACAGATCGATAGGAGATTTTTTTTGGCAGCGTGTTAAACCACAAGTCGCCGAAAACGTTGATTTCCTGCTGTTGTCTGTTTCTCAGATTACGACCCGGAGGATATATGGACGTGGGTGTAAAAACAAAGTCAACCGTCCCGGATTCCTCGGTCACCACAGATCGTTCATCACCTCTTCCGGTCGCTGTCGCCACGTTACCAGTTGCCTGGCCCACCATCGGAGCTGCCGCCATCTCCGGTTACAAACCGGTCCACCTCATCATATTCAGCTGCCGCTACATGGTCGCACTATGCTCAGGGAAAAGTAGAAGGTCAGAGGTTATTAAATCTGCCACAGGAGCTAGTTTTTGAGCAGCTGGCAGTAATTGATGTACGTAACCTGAGTATCGTGGGTTCGTACTACGTCAAATCCATCATAGTCTCTCACGTGATGGAAGCCAAAGCATGTAAGACAAAAATCTAGAAGGATTTCTGTACTACGTCCGGAGTTGCCCGGAGGCTGCGCGTTGTTCATCTGTACCCGGCTGCCTATGGATATGATCTACTCTATGTCAACATGCTGAAGTTACGCGTGCGTCGAGCTGCACGACAGACATGTACAGCATGCAGTCCAGTCGTTTTGTTTCAGCCTCGGCTTCCGTCAGCTGGACTACCTTAAGAAAAAGGAAGTCAACGACTCGAAAGTGGATCCCGTTTTCGAATCATAGTCGCTCTTTGCCTGGCTTCAGCCGCCGCGGCCGAGGGTGGCTGCCGTGCTTGCCTTTGATGGATCGCGCTGAGGATAATACTATATGTCCACGATCAACAGACAAAAAAGACCAGGTGCTATTTTTCCTATGTATTTTTACGCACATATTAATTTGTGAGAACATTTATTTTGTCGCGTAATATTTTTTATGCAGGATAATCATTCAGGATAACGGTGTTATACAGCGGATATGGAGCGCGCACCAGCATGACTCTGCACTGACGTCCGTCCGTGTCATGTTGCTCAACGGATACGCATGCAAGTCATCGCCCCCGCTACATCAACACAACGAGGCTGACTCGTCCGTCTGCGCGGTTTTACCGCGCTTGCTATTGACTCGCCCGTCCGCTCTCGCGGCCGGTTCACGCGACCACGCCGGTTTACAACGTCGCGGACGACTCGCCCGTCTGCCCTCATGGCCCGGTTTACATCAGACTCGCCAGCCAACAACGCTGCGGCCGGTTCATCCATTTGTTCCTGCGGGTGACTCATCCGTGGTTGTTTTTAGCTTCACCGCGGCGGATAAATTCCGGCCTGACATATCAGGTGACATCTATCTAAGTCTATTTTTGACACATTGTTTTTGGTCAAAAGAACAATTACTTTGGACTGTATATTTTGATGTGCAGGACAATTATTCATTATAAACGTGGTCTATACCATGGGTACGGAGCACATGCTGGCACCGTCTGCACTGGCGTTTCGTCCGTGTCATACCACCCGGTGAATGAATGTAAGCAAGTCGCCGTCCCTGTGGCCCGGTTTACATCAGCTTACCGGGACCACGCCTGTGATTAACTCGCCCGTCCGTGCCGCTTTACGACACCGGCGCCGATCTTCCCCGTCCGCACCGGCTTACAATGTCACAGCCGATTCATCTGTCCGAGCTGCTTCTGATGTTGCGGTCGTCCTTGTCGACCGTCTCTCACGGCCTGGTCTACATTAACATACCGGGCCGCACCTGTCTGCATGAGCTGTTTATTGAGTATGAGCAAGTCACAGCTTGGGTAGCCCGGTTTTTCTTTCAACAAAATAAAGGCAAAATTATCATATACTATCAACCACCGTCTGCACTGGGTGGCTCAATGGGCGGGCGCACAAGTTGCCGCCGCTACAGTTTGGTTAAACTCAAATCACCAGTTGGAAGGAACCATTGGCCGAGTTGCTGACACGGCTCATACGGGATCATTTATAACCGGCCGCAGTCACCTCAACATTATGTGGATTCACATCATTCTATCAACACCAATGATATACAAGTTATGACGGTTTATATCACGGTCGAAATATGGAGAATCTCAAGCCAACTCCTCGAGTCGCCTTGAGACTCGGAGGCTACAATGATATGACTCAAGCAAGGGTTGTCGGTTTTTAGCAAATTTAAGAAACCCAGGACAATGGAGGAAAAGATAACCCTGTCCCGGAGGCTACTGCTATATTGATGAAAATTTAAAGGCCGCCAGAAAATTTCCGGCAGAAAATGAAGATTCCAGTTTAATATCCGACTTAAGGGAAAGTTATCTCCCACAAAGCTTTGAAGCTCTCAATATCCGGTTTAAGAATTTCCGGTTCAAGAAGAATTTATCTCTTGCAAAAAGTTAAAGGTTGTCAAAGAGGACCTGTTACCCTGACATTCAAACATGGGTATCCTGCCTTATGGGCTCATCTTCATATGATCACTTGGGGGCTTCCTATTCAAACATAGGTGTATTCACCAAAGAGAACATGGCATTGTTACCCTCTTGATACGGCTATCAAGCCAATATTATCATAAGGAGCCAAAGAGAGTTTGTTGCACAGCACAACTCAAACATAGGCACCCGACGAGCACAGTTCAGAAATATATCACATGGGGGCTTCTGTTGCAAAGCGGAGTCCTGTCCATTAATCCGGCTATCACGCCACAAAGCTTGGGAGCTTCACACCCAAAGGGCCAAAGAGAGTTTTCGATGCTATGCACAACTCAAACATAGGCACCTAATGAGCATAGCTCAGCACGCCACAAAAGCTTGGGGGCTTCACACCCAAAGGGCCAAAGAGAGTTTTCGATGCTATGCACAACTCAAACATAGGCACCTAATGAGCATAGCTCATCACGCTACTTGGGGGCTCCTTGGTCCAATACCAAGAAGTTTGAATGGACCCTTGTAGCTAGGTATCGACCCACTGCTTGGAAGCCTAGTATATTTACCTAAAACCCCGGGTTAACCTGCCTTCATCAAGTAAGACACTCCTATCCAGGTCATCCTGGCACGACCCTCCGAACATTTGACAGTTACTCTCATTGAGACCCTGCACTTGTCAAAGTTAAAACGGTGATTGGTTAGTTGGAGGTCCATCTTAAAAGGCTTTGTTAAATGGTTCAACTCAGCGGCCTGGCAGCCCACAAAAAGCCTCGAATTTGGGCCTGGCAGCCCTCAAAAAGCCTCGACTACATGGTTTTATTTGCCTTTGTCAAGATTTTTCTCTTTTGATAAACTTTATGTTGAACCGGTGTCTATTGACCCGGTATGGCTTTTCAGTCATCAAATTAATCCGGTGTTTATTGACCCGGTCTGGCTTTGGACTATAAGTCGCCAGTATATATTTGGATTGCGCCATTGAAATCATGCGCTTATAAATCATTGGGTATATTATTCAAATAGCCAACATGGATGGATTTTATTATGGTTATCAATAACCAGTATTATGATCAAGGTTTTCAAAGTCGCTTTAGCGCAATGGCTATCATATTATCAATGGATATGATTTATTCTACAATTGAAGGAATAGTCCTGAGTTGCTGCAGGCTTACAACCCGGCACTTGGGGGCTACATTATTTAAGTTGAGATTACATCAAATATGCAAGTCTCATGTCACTACAAGCATGCACCATGACACTTGGGGGCTAATGCAAAGTCATTTTTTGCTCATCTTATTGAAGACCCAACTCATCACATTATAATGAGCCGGCCCTTGAGTGCTACCAATTGCTCATGTCAACAATTCAAGTATATATCAAGTCCCAGCTCAATATTATCTTACTGAGCCGACCCTTGGGGGCTACACATCATTGCTCAAATCTACATGATTATACCTACAAAGTCCCTGCTCATTATTGCATAATGACCCGGCCCTTGGGGCTACCTTGGTTAAAGTTTTTATGAGTATAAGACAATTACAAAGTCCCAGGTTGCTGCAAGCATGACAACCCGACACTTGGGGGCTACATAATATGGAGTATTCAGTTTTTACTAAGTGACTGGGATGAACAACATGGATTTCTTCTTAAGTGGCAGTATTTATATTTAAGCAAGTCTTAAGCCATCACTTTGTTCTGCTCAAGACTTGGGGGCTACATGTATTCTATTATTATCGAAGAACTATTTTCAAATTCTCTGTTTTGAGCAAACTGGATTGACCCGGCGTCACCAATCATTATGACCCTGTGTCCGCAACCCGGCGTCATCAATAATCATGAACCGGCATTGGCAACAATCATGAACCGGTGTTGGCAACAATCATGACCCGAAATTATCAGTTTTTATAACCCGACAATGGTGGTAATCATAAAACCGTCAGAGCATTGAAGGCCGATTCAAATGGATTCTTTATTTACAAAATATCTTCTGCAAGCAAAATGATTATGAAGATGGTTATTAACTTGGAAGGAAGAAATGGCAAGGATTTAAGGATGATCAAGTGCCGGCTTACAAGGATATTTAAACCGGAGAACAACCCGACAAATTTGTTCTTGTGTTGCAGATCAGTTTAACATGGATGAATCCAAATTAAACTTGGGGCTAATGTCAGGGATATACCCCGCGGTATAAACCGCCGGATGTATGACCCGGCTAGAGTTTGGCGATTCACCGGCGACCCACTTGGACCTGGCGGTTTAAGATTCATTGGTAATCCGGCAGGCAGGTCAGAGGAGCGACAAGACCCGGTGGCCCAACGGGCTGTTTATGGAAGGCCGGATCACGCTATGGTGGGCCGGTGTAAGAGGAAAGGTATAAGGAATATTTGTCTTACAAAGAGTCGAGACCTAGACTTGTATCTGGTTTGTATTAGAGATAGACTAGTCCTAATCCTAATAGGACTCTACATGTAACCCGCCCTTCAACTTATATAAGGAGGGGCAGGGCTCCCCAAAGAGGGAGAAGCAAGAAACAATCTCTAAGGCTAGACACAACTAGAGGAGAGCCGGTTTACGGCGACTCCCTCGTGATGATAATGAGATCTAGCCTCAAACAGCATGTAGGGTTTTTACCGGATGATGTTTCCCGGGGCCCGAAGCTGTCTAAACCCTTGTCTTGTGTTGCGTCTCTCGATTCCGCTCAACCCCTCTCAAGCTACCACATAGATGTGTTGGCCTCGTGACTAAGTCCTCACACTAAGGACATCTGACGTGTTAATTCCACGACAGGACCCGCAGGAGATCTTCGCCCGGCAACCGCCGCGTCTTGCGGAGGAAGTCGATGTGGTCGTCGCGGACATTAGAGCCGTCCCAGGAGCTCGACGTCGGAGCCATGGCGACGCTAGGGCGACGGAAAGCGTGGCGACGGAGAGCGCACGGTGCGGTGGCAGCAAGATTGCGGCGCGCTAACAAGAATGGCGAAATGGTGGCGTCGTGGAGAGCCGCTGCAGTGATGGAGAGGAAGAAGAAGACGGTGGTGGCGGAGCGAGGGCGAGCGTGCGAACGACTGCCGCTCCCCCTCCCCGCCCCTACTTATAGCCTTGTGCGGCGAAGCCGAGGAGGCGAGGCATGGGGGGTGTGGGATTAACTGCGCCCACTCCCCCACGTCTCGCGGTTATTACGCATTTAGGGCGAGTGGAAACCGTCGTTGGAAGATGTGCGGACAGTTCAGGCCGCAAAAGATCCGCACGGGGTCGAGGCGTGAAAGTGGCGGGCCCTGCTCTGCAGCGGCGTCCCGTCACGTGCGTGGGCTGGCAGGCCCTTCCAGCCGAAGGGCGCCATGTGGCGCGCAGGCGGCGGGCGGCCAACCCGCAGCCTGGCCAGCTGGTTCCTGCCTTCGGATTTCAAAGAAACTTCGCCGAGAAGGCACGCATAAGCGAAGCCGGCTCCTAGCTGCCGGCTCTTCAGGATAGGAAGCTGACTGCGCTTCTCATTCCCCTTTTAGCCACGAAGCCCAACCAGTTTCGGGGACTACTATCGGAGTAAATGACCACGGGTAGCCTAGGCGGCTCCCTTTGGCCCTCTGAAAAAACAACGGGCCGATCGAGCCCTGAAGCATCTAAGACACGGGGACGCCTTCCTCCGGCCGGCTACCTTGCAAACCGACTATCGGAAGGCGGTCCGGCCCTAAACTCTCTTCGAAGAAGCCGCGATGGGGCTGACTCCAAGAAGCAGGTCGTAAAGAGGCCGACTCCAAGAAGCCGACCCAAGAAGATTGACTCTAGAAGGCCGGCCACTGGCAAGCGGCCAGGGCCGCGCCCTAAAATTCTGCACCCCCATAACGATGATGGGACGGGGTGTGGCAACAGTAGACCCTGCCACCCCCGAATCCCGGAGCACGCATGACTACAGTACGCCGTACGGGACAGCCATCACCCGTCCGGCGTGGCACTGTTGCCATGTTGATCATGACGCCCTCCACGACGGGCTGCCAGTACGGTCCGTAGGCGGCGGGCCCCTTCGGTCATAGAGACGCCCGAAGGCGGGCTGGCCTCCCCCAGCCGGCCTGAGGCATGGCCGGTTTCCTATGGCCGGCTTGCCCCCCTCCTCGGGGCACGCGCACCATTAAGGAGACAAGACGAGGTAAGGCTATAGTGAGAGCCCACAAGGCGGCATCACTGTAGCCATGCTTACCTCGACAAAGCCCTCGTCATCAGAGGCAAGGCAACAGTAACCAGCCCTCGACAAGACCCCCAAGCGGTGGGCTGGCCTGTCGACCAATGAGCCGGCAGCCGGCGGGACCTACGAGTCGGCGGGCCCTAGTGGCCGGCGGAGAAGCCGGCAGCCACAGACACTGACGGCTAGGGCCCGCGCCCAGTCGGATTACCATTGTACCCCCGGGGGGTAGGCCTATATAACCCCCCGGGCACCCATGCAAATGGTTGATCTCAGAGAGTTTTAGACACTATCATAGGGAGAGAAGAGAGCTAGCCTTGCCCTTCTTCCTCCTCCTACCGAACAGCTCAAGGAGCCTCTTGTAGCTTCAAATCGATCTAGTGTTCATGCGAAGACCCCGCAAAGCAGGAGTAGGGGTATTATCTCCACGGAGAGCCCCCAACCTGGGTAAGATCCGCCGGCGTGCATGTCTTCGCCTCATCCCGTTTCCAGGCACCGGCGATGTCTTACTGGCTCCCACAATGATAAGCCATCCGTTGGCATATGTTGCACCTACCACCCGACAAGAAGACAGGGTAATACGGGCTCTAAGTTAAATAAACAATCATGCATATGAGAGCCACTAAACATTTTCAATATGGTCTTCTACTCTCGACCCCCAAAGGAAAGAAAAGAAAATAAAACTATTTACATGGGAAAGCTCCCAACAAGTAAAAGAAGAACGAGAAATCTTTTTGGGTCTTTCAATTTAATTTCTATTACAAGCATGGAAATTAAACTAACTAATTTTTTGATTTTTCTTAAGGTTTATCAAACTCACAAGAAGAAAGCGAGAAAAAATAAAATTGAACTAGCATGGATAATACAATGAAAGAGTATGAGCACCGACGACTAGAATAGTGTGTGAACATGAATGTAAAAGTCGGTGAGAAATATGTACTCCCCCAAGCTTAGACTTTTGGCCTAAGTTGGTCTAATGCCAAAGGTAGCCTGGCTGATATCCGTAGTTGTAACTGGGGTTGTACTGAGATGCAGCAGCAAATGCCTCCTGAGCTGCGGCATGCTGGCGAGCCGCCTCAGCTGTCCCCTCGTGTTCAGCTGCTTCCTCCCTGGTAACAACATATCTTCCTTTTGCCTGGTAATCAAAAAGAAAAGGAGCAGGAAGACTAACATGGACAGTGCTACGTCTGTCAAAGATTAGTCGATACTGGAGGAATTGTTCATTCCTCTTAAGAAAATGATGTTGGACCATAGCGTCATAATCTAAATAAGCAGGAGGCAACATCATATTCCCCTCTCGTGGGGCTATACCAAGATAATTTGCCACATGGGTCGCATAAATTCCTCCAGATAAATCTCCAGCTCTACCATTATTATGCAACCCACGTGCAACTATTGCCCCCAAGTTATAATCTTTATAACCTAACACAACAGTCTTTAGGACACAAAGATCAGGCACACATATATGACATGCTTCATCTTTACCATTAATGCATCTACCAATGAAGAGAGAAAAATAGTGTATAGCAGGAAAATGAATGCTCCCTATGGTAGCTTGTGCAATATCACTAGATTCTCCCACAATAATACTAGCAAGGAAATCTCTAAATTCAGATTTGTGGGGATCATTAATATTGCCCCACTGTGGAAGTTTGCAAGCAGTTGTAAAATCCTCTAAGTCCATGGTATAAGATGTATCATAGATATCAAATAGGACACTCGGAGAATTACGTGTACATTTATATTTAAACCTCCACACAAATGAATTAGTCAATTGATAGTACTGAGGACACTTATCTTGTAAGAAGTCCTCCAGATCGGCGTTACACACATACGCGTTTAATTCCTCCTTAGAGCCTGCTTCGACCATAAAATCGTCGGATGGCCACTCACAAGCTCATACTTCTGCGTCTCTCGGTAGTTATCGTCTTGCTCATGTATAGCAATCCTGGGTCCTTTCTTTACTGAGGAACCACCTTTTGGTACATTCTCCTAGACATAATTCTTTTTCTGAAAAATTTCTGAAATTTTAGTAACTTCAAAATAGAAGTGAATAAAACTAAACAAGATTGATAGCAACTACTCCTACAAGTGCCTAGAGCACATATCATGCATTAGAATTACTTGGGACCTCATAAATTTAACATGCAAGCTCAAGAACATGGTCACCTATGCAGTAAAAATTTGCAATGAATAAAGCACTAGAACAAAAACTAATTGGACCATGATGACCCACAAGTGTAGGGTATTATCGTCAAGCTAGTTTTCATCACGTTCATATCACTCGCGTTCGATACTTTGATAATTTGATATGTGGGTGGACTGGTGCTTGGGTACTGCCCTTAGTTGGACAAGCATCCCACTTATGATTAACCCCTATTGCAAGCATCCACAACTACAAAAGAAGTATTAAGGTAAACCTAACCACAACATTAAACATATGGATCCATATCAGCCCCTAACGAAGCAACGCATAAACTAGGGTTTAAGCTTCTGTCACTCTAGCAACCCATCATCTACTTATTACTTCCCAATGCCTTCCTCTAGGCCCAAATAATGGTGAAGTGTCATGTAGTCGACATTCACATAACACCACTAGAGGAACATGCAACATACATCTCATCAAAATATCGAACGAATACCAAATTCACATGACTATTAATAGCAAGACTTCACCCATGTCCTCAGGAACAAACGTAACTACTCACAAAGCATATTCATGTTCATAATCAGAGGGGTAATAATATGCATTAATGATCTGAAGATATGATCTTCCACCAAGTAAACCAATTAGCATCAACTACAAGGAGTAATCAACACTACTAGCAACCCACAGGTACCACTTTGTGGTTTTGATACAAGATTGGATACAAGAGATGAACTAGGGTTTTGAGAGGAGATGGTGCTGTGAAGATGTTGATGGAGATTGACCCCCTCCCGATGAGAGGATCATTGGTGATGACGTTGGTGATGATTTCCCCCTCCCGGAGGGAAGTGTCCCCGGCAGAACAGCTCCGCTAGAGCCCTAGATTGGTTCCGCCAAGGTTCTGCCTCGTGGCGGCAGAGTTTCGTATCGTAAGCTTGCCCACGATTTTTTCCACGGTAAAAGCTCTCATATAGCAAAAGATGGACACCGGGGGCCCACCAGGGGGTCCAGGAGACAGGGGGCGCGCCCAGCAGGGGGGGGCACGCCCCCCACTCTCCTGGATGAGGTGTGGGTCCCCTGGTGTATTTCTTTCTCCCAAAAATTCTTATTAGTTCCAAAAAGATGTTTCATGGAGTTTCAGGACTTTTGGAGCTGTGCAGAATAGGTTTCCAATGTTTGCTCCTTTTCCAGCCAGAATTCCAGCTGCCGGCATTCCCCCTCTTCATGGTAAACCTTGTAAAATAAGAGAGAATAGCCATAAGTATTGAGATATAATGTGTAATAACAGCCCATAATGCAATAAATATTGATATAAAGGCATGATGCAAAATGGACGTATCAACTCCCCCAAGCTTAGACCTCGCTTGTCCTCAAGCGGAAGCCGAAATCAAAAAATATGTCCACATGTTTAGAGATAGAGGTGTCGATAAAAAATAAAATACGGACATGAGGGCTTCATGATCATTCTTATAACAGCACATATATAGATTTTGTCATATGATTTCTTATGCTCAAGTAACAATCAATTCACAATGTCAAGTATGGTTCAAAACCTTCATTGGGAACTAACAAACTATAATCTCAGTCATTAAAGCAATTGCAATTTATCGTAACATCAGAAAGAGTCAACAATAGAGCTTTTCAGCAAGCTCACATACTCAACTATCTTGTAGTCTTCTATAATTGCTAACACTCGCGCAATACTTGTGGTTATGGAGTTTCAGCCGGACACTGAGAAAGATAGGGGCTTATTGTGTTGCCTCCCAATGTATTCACCTTTAGGTGATGTCAACAATAATAGCCCATGCTAACTAACATTCAATTCGATATATATATCATGATCTTTCAAACACGAGGAGCTTGCCAAAGGATAAAATGAAAAAGGGGAAAGGTGAGGATCACCTTGACTCAAGCATAAATAAAAAACATAAAGTAAAAGATAGGCCCTTCGCAGAGGGAAGCAGAGGTTGTCATGTGTGTTTAGGGTTGATACACAAAATCTTAATGCAAAAGAACGTCACTTTATATTGCCCCTTGTATGTGGACCTTTATTATGCAGTCCGTTGCTTTTATTACTTCCACAACAAGATCGTACAAATCTTATTTTCTTCGCACTAATAAGTCATACATATTTAGGCAACAATTTTTATTGCTTGCACCGATGACAACTTACTTGAAGGATCTTACTCAATCCATAGGTAGGTATGGTGGACTCTCATGACAAAACTGGGTTTAAGGATATTTGGAAGCACAAGTAGTATCTCTACTTGGTGCAAGGAATTTGGCTAGCATGAGGGGGAAAGGCAAGCTCAACATGTTTGGAAGGTCAATAACAATATACTTTACCTGAGATATGAGAAAACATAAACCATTATGTTGTCTTCCTTGTCCAACGTCAACTCTTTCAGCATGTTATACCTAATGAATGTTCCCAATTATGAAAGGTGTCCAAGATAATATATTTATATGTGAATCCCTCTTTCCTTATCACTCCGTATTAATTGCAATGATGACCAAGACTATGTTTATCAACTCTCAACAACTTTTATGCCTCATACTTTCTATATGTGAAGTCATCACTATCCACAAGAAAAATATGAACTCTTTTCTTTTTCTTTCTACTTTCTCAAGATCATGGCAACATAGCAAAGCCCTTGACTCAACACTAATCTTTATTATAGATAGCTCACGGACTCGATTACAAAAAGTGATCACAAAGCAAAACTAAAAACTTCTTGATATCAAAACTTCAACCTACTAGATCAAGATACTATTAAAAGGATCGAACTAAATAAAAATGGTAAAGATAGGGGTGTGATGGTGATACGATACCGGGGCACCCCCCCCCCAAGCTTGGCAGCTGCCAAGGGGAGTGCCCATACCCATGTGATTATGTCCTCAGAGGTGGTGAAGTAGGAGTTGTTGATGATGTAGGCTTGTCATCCATATTCCAAGGCATAGGCTCTCCATCATAGAAGGATGATTGAGTCTCCGGGATCCTTAAATCTGCAGCCAAACTCATCCTCTTGAATCTATATTCATACTCACAGTTCTGGTTTTGCAGATCATAGATCTGGGCTTGGAGGTGCTCGATTTTCTCTTGAAGCTTGAAGATGGTCTCCCCAATGACTTTGGCATCCAGCTTGTGGTTGTTGGTGAACTCTGTGATCATCATCTGGTTGGCATTGAGTCCACGCTCCACCATCCCTTGGCACTTGAAAACTTGCTACTCCGTGGCTTCGAGCTTTGTCTCCATGCTTCCGGTAAGCCTTGGTCCCTCCACATCGCGGATGTGCAGCACCCACTCACGCATCTCAATGGATTGATGGTGTTGCAGCACCTCCGCGAGATAGGGGTTGATAACCCTCTCGAAAAACTTGTCCTTGGGAGCGCTTGGAGACGACATTATGCTCCAGATCTCAAATAGAAATAGCTCGAAACGAAAACAGAGGATATTTGCGTGATACGATGGTCAAAGCCTTCGGGAGTATATATAATGAATTTTTATCGACCAAAATATGCAACGTGCAAGAAAACAGAGTCCAGGAGGCACACGAGGTGCCCACGAGACAGGGGGCGTGCCCAGTAGGGGGGGGCACCCTCCACTCTCGTGGAGGCCTCGTGTCCCTTTCAGACTACTTCTTTCTTTCTAAAATTCTTAATTATTCCAAAACTGATAAAAATTGCCATTGGAGTTGTTTTGGAGTCGGTTTACTTACCGTACCACATACCTATTCCTTTTCGGAGTCTGGAACGTTCTGGAAAGTGTCCCTTATGTATTCCTCAGGGATTACGGTTTCAATAATATTAGTTTCAACATTGTTAGGATTACCTAAAATATAATGTTTAATTCTTTGATCGTTTACCACCCTTGGACTTGTGCCTTCGAAGTTGTTGATTTTTATGGCAACAGAACGATAGACATCCTCTATAACGTAGGGACCTTCCCATTTAGAGAGAAGTTTTTTGTAGGATCTTGAAGTATGTCTAGAGGGGGGTAATTAGACTACTTGTCCAATTAAAAACTTAACCTTTTCCCAATTTTAGTCTTTGGCGGATTTTAACTATCTTAGCACAAGTCAAGCAATCTTCACACAATTCAAGCAAGCATGCAAAGAGTATATGGGAAGTGGAAAGTAAAGCATGCAACTTGCAAGAATGTAAAGGGGAATGGTTTGGAGGATTCAAACGCAATTGGAGACATAGATGTCTTTGTCGTGGTTCCGATAGGTGGTGCTATCGTACATCCACGTTCATGTAGACTTCAACCCATGAAGGGTAACGGCTGCGCGAGTCCACGGAGGGCTCCACCCAAGAAGGGTCCACGAAAAAGCAACCTTGTCTATCCCACCATGGCCGTCACCCACGAAGGACTTGCCTCACTAGCGGTAGATCTTCACGAAGTAGGCGATCTCCTTGCCCTTACAAACTCCTTGGTTCAACTCCACAATCTTGTCGGAGGCTCCCAAGTGACACCTAGCCAATCTAGGAGACACCACTCTCCAAGAAGTAACAAATGGTGCGCTAATGATGAACTCCTTGCTCTTGTGCTTCAAATGATAGTCTCCCCAACACTCAACTCTCTCTCACTGGATTTGGATTTGGTGGAAAGAAGATTTGAGTGGAAAGCAACTTGGGAAGGCTAGAGATCAAGATTCATATGGTAGGAACGTAATATCTTGTCCTCAACACATGAGTAGGTGGTTCCCTCTCGGAAATGGTAAGTTGGAAGTGTAGGTTTGTTCTGATGGCCCTCTCCATGAATGAAGAGGAGGGGGAGGGGTATATATAGCCTCCACACAAAAACTAACCGTTACACACAATTTACCAATCTCGGTGGGATCGAATCAACAAACTCGGTCGGACCGATTTAGTAAACCTAGTGACCGTTAGGGGTTTCGATGGGACCGACATGCAACTCGGTAGGACCGATATGGTTAGGGTTAGGGCATAACGTAATCTCGGTGAGACCGATTTTGGTAATAAGCTAACCAGAGAGTTGGTCAGGTAAACTCGGTGGGACCGATTCTCTCATTTTGGTGAGACGAAAATGTTATAAAAAGGAAACAGAGAGTTTACATTGCAATTTCGGTGGGACCGATCACTCACTTCGGTTAGACCGAAATGTTACAAAGGGAAATAGAGAGATTACAATCCCATCTCGGTGAGAACGAGATCCCTATCGGTGAGACCGATTTGCCTAGGGTTTGTGGCAGTGGCTATGACATCTAAACTCGGTGGCGCCGGATAGAAAGAATCGGTGGGGCCAAGTTTGACTTTTGGTTTGGGTCATATGTGGATATGAGAAAGTAGTTGAGGGTTTTTGGAGCATATCACTAAGCACTGTGGAGCAAGAAACTCATTAAGAAACACCTCATCCCTCCTTGATAGTATTGGCTTTTCCTATAGACTCAATGTGATCTTGGATCACTAAAGTATAAAACAAAGAGTCTTGAGCTTCTGAGCTTGAGCCAATCCTTTTATCCTTAGTATTTTTAGGGATCCACTTTCCTCATCCATGCCATGCCATCCATTGAGCTTTTCCTGAAATATTTGTCTTGGAATAGTATTAGCTCAATGAGCTATATGTTGTTAGGAATTACCAAAACCACCTAGGGATAGTTGCACTTTCAATCTCCCCCTTTTTGGTAATTGATGACAACATATAGATCAAAGCTTCGACAAATGATATTAAGATTGAAAAACATCGTCGCTTTGAGAAGTATGTGATAAGCAAGAGCTCCCCCAAAATTTGTGCATAGTTTTAAGATTTGCTTTGGACTGCAAATGCATAAGGAATTAGGCTCATGGGTTACTCTTCTATGTCATATACATCTTGGTGGAGCGCTCAAAATAATAAAGATTGAATACATGCACTCATCACCTAGCAAAGTGAATGATCATATAAAGATAAATGGGATAATGTCATCCAACAAGCATAAGTGTAGCTTATGATCAAACACATGATCATCAATGTCTCACACAGGCAATAACGTAGTATCTCAAGCAAGCAAAAGCAAATAAAGTTCAACCACCAAAATAAGAGAGAACAAAAGCAAACTCTCTCTCTCTCTCTCTTGAAGCCTATGATCTATACATTTTTCTCCCCCTTTGGCAACAAGCTACCAAAAAGTTCATAGAAAATGCATAGGGCTAGATCGACTCTCAGGCTTGGTCTTGGTGTGGTGGTGTAGAGATGGCTCCTCGGACAAAAGCTTCAGTCGATGTGGATGGAGCTGGAGGTGTAGGTGCTAAAGATGGTTGCACTGGAGCTGTAGGACCTGTAGCTGGTGCAGATGAAGTTGCTCTGGTGTCTGTCACTGGCACTGCAGCTGATCTCTGAGCTCGAGGCACTCTCGCAAATGCATCTGTGGTTGTCTCGCCCTTCCTCTCCTGCATGTCATCCTGAAGCTTCTCAACAACAGACTGGATCTCAGTTACTTTCACGTCCAAGTCATAGAACTTCTGCTCCATGATCCTGTCCGGACTCTCCTAGTTTTGAGTCAAGGTGGCCATCCCTTTCTCAATCCTCAGAGTGGATGCAATCAAGTATCCTAGTTGATCTTGTTTGCTCTTCAAAAAGTACCGAGATGTCTCTTCCATTGTTGGCATCTTGGTAGCCTTCTCTGTCCTTTCCTTCTCCTTCTTCTGTTGTGCTTGAACTGAAGATGGTTCATCCCCATTCATCACTACTTCATTGTCCTCAAAATCTGGATAGATAGCAAAGTGTTCCTTATCCAACTGGTATGTGCTTGTGCCCATCTTGAGGTTAATCAGCTCCTGGATTTGTGGGGCATATCCACAGCTTCTCTTCTGGTCTGCTGCTGTCCTCTTGCACTACAAAAAAAATACACTTCTGTGATGATACGTGTTTGTCACAGTAGGTCGTGTTTTTTGTCATGCATGTACATCCATGACAAATTTATGACAGAATCAAGATAGTCATACTTGTGCTATCGTAGAAGTGTTCCATGACATTACCAAAATTATCATCACGGAAGTGTCCACTTCCATGACGATAAATCGCGAGTCACAGAAGTGCTTTCGTCAAGGGTGACCGACACGTGGCATCCATCGTAACGGAACGCTGTTAAGCTATCGGGTCGGGGTTTGGATATGATAACCCGTTAACAGCCCCGACCAATGGGGGTTTTCCACGTGTAAAATCATCATTGGCTGGAGGAAACACGTGTCAGCTCACCGTTGGGACAGATGTCATCCACTCATTGGACAGAAGGCGCCTATGATACGTCGACACGTGGCACGGCCCAACAGAGGCCCATTCCTATGAAAAGGCCGGCCCGTTTGACTTGGTCAAAAGGTGACGGGCCGGCCCATGGAAAGCCTGTTAACGACATGTTCACATATAGCCCATTTACATCCCGCTAACCCAAGGCTCGTTACGCCCTATCCGGATTAGGCCCAGTAGCGTCATCTGGGCTATCCAATATGATTCCAGCCCGTTTTCACTTCTGGCCCATGTATGGCCCATGACGTCTTTCGGCCCTATGTAACTCTTGGCCTATTAACGGCCCGTGGTGAAACTGGCCCGCAATGAACAGTGTATCACTTTACACCCATTAACGGCCCGTGGTGAAACTGGCCCATAATGAACAATATATCACTTTATACCCATTAAGGGCCCGTTATTCAGTTGGGCCGTTTCCAGCAAATGTTATCTTTCGGCCTTCTCAGAGCCCATTTATTCTTGGGCTCATTTCCAGCATTCGTTTACTTATGACCCGTTACTGTCATTTTCTGCTTGTGCGCCAAATTCAGCCCATGGTTACATCGGCCCGTTTGTGGTCCGTTAATACGTTGGGCCGTTTTCATAGCGTCATCAAATACGGCCTATTAACGATGGCCTGTTATGGTCATACGGCCCGTATAAGGCCCATTGATGATACGGCCCATAGAAGGCCCATTGATGATATTGCCCATAGAAGGCCCATTGTTTCTACGGCCCGTAGAAGGCCCATTGTTTTCTACGGCTCGTAGAAGGCCCATTGTTTCTACGGCCCGTAGAAGGCCTACTATTTCTATGGCCCGTAAAAGGCCCACTATTTCTACGGCCCGTAGGAGGCCCAGTGTCACTACAGTAAATATTAGCCCATTGTTATTGTGGCCTAGTTTTAAAAAGAATTGCACTGACTACAAGCAAACAAATAAACAAGACAACAAGGAAATAAATAAGCAAGCAACTTATGCTAGGCTATCACGGCTGTTACACATATTACATCCACTGGGCATCAAAGTTCGCCACCAGTGCAAATATAGGGAACAAAGCAGCATATCATATACACTGGTCATCAAAGTTGGCGACCAGCGCAAATAAATGCCGCAGCAAAACAAATCCAGAACTGAAACCACTTTAGAAGATCTCAAGAAAAAATATCCTGGGTACCCATAATGCTGGCAAGATGCTTAGCAAGCTTATTAACTTTCTCTTGTTTGGCGCTCAAATCCTCCAGCGCTTGCTGTTGCACCAGAAAATATGCATCTGAATTCTGCAGGGACTTCCTCAGTCCTTCAGCTTCCTGTCGCAGCACATCTTATCGATGTCTTTCAAATTGAAGTTGAGACTCAAGAAGACGAACTGATTCAGGCAGCGAGTTTGAAGAGCTTGTGCCAGCAGTAGTGGCCAGTAACTCGAACACTACATCAAGACAGGACTTTTGGGTTCCCTCACTGTCGTCAAGATAGTTTTTATCAGCTTTCTTGGATACCAACAGGGATGTCTCACTATCTTGAACCATATCTGCATTACTTCCTTTACCATTGGATAACGCGGTACTGTTCTCCAATATTTTGTCCACATTCTAAAAGAGAAACAAGCAGACACATCACATGTTTACCATGTTGTATATGAAACTCATTTTGGTAAATGAGTTCAGTAGTAAAGTGGACAGGATAACAGCATGAAACAAACATATATCTATGTACCATGGTCACTTTATGGTCTATATCATTCTAGTTTTTGTTGCCAAATCAAGATAGAGACACAGTTCAAATAATATTTGTTCAAGACAAAGCATAATAAATAGAATATAAGTGTGGGTAACTATAGAGCAATAACAACACTTGTAACGTGCATGACATGAGAACATAACTGTTTATTCAATTGAAACTGAAATCAACATAGAGCAGGTTACAACAGCAAACCAGTTAAAGAAACAGGTTTAAAATATACCTGTTGCGCCACTGGAGTTTCAATTCCATCCTTCAAATTTGAAAATAGTTGGTATGAGTAAATACAGTAATGCAAGAGCAAAGGAGTATGAACCATAGCTACAGAACCTGACCTGAGAACAAATCTTCTTCTCCTTTAAGCGTTGAGTTGGGATTCGGAGTGGTGGTCCTCGTGCTTTGGGCACTGCAGTTCCCTTACTAACCGCTCGTGTTTGGGTGCTCTGTGGTGGAGACGGTGTTGTGTCAACTGGAACTGGGTTACTATCTTCCGGGGTTGGGGTTAGAAGGGGTGTAGCTGGTTCTCTGTCCAACTGGGTAGGGGTACAATCTGCGAGAGTCTGGGTTATGTGTGGTGGATCTGGTCCTTGGGCAAGTACAACCGTGGTTCTATCTGCATCAACTGGTAGCACTATCATTTCTGAAGACCGTGTTGTTACTCCCTTAGATACTGCCATCACGCTCTCCAATTCAAATGGCTGATAAACAAGAAAAGTAATTGAAAGTATAGACATTGTATGATAGATAGGTGCAATGGATAGTGGGGAATAAAAGAGGGCATGAAATAATTCATATTTATGTGGTCTAACCAAACAGGATAGCATGACACAATTTCACATATATGATGGCTAACTAAACAGGATAGCATGACACAATTTCACATTATGATGGCTAACTAAAAAAGATGGAAAGACATAGTTCAAAATATGAGACTATGTAAACAGGATGACATGACATAACTATATAATGTGTTTATTAAATAGGTTGGCATGCCATAATTCACATACATTCATGGATAGAATGCCATAATTCTAAATATGATGACTGTAAACACTAAACAGGATGAGATGATATAACTATATGATGTCTTTGTTAAATGGGTTGCCATGCCATAATTCAGATAGATGATGTGTATGTACTATGTAAACATGATGGCATGATATAATTCAAATATATGATTTATATAGTAAGCAAGTAAGCAGATGGCAATCTATATATGATGTAAAAACTAAGCAATGCAAGACAACATGCATGACATGGGTAATATAACCCTGCCAAGTTTGAGCATAGACCTCAGGGGGGAAATAGGACTGGTCATCAGTCTATGAATCCTCCTCTGAGGAGCTCTCTGTAGCTAGCAAGATGTCTGCTTCAGCAGGTAGCATTGTCTTCTTTGAATACTTGTTTTCACTCCAGATACTTCGATCACCGCTTCAAATGGCTGATGCACATGAAGAGTAGTTGAATATACAAACGTTGTTGACAAATGGAACACGTAATACAAAAAAATTGATAGAATGATATAATTCACATACATGATGATTGGCTAAACAGCATGGCATTGCATAATTCACATATATAATGCCTTTGCAACAAGATAGCATTGTATAATTCACATATATAATGTCTTGCAACAAGATGGCAATGCATAATTCACATATATGGTAATTAGACACTGAACAGGTGGCATTCACACAAAGCATGTCTAAACTAATCAAATGGCATAG